>NC_090190.1:21131226-21731226 GCF_024679245.1 Pseudorasbora parva
CTCCATGACAGGAAGCTGTTTACATGGGGACGCTCAACCTGCTCACAGCCCCCATTGTCTGCTGGCCTCTCTCCTACTTCATTAGCATTTCCATAAGAAAGGGCCAGTAATTACCCCCTTTCTTCTGACATCCCTTCATCTTTGACCTCTCTCTATCTCTCTCCTCTGTTTTCCCTTCTCTCGCTCACTTCTCTGTTTCTGGTCGCTCATAACGTTCTGTCAAATGAGGCATACAGTCAGAGTGAAAAAGGAAGTGCTGTTATGGAGCCCCCTAAATGGAAGAACAAGGTTATGGTTTTCCATGAATGAACCATTAAAAATATTTATGAATGGCCAAATTGGTATCTTAGTATTATTTATATATGATCATTTAAATATCCATTTATCATTTTTCTTTTTTTTTAGTTAAGGATGTTATTGGTATGCTATGTCTACATATATATATATATATATATATATATATATATATATATATATATATATATATATATATATATATATATATAAAACCTATGCGCTAATCCTGGTGGGATTGGGCTACGAATAATAAGTTTACTAATACTTTGTTCAATTTAAATAAATTAAATAATATAAGTTTAAGTAATAAAGTTTTTCAGCAAACATTTACTACTATATATATATATATATATATATATATATATATATATATATATATATATATATATATATATACACAGTAGTAAATGTTTGCTGTATGTATATAAACAAGATGTACTAAACACACACAGACACAGACACACACAAACAAATTTGTTTATGTGAAATATGGGCACATCCTTTAGGCGTAATGGTTTTTATACTGTACAAACCGTATTTTCTATCCCCCTACACTGCCCCTGCCCCTAAACCTACCCATCACAGAACATTCTGCATTTTTAAAAAACCTCATCCTGTATGATTTATAAGCATTTTGAGAAGTGGGGACATGGCCAATGTCCTCATATTTCACCCTCTCCTTGTAACATCTGTGTCATACCCATGTCATTATACACATTTGTGTCCTCATATGTCCCAAAAACACACACACACACACACACACACACACACACACACACACACACACACACACACACACACACACACACACACACACACACACACACACACACACACACACACAGAATCATTTTCAATTTTCAATTTAGAAACATTTGCACTTTAGAAACATTTGTTCCTGCGACCCACATGAGCACAAGCATAAGCGTTACAGTTCTTTTTGACGCCGTCAGCTCAGGTTAATTGGTTTTAACCCAGTGTCAGAAAGAGCTATGAGAGAGAGCCGAACTGTAATTGTCTGCTTGACCTCCTCCCAGTTTGAGCACACTCTCGTTTTGCTGGACCCCTTGTGAAATGTGACAGAATCACCCAAGCTTTTTTGGCAGAGAGCTGGGTGACCTTCCATGAAAAACAGTCTGCTTAATCATACACAGCACACACACAAAAAAGACCTGTCTGTTATAACTTATATTTAAAACCAGGGTTAATTATATTTATATATTCGAGAAAAGAGGTCACTTTCTCTAATATGGCATGAATATTAATAATAAAAACAGAAATGGCAGTAGCAAAATGTACCTCGGGCATGCGAGAAAACAACCTCCAATAAAATAGGCTCATGTTAAGAAATACATAGGACACTTAAAAAGAATAAACTTAAAAGTGAAGTGCATGTAATGCTTTCAGACACTTAATTGCATATTAATTGCAATTAAATGAAAACATACATAGTTTAAACGTATATTAAATGTAATAAGTTGAACTTGAGAATGCTTTATAACTCAATTAGTATTTATATATATGTAATTCAAAATATTTTCTATTTATAATTACCCATTTGTAATAATGAAATTGGATGAATTACTTGGATGAATAAACTCCCAGTTGAGCGGTAAGGCCCTAAGATGGGCGGAAAACCTGTAGGCTCAAGAAAATGAGTTCCCCTCGTCCATCCGGATCGTCCATCGTCCATCCGATCCCATCCGAACACAAGGAAGTGTTCGGAAGGCCGGCATGGGATTCTTCGATGGGTGAGCAACTTTATCAATTAAAACAAAATAATATGTCTGTACATGAGTATGACTTGCAGTTCCGTACATTAGCAGCCACCAGCGGATGGAATGAATGAGCCCTCTTGACCACCTATCGGCAAGGTTTGGATCCCCGTGTGTGGTTGCATCTCGCGACATACGAGGATTCCATCGGGCTTGAGCGCTTCATCCAACTTTCCATCCGGTTCGCCACCCGTATGCACGCGTGCCTTGAAGAGTACCAGGACCTACCAGCTACATATAAGAGCCGACCATTGACCACTACTGTGAACATCATTACCGCCGATGTTTCCCTGTCAGTCTCAGCCCTCCTCGATTCCGGTTCCGCTGGGAACTTCATCTCCAGCGCCCTCTGTCGTCAGCTCCGTCTCCCAACGACCTGTACTCCGACAAACTTTCAGATTGAGTCCATCACCGGCAAGTCGTTGAGTTGACGGTTCGTCAGCCTCCTGGTCGTTCCATTGACGCTGCAAGTTGGACTGTTACACTCGGAGGAGACTCATTTACTGGTTCTGGAGGAATCCACCGCTGACGTGGTACTAGAGCGTCCGTGGTTGGAGCAGCACAGCCCAGTCATCTCGTGGAAGTCCGGTGAGGTCCTCAAATGGGGAGAAAATTGTTTTAATGGATGTCTTTCTGCTCTGCCTGGCCCCATTACATCTCGTGCCACCTCTGTAGAAATCTGTTCACATTCCCGATTGTTATTCTGATTTCCAAGACGTCTTCTGTCCTCTATGGGCTTCCAAGCTGCCTCCCCACCGGCCATGGGACTGCGCCATCGACCTGCTTCCGGGTGAGCCAGTGCCCAGGGGAAAGATTTATCCCCTTTCCCTACCGGAGGAGAATGCCATGGAGAATTACATCCAGGAAGCACTCGACCAGGGCTACATTCGACCATCCACATTCCCTGCTGCTTCCAGCTTCTTCTTCGTGGCCAAGAAGGACAGAGGCTTGCGGCCCTGCATCGATTGCCGATCCCTGAACAAAATCACAGTTAAATTCAGATATCCCCCTCCTCTCATTCCATCCATGATAGAACATATCCGTGGTGCCACTGTCTTCACCAAGTTGGACCTCCGCAGCGCATACAACCTCATCCGGATACGTGAGGGGGACGAGTGGAAGACCCCCACCGGCCACTACGAATACTTAGTGATGCCTTATGGCCTGGCAAATGCCCCCTCCGTATTACAGGATTTCATCCATGAGGTGCTCCGAGAGTTCCTCCACCGCTCAGTATTGGTATACATCAAAGACATCTTAATCTACTCCCAGAGCCTGGCCGAACATCGCCGTCACATTGTGGAGGTCCTGCAACGCCTGAGGGGGTTCCAGCTCTACCTCAAAGCCTAGAAATGCTCCTTCCATCAGCCCTCAGTCCAGTTCCTTGGATACTCCTTCGATAGCAGTGGCATCCGGATGGACGAGGGGAAGGTGGACGCAGTACGAACCTGGCCCACACCTTTCACCTTAAAGGAGCTCCAGGGATTTTTCGGTTTCGCTATCGTCAATTCATCAAGAACTACAGCATCATCACCAGTCCTCTCACTCACCTTCTGCGCAGTAAGCCCAAGTCTCTGTCCTGGACTCCAGCAGCCACGGAGGCCTTCAACACCCTCAAGGAAGCCTTCACCACCGCTCCCCTCCTGGTACATCCCGACCCAAGCAAGCCTTTCATCGTGGAAGTGATGAAACCTCACCACCGGAGCGGGAGCAGTGTTGTCGCAGCAGCATGCACCTTCTTCTCCCGGAAGTTCAGCCCGGCAGAGGTCAACTACGATATTGGGAATCGGGAGATACTGGCCATCAAGCTCGCTAATGAATATATATATATATATATATATATATATATATATATATATATATATATATATATATATATATATATATATATATATATATATATTAGAATGTGGAATTATAGAGTATAAATTGTATAGAACTTGGAAAATTTAGCAAGTACAGCATTTAAAAAAAAAAAAAAAAAAAAAATATATATATATATATATATATATATATATATATATATATATATATATATGATTTTAAATTAACTGATTTTATTTGAATCAACAATCTTTATTATGAGCAATGAGTGTATATTAAACACTGTGTAAAAAAATGTCTGCTCCCTAACCAGAGGGCATGCAATTTATCTTATCTGATCAATGCTCACATTATGAGATATCAAGTGAGTTCACCTAAAATGTCCTTTGCCAAATGAAACGGTATTATCCAAGGAACAAAATAAAACATTTTATATGACTGAATCAATCATTGTAAGTCATGAGGACATTTTAAGAGTAGGACATATCTCTTCAAGATAAGAACTGCACAGTAACCTGTGGTGCCGTCACTCTCCAAAACCACTAACAAGATCTTCTTCAGTTCCAGTATATATCTCCAGATGAACCAAATCTAAATCTGCAGATTAATCCTTTAAGCCATAAAACTGAGAGCGGTTATTAAGGAGGTAATTTTACCTCTCATGGGTGTTCATTAAGAGATACGGCATGTTAAGATCAGTAGATAATACTGCTAGGAAGAGAGCAGGAAGCCAGAGATCACTTCCCCTCCCCTCCAACGCCTGCGTCTCTTTCTCTTTGAACTGGGAGCGTGAGAAGGGCCGAGCGGAGGGGATGTTGGACTATGCGGAGAGAACGATCAGCCACCTCTTAATCTCGTCAGGTTCACCGCATGCACACATGCAAACACACCGAGCCCGAGCACATTGGGTCTCGTGCTCCGTAGGGTACCTGCCACCCGGCCTGATGGGCAAACACATCCCTATCACACCCTGACGGGCTCTTTTCCTGTTCGGAGGATATGCTGGATCATATACTAAAATATCAGTTTGTCACTTCCTAAATCAAGTGTTATAAGTTGGTGGTTATTACATGTTACACCCTGAAACATTCTGTATTAGGCTCATCTTATTGCCTAATGGGTTTGTAAATGGGTAGTGCCGAACTGTAATGGTAGTTCATTTTGTATACGGTAGATAACATCTGTGATGTTATTAGTTTAGGGAGCTTTTTCAATTTTCAATTATGTTCTATGCATTTGGCCTTTATCTAAATCAACTTTACGGCTCAGTCAACGTGGCTACATCATCTTTCAATGCGAATCAAATCCATGAAATTGACATTTTAATTTTTATTAAATGAAAACTTTTAACATAGAATGCATGAGCCTCTCCAAAAAAATCCTACACAAATGCATAAATGGGTTTAAATGCACAAAATAATAAAAAAATTTGAGTTAATACAATGAACATTTTTGAGAATCGACAACCTTTATTCAAATAATATTAAAAGATTTGGTAAGCATATTGGATAATTGTGTTTTATTTGTGATGACGCTGTGAAACATGTCAAATTGTGCTATTTTCATGACTTATCCCATTTTTTATGTGGTTCAGATACAATAATATTTTGAGTTTCTATTAAACCAATTTCCTTCATTATATCAACTTAAATTTTTATTTTCAATAAACTCAACATTTTAATGCAACGAAGTGACTTTCTTTTCTAAGTTAATCCAACAAAAAAAATTACAGCGCAATTAAAATAACACATTAATGTACAATGATAGTACATTAACGTTTTAATATATCAAATATGTTTATTTGTTCACTTTCCTTGTACTTATACATTACAAAAAATACAATTAATTCTTGAACTTTTTCTAAACAAACTTATGTGAAGAATATTACAGTCTGAAACTCCCTGAATTTCCCACAGAATATGTGAAAATGATCTTTGCGGACATTTCACATAAGTTTTGCACATTTCTAATCATAACTGTTGGGCAGTTCTGCACGTGTACGGTATGAATGCAGTGTTCTACATCCGCCACCATGTCGGCATTGTCATGTGCTAATGAGTTGTGTCATTTCGTTGCCATGCAGGACTCCTCTCCCATGGATAATGCCTATTGGCTGTAAAATTCAGAATATTGGTAGAGGTGGTCGGTCATCAAAATACTTTTTTTTTTTTTGCCTATGGTTTTATGAAAACTGTAAATTCAGTAGACTTTCACCTATGTAGGTGGGAGATATGCATATTCAGACATGTCTGAGGCAAATTCTTGATTCAGAGCAAAAAAGTCAGTCAAAATAAGTAATTCATAAAGGTTTTTTTTTTGGGGGGGGGGGTGTATTTATCAACATAAATGAATAAAAAAAGACTGTGTTGAGTCAAAAATCCAAAATTTATGACTAAGGGTAAATTTGACCCCCTTATGCCAAGTTGCGTCAGTCATATTAAATAATAATTTACTTATTTTATGCATAATTCAACATTTTAGCATGTTAATTTAGATAAAGTACATTTTCTGTTATCCAGAAAAAAATATTTGTAATTGGTTTTGAATATCAGTTTTCTTATTTTAGATTGGAATTGTGTTTATAACACATCCGATACATTCATTTCTTATCGGAGAGTTTATGTATTATAATGTGGATTTTATGTATACATTTTATGTATTTATGTATTATGAGGTGTTTATGTATTATTGTGTATTATGATCAAGAACATGGAATTTTGTTTGTATGTAGAAAATGAAGCCTATAGGACAATTACGTTTTTGTTTTTGCATTTGGAATTATTTTCATGACAATTATACACAATTATACAATTATATATGGGGACTTTCCATAGACATAATGATTTTTATAATGTTCAAATTGTATGTTGTATTCCCTACTCCTAAACCTACCCATCACAGATAACTTTCTGCATTTTTACATTTTCAAAAAACATCATCCTGTATGTTTTTTAAGCTGTTTTCCTCTTGGGGACCAACAAAAAAAAGTGACCTTTTATCCCCATAACATAGCATAACGGCGCACACACACACACACACACACACATATATATACATACTTGGCTGATGTATATTCACTAATTTTACGTTATAAAGGCATGTAAAGATGCCACTAATTTTAAACAGTAAAGTCAGATCCGCACAGAAGTAGAAGAAAGCAGTATTTCTCTGTTGGCTTTAAGGATTTAGATCCTGCAGTGTTGTTGGGATGTCCACATTTCCACTTGCTGTTTGTTCTCTCTCACCCATCTCCCCGGCCCTGCGTATGTGTCCTCTGACCCATGTGTGTGTGTGTGTATGAGTGAGTGCATAGGACCCCCTAGAGAGAGTTTAGCTGTCTTACCTATTACCCCTGGCCCCATGTGGATGGCTACAATAGCTGCAGGCTAGAGGCCGCGTCTGCTCTATTGTTGAGGGGGGAGCCAGAGGGACTGAGACTGGCTGGAGCTCAATGCTGTGGGCCCTTACTGCTCTCCTCCCACTATCATCATCATCTGTCTGTTTGCTCTGCTGATGGGATTGTGTTATACGATGGCAGCTGAGGATGTGGCCATCATGTGATATTACGAGTGATTTTGATCTTACATCATTTTAACTGACAACGGTTGAAAGGTTTCAGTGCAAACCGAATGACTGAGGTTTTGTATCCTGCAAGCAGTTTTCAGTCTTCCGTTGATAAGATTAATCTTTCTCATGGTATTACCTGAGAAGAAAATTATTCAGTCAATAATCTTATAAAACGAAATACAGAGTCAGCTATTTAAAAAAAACAAAAAAATTAGTTGAAATGTTACAGAACTATAGAGTAAAGAATTATAAAGGCAATACAGAACCCATAATTATAGAACAATATTCTAGAACTCACAGAAATATATAGAATGTGGAATTATAGTTCCATATAGTTGTATGTGAAATGTTCTAGAACTCGATATAAGTTATAGGTTTCAATATATTATAGAATGTGTAAATAAATAAAATAAATAAAAAAGATTAAAATATTACAGAGTATATAGATTTTATAAAACTTGGAATATATATATATATATATATATATATATATATATATATATATATATATATATATATATATATATAGCCATTTTCAGGCTCAAAACTTTGACAAACTCCTAAGTTCCTAAGTGTGTATGAGGAAACCGTAAGAAAAGCAGAATACAGCACCTCTGTGGTTCTACATTTCAGACACACAGCTGTGGATCTGTTCATGGTTGGGTGACACTTCTACAGATCCTCCCGCTCACCCTGTTCAAACTGTCCCTCGGTGTTTATCACGGAAAAGAAGCATGCCGTGCACATCTGTACAAATGGGAGAGAGATTCAAGGTTTTAATGGGCTCAGCCTTCCATGAACCTTGACTAAATCTGAGTAATGTGTGTACGCACTACTGGAAACAAAGAAAATTGAAAGGACTTGTGTTAGTGCTTTGAAGCCTTTGTTGCACATCTAAAGCAGGTTTTAATCACTCTCTTTGAAGGCTTTACAGTGTTTGGAATGATACGTCTGATACATCAGTTTGGTACTATGTGTTACAGTAAACTACTTTCACTAGTATTTCTATCAGCCTGATCAGATGAGAAAACACAACTACATGGTTTGGTCAATTAGTGGCGAATTCCTATTAACAATGAATGAAAATAACAATGAATGTGATGAACAATGACATCTATCTATCTATCTATCTATCTATCTATCTATCTATCTATCTATCTATCTATCTATCTATCTATCTATCTATCTATCTATCTATCTATCTATCTATCTATCTATCTATCTATCTATCTATCTATCTATCTATCTATCTATCTATCTGTCTGTCTCAATTGGTGTTTCAATTAGTTTAAATGTCACTTTTGTCACTTTTAATAGCCTAAATGACAAGCAATCAATTAACAAGAAACAAAAGTGCAGCTCATTTTGACCAGCTGTAGATCCTGCAGAGAATATGTAAGCTACACTTTGCACAATGGGTTATCACAAATGATGAACTAGCTTCCTCTGCTGGACAAACAGCAATATTACAAGTCCTAGTCAATTTCATTGTTCAAAGCACTACTTATATACTGCTAAAGCATCAGTACAGATTAGATCGGACGGATAGATAGATAGATAGATAGATAGATAGATAGATAGATAGATAGATAGATAGATAGATAGATAGATAGATAGATAGATAGATAGATAGATAGATAGATAGATAGATAGATAGATAGATAGACAGACAGACAGACAGACAGACAGACAGACAGACAGACAGACAGACAGAGAGAGATAGATAGATAGATAGATAGATAGATAGATAGATAGATAGATAGATAGATAGATAGATAGATAGATAGATAGATAGATAGATATTCTCTTTAACAAATAGAAAATTTTTCACTTACCAACGTAAAGATGCAATATGTACGATTTTTTTATTGAAACATCCAAAAACCACTAGAACAATGTTTTGTTGACTTGTGCAACTATCCCAAATGCTTCCAAGAATGTTTAAATCCAGGGAAATCAGCTATTTTAACCAGGACATGGACCGTGTCTGTACAGCGCCTCAATAGCCGCATTTCCATTACAGATTTGCGCAAATCTTGCAAAATCTGTTATGCCACTAAAACTATTTTTTTCCCATGATGTCATTCCAGAAATTATGCCACGTAAGTTGGTAGGTTTATGAATATCCCAGCCACTGAACTAGCCATCATTTTTTTAATGGAAGGAGACATAGGCATGTTAATCGAGCATTGAAGGGTTAGTTCACCCAAAAATGAAATTCTTTCATTAATTACTTACCCTCATGTCATTCGACCTCCGTTCATCTTTGGAAAACAAATGAAGATATTTTTGTTGAAATCCAATGGCTCAGAAAGGCTTTCATTGACACCAATGTTCCTTTCTCAAGACCATAAAAGGCACTAAAGACATTGTTAAAAAGTCAATCTCACTACAGTGGCTCTATAATCATTTTATAAAGCGACAAGAATAGTTTTATTTGTTTGTAAAAAAATAAATAACGACTTATATAGTGATGGCCGATTTTTAAAACACTTCTTCCTGAAGCTTCAGAGCTTTATGAATCAGTGAATCAATTCATGATTTGGATCGAGTGTCAAACCGCCAAACTGTTGAAATCACGTGACATTGGTGATCCGAACCGCTGATTCGATACACTGATCCATAACACTCCGGAGCTTTACAAAGCAGTGTTTTGAAATCACTATATAGTTTATAGTTTACGCACAAAAACTATTCTCGTCGCTTCATAAAACGATTGTAGAGTCACTGTAGTGAGATGGACTTTGTAACGATGTCTTTAGTCTCTTTTATGGGTCTTGAGAGAGGAAATGACATTGCTGTCAATGGAGGCCTTTCTGAGCCATCGGATTTCAACAAAAATATCTTCATTTGTGTTTTACCATACCTAATATTGATCTAGCTCACTGCAGTGTACAACAAGCGTAGCCACAGAGAGAATGCACAGCGTAGCATAACATAACTTTCATCAGTTTTATAAATTGTATTGAGTATAAAGTATAAGTATAATGTATCTTCTGTGATAATTCAGCGCTGCATTACCCCATATATGCATAACCGGAAGAAGTTGATGTGGTTGTCTGCGGCATAATAAAAGCTCTGTGAAATCAAGGCGTCATCAAGCTACGCCTTTGTTTTCAATAAGTGACCTCTAGTGGCGAAAAATTACATACTGTGCCTTTAAAGGTGCACTATGCAACTTTCCGTCCACTGGAGGGCGCCTATTCTAAACAGAGGCGTATTTTGATGATGCCAAGTGTGAGCGCAGTATCTTGGGACGTGCGGTCTTCACCTCACAGCCGGTGAAAAATAGGACTCCGGCAGAAATCGTGTTCATGGATGCGGTTATTGACGTTACTGTAGTGTAAAGCAGAGCAGGGCCGAGTGTTGTGGGGCTGAGTGCAACCGCTGGACCGATTGTTATACAAACACATGGCTCGCAAGTACCGGGACTTTTGTTATGATGGGACGGGACACAGTCACCTACATTAACCCAAAACTAACTTAATTAAAACGCCACAGCCCATACTGTTTTCTTCTTTTTAATTATTAGAATATAGACATTAAGAGAATAAATATTATGCAAGTACTTTTACTTTTAATACTAAAAGTATTTTAAAATCAAGTACTTTTTTACTTTTACTTAAGTAGGATTGTCCTTGTAGTACTTCTACTTTTACTTAAGTAAATATGGCTCTGGTTATTTGTACTTTTACTTAAGTACTGAGATTCAGTACTTCCTCCGCCACTGCCTGGAGGCACCCCATCACTGCACATTTTGGCTGCGTCCGAAACCTGGAAAATGTTGCCTTCGGAGGACACCTTTCAAGGCAAGAAGGCATCAAGGTATGTCCGAATCTATTGTTAGCTTCACTTCCTGTCTCCTGAGATACCTTTATCTGATCGATTTTTGAAGGCAGCATACATGAATCCTTCGCTGACTTTGATATCCCACAATCCTGTGCTTTCCATTCTGTGACAGTTGAGCTGGGGGGAAATGATGGTGTCCGAAAGTTGCATTTGAGGGTCAGTTTGTGTGTAAATGTACGATTTTAATGTAAGGTAGCTAATGTAGTAATACTATATTAATAAATTACTAATGTAGTAATTAAATATTTGTTTAGCTCTCACCAAAGCTCACTCTATTTTGCTATATATCATTGGACTGTTACACTGACTGTCCGAAATTATTTTTGTGAGGGGCCTTCATGCACAAAACGCTGCCTTACAAGCCATTGTCTGATAAGGCAACGTGGCAATGAGTCATCTGCCTAGGTTTTCGGACGCAGCCTTTGTGTGTGTCTCTCCTTTATCACACCTGATTCAACTCATCAGCAAGAACTAAATTCGGTGTGTCTGATAAGGGAGACTTGGAAAATGTACAGGGCTGGGTTCCAGGTTTGAAACCCCCTGGTATAGTGTAGTTTTTTTGTCATCAGCTATGTTTTTGTCCTGTTGTTTTATGCTATTTTAAGCAGGCTACACCAATCACTTTTTGGTGAATATAGGCTAAATCAGTCTATAAAATCAGTCTAAAGGTAAATTTATATAAATGTTATGTACATTTATAAAACAGCCAGGGGTTCATTTTACCCCATGGTGGTCCTAGTGTTAATGCTGCCTTCACGTGTTATCGGAAGTTCCCTTTCGAGAGGTTCTCGTGTATTGCGTAAGGGAAAAGCTCCTTTTCCCGCGAATATGAAGCAAAAACTTTATTAATAAAGTGTCTATTCAAAGCGCAGTGCGGCTGCACAGCAGATGCGATAGCGCGAGCTGCGTGCTGATTGGCTGTGCTGCGGCAACTGCATGAACCTATGGCGAGGCGGCTGAGGTGAACAAGCCAATGAGGGTCGCTGAAAACTACCGCCAGCAGGGGTCGCCCAAATTTGCATATGGAGGCTATAAAAGAGCCTGTTCAGCCATGGGTATTCAGATTTATTTTCCTTCAACGACACCTTCATTCGTTCTCTTCGCAACGAAACACTGCCATTGAAGAAGCACTCAGCGAAACTTCTCTGCAGCCTGAGGATGCCGGATTCCTGTCTGGTCTCTGCCTTCAGCCGCCTGCTGTTCTAGCTGCGCCATCCGGCGGATATATCCTTTCTTTTTCTAAAGAGCTACGAACATTGTTGCAAGGCCGACACTCACGCTCTGTGAGCCGCAACAGACTGCACGAACGCCGGGGACCTCAACCCAAGGTTGCGTGGAACCCCGAGCCTCCGAAGCAATCCTAGCCATGAGAAGAAAGAGAAGGTGGTCAGATCCCGCCTCGGCTGTATCCCCACCACACACTCTCAGTCACCCAGTCCCCTGCAATCAGGTGACTGAGGACTTCATCTCCGCAGGCAATGAGCCAGTTATGAAACACGCTCGCCTGCACACAAACACCGTTTTTACGGCGACCCAAATACATCTCAAAAAGAGCTTTTTCTCTGTAGGTAGTGTGTCCACTATACAGTATGCACCCCTGCACCCAAGCACTCCCCACACAAATGTATTGCGCGCACCCACTGCAAAGTGCACGCTACCAAACACAAACACTATCCCAGTGCACAGTGTTACAAGCACAAAACAACCGGGCTACTGGGTCCCTATTAATAAGCGGCCCGCCCCCGATCTTAATTCAACCCTTGATTTCACGAGCCCAGGCCTGGCAGGCCATTCCGGGGATATCAAATTGGGTGTTGAACTTAATAAAACTCGCTACAGTTCGCTCGCAGACCCCCACCTCGGTGAGAAGCAGCTTAAGTCACGTGCTTCGTGCCGAGGTATCGGAACAGTTAAAAAAGGGAGCGGTAGAAACCGTACACCCGACACTACGCGAGTCAGGCTTTTACAGCCACTACTTCCTCATCCCAAAAATGGATGGCGGTCTCAGACCCATCCTGGATCTCAGACATCTGAACAAAATGCTTATGAAGCACTCGTTCAAGATGCTGACGGTAAAACAAATTCTTGCGCACATTCGTCCGGGAGATTGGTTTTTCACAATCGATCTGAAAGATGCATACTTTCACATTCAGATAGCCCCCCGTCACAAGCCATTCTTGAGATTCACCTTCGATGGGCAGGCTTTATCCACCAAGCTATTGATGTGAACTCGAAGCATGCGCAGAAATATAGACGCAGATCCGCCGTTCGGATACATGACCCAGAAGCGAGCCGCTATCGCGTGAGTTCAAGTCCGAGACCTACACATGGAAGACAATAACTTGGCGGATAAAGTCATTATTTAGATTTTTTTTTTGCGCACAAAAACTATTTTCGTCGCATTGTAAAATTATTTTACAGCCACTGTAGTGAGATGGACTTTGTATCAATGTTTTTAGTGCCTTTATGGGTCTTGTGAGTGGGAATATACTGAATGCTAGATATTAACATAGCAACCTCATTGCAACACCCTGACAACCACTTATAACAAGTCTGCGAATATTCCCTGCAAAATCCTAATAAGATTCAAAACAATCTAAATACCTTAGCAACTCCATAGCAACACCCTGACAACAACAATCCTGCAACTGCATTGTAATGTGCTAACATGACCCGAAAAAAATGTGCAACTGTATACTAGCCTGACTTCATCATACTCAGATTCTAGTCAGAATAAGAGTCTCCAAGTATAGAGGGAATGCATCAACGTCTCTTTCCCGCCGGAACACGCCCCCTCAGCCGGGGCTGAGTGGCAGAAGAGCTGCTGCGTGTTTGCAGTTAATAGAGGAAAATGCTAATTGAGCAAACGATTATCAATTTTAACTAAAGTTTGGGCTCGATATAGTGGTCCTTACAACTTACCACAGATTCAGTGATCCATGGATAATGACATGCAGCCAGGAATCGTGTTTTCCTGACATTTTATGAGCCTGATTTTAACATGATTATTTATAACTGATCAGTCATCACATTTTCTGAGTGAATCCCGCATGTGTATGTGGATGGGCCAGTGTATTGAAGCGTGTGTCTGGCTGCTTATCACGAATGGAAAACAAAAGTTTTATTCAAATTTTGAATATATTATCGACCTAAAGGAGTACTTCAGCGTTGGGAAGATGAATCTGTATTTAAACTGGGTCATTAATTTAGTAGAAATGTGAAATTATTTTTTAATTTAGTACTTTCTAGACTGAGAACAGACAGAAAATGTATTTTTGTCTCATGGGGATGAAAGACAACAATTCCCAGAATGCTTCGCTGCCATTCCCAAAGCCACCGCTACTAGATTACTGAATCACTGATCACTTTCCCACCGCGACCACGTTCATTTTCATAAAATCAGTTCAGTTAGAGAATAGACACTACAATTAAAAACTGAACGTGTCTCATTGACACAGTCACATTGACAGTCATGGATGAGCACATGATGAGAGCGGAGGTAAACGGGTCCGCGGTATAGATTCACAGTGCATGTTCTGGCCAACAATTCCTCCGATGGCGCAAATTGACGAAATTTGTGTCATGGGAGGAATTTTTCCAGAAATAAAATGCATAAATATCTTCTCAGGGGGATATGAGGGGGGGAAGCACAATCATTCGAATATACTCCAGGGTTTCTACTGATACAAAGCCATATGCTAATCGCTGAAGTAACCCTTTAATAAAAAATAAATAATAATTATATTCCCCAGACAGCGCGCAAAACGTGCTCCCTTTATAATCACTAAGAGGTGTCACTCATTCAATAAACGCAATCTCACAGATTTCCGCAGTGAAGCTGGTATACAATGAATCTCTTATTTTCCCAATGTCTGCACTTATAGAGACGCGCGTTAACTGAACTCAGCGCCCAGTGTCATGACAAATCCTGTCCCCCTGTGAAATCGTGTCCGCTGGTAGCCGTTTTAAATGCCTGATCAAAAGTTGTTATACATGGTTCTGGACAAGCAATTGTTTAAAAATAACGAAATAATAAACTAATAAACTATGAATTCATTGCCATACTAAGTACACACGCAAGACATTTATTTGAAATATGTAATTGATTGCTATAATGGGAGCAAAAACATGTTCTGAATTATATACTTATATAAGCACTTATAGCTTCAGTTATATACTACTAAAATATGAAACATATGCTTTGTAAGACATTAAAGACTATTTTAACACAATTTAAACAGCAAAAATCAAAACGCGACTGTGTAAGAATTGTAATCAGGCTCTGAACAGATTACCTATTGAAAATTTATTTCAGCCAATAGAATCGCTCTGGGGGTCCTTGCGGACACGATTTCACAGGGGGACAGGATTTGTCATGACACCGGACAAACACTCAAGCGGTGAGTGGATTCCAAGTTCAACACCTGTGACTGGCCAGTTCCGTTGTAGAAATCTACAAACATGTCTGTGATTGGCTACATTACTCACAGAGGCAAAAATACGTTGGAAATGTAATCATTTGACGAGTGCAAATGCAGATACACACTGGATCATTTGCTAGCTCCTTTTCGCGAATAATATGCTATTATTACAAATTCTTACGGAGGATTACATATTCTAGACAAGCAGTTATGGGCAGCCTTTTCCTCTTAAAGCAGAAGCTGCAGCAGTTGGCAGTGGTTTGAGTGAGAAAATTACACACTATTATCCAGTGGTGGGCCGTCAGGGCCAGCAGGGCCTTCTCTGCTGGCCCTGTCAAAATCACTATATATATATATATATATATATATATATATATATATATATATATATATATATATATATATATATATATATATATATATATATATATATATATATATATATATATATATATAGTTACGATTATATTTCCAGAAAGAATGTATGTATTTTTGCTGTATTTTCCATATGTCATCATCTAAACGCATCACAGCCCCGAGGACCAGCACTAGTAGAATAGCTTGCCTTCCATTGAAGCTGCTATTTTCCATTGGACCATAGCTTTGACTGACGTGGGTCATTAGCCAATCAAAATTAGATGTGTAGTGACAGAACGGCCCAGAGGCCCAGCGATGTGTCGGTGTGCTACCCCCTGCTGATGTCATCAGCCGTCTGAACTTTTCGCGGGTTGTGAGAATTCTGTGTGAAATAAACTATGGCCACCGCGGATGACGGGCTGCGTGCGAATGATCGATCCTGATGTCAAGCCGGTAATGTTAGCTAACAAGCCGTGTTTTTTCTGTTTCTTTGGATGTTCTGTTGGTCCGTATTTTTGTTTGTTTAAGAGTATTTGTGCCAGCTGATTTTGATTCTTTTCACCATTTGCCTAAACGGTGACACGTGAGTGCAGTATCATCAATAAATAGTCAAATTGTCTTTTTGTCTCGCGTGTACTTTTTGCTTGCCCCCTTCCAAACGAACACTATGAAAGCAAAGTTCGTAGTAGTATTGCGTACAGTGCATTATTGTATTTTGCGTGTGTGTGTGTATTATGACACACAGGAGAGGGTGAAATATTGGCCATGTCACTTTTCAAAATGCTTATAAATCATACAGGATGAGGTTTTTTTTAGAAAGTAAAAATGCAGAATGTTTCCTGTGATGGGTAGGTTTACGGTTTGTACAGTATAAAAACCATTGGGCCTATGGAATGTCCCCATATGTCACAAAAACAAAGTGTGCGTGTGGGGGTGTGTGTGTGTGTGTGTGTGTGTGTGTGTGTGTGTGTGTTGTTATGGCGACGGCGTGGGGCTTGTTGATCGTGTGTGTGTGTGTGTGTGTGTGTTGTTATGGCGTGGGGCGTGTTGATCGTTAGTGAAGGCCCTGACTGAAAGCCCACGGTACGCTACTGCTATTATCAAGTCCGTCTCAAGCTCGGAACAGCGATGTCCATGGGGTCGGTGGAAAAGCCTCCCCCCCGCTTCCAAAATAATTCAACTTAAAACACCAACAAACCTCCTCCTATGTTAATAATGTCATTTAATGTCATTTTAACATTTAACTCTCCTTTAAGAAGAAGAAATGCATGCTGAGAACTAGAAATCTGCTGTAACTCCTTCTGTGAATGTGTGTAAGTTCACAATTAAATGAAAACATGTTTGTGCAATGTACACAATAAAGGATAAAACTTTAAGTTGACTGGTAAAGTGGATAAAACTTTATGAATATTTTTGTTTTCATTTCTAAATAGTTTATATGTATCAATATATAGTCATACATGGTCAATGCATATATAGCACAAGTTTCCCATATATGGAAATATATTACATAATATATTGCATTATATTTTGCAGTATATTTTTGTTCCATAAGGGTAGTAACACTTTGACAACCACTCAAAACCTGTCTGCAAACGCATTGCAACATGCTTACAAGACCTGAAACTGTCAGAGCACCTTAGCAACTGTAAAGCAATGCCCTGACAACCACTCACAACATGCCCGCGACTAAATTGCAACATAATAACACGACTTAATACAGTCAGAACCCTTTAGCAAATGCAAATCAACACTATGCATACAGTTGAGGTCGTTTCAAAGTGTGGATTGTCCTCAGAGCACACTGTTTACACATTCAGCGACACGGAGGATGTTTGATGCTCGACAACAGCGCTATTGATCCATGTGTTAAAGGCCATTTTTCCACTCACTACACTGGGGTCCTGTGCTATTTTTGTCCATCTACTCATCCTTCCCTCATTGACTACAACCCCACCCCCACTCCTTCGTCTCTTGTCATCATCCCTCCGTCAAGAGTGCCTCCATTCTTCATGCTGCTTTCAGGCGCTCAGAAGCATGACAAACGGGTGCATTAGTGGGCTAATTAAGGGAGATCAGGGAGTAAGAAAGTCTTATGAGGCGCCCAGGCGTGGATTTCCAAATGAAAGCGCACATAATTTGCATGAGAGGTAATTGAATTGCCTGCAGTGAGAGGTGAAGTGAGTGGGAGGGGAATGGGATGGAGAATCTGGCTCTGTGCAATAATATTCCAAAAAGACCCTCTTGAACTCTAAATGCCAAGGGTTTCGCAGCAACGGTTTGTTTGGCGTCTGACTTTTACTGGAGACATTGAGCTTCTTGCCTCTGTTGCGCAAACATGCATTCTGTTTGTGTGTTGCTACAAAATTTGCCTCTGGAATTGATTTTCAGGGGCATTTTTACTTTTGCATAGGAATATTTTTATTTTACTGTATAAGAAAATGTCTAATGTAAAATACTAAAAATGAATTTAAATAAATTCATAGTCTGCATGATTATGGCTGTTTATAATCAAATCAACTAATATCCGATACAAAAAGGAGTGGTGTAAAGTGAGCCTGGATGCCAGCCGAACTCAGTCCGTGGCCACAACATTTGAGCTCGGGGCAGTTCGGTCTGGACTTGATCCATAGAGGAATAATTATGCCCGAACAGAAACTGTTCGGACCAATGAAATCATCAGGGCGGGACTTAGAAAATGATAGCCAGATGATATAAAGTAATGTCATCGATGTCATCAAAGGCGCTTGCCTTGGATTGAATTTGTTCAAATCGTAAATGGAGAGCTTGTTTGTATATGCATTTACCTTCACTATTTCATGATGACCATGTAGTAAGTAACTGTGTATCCTTAAATTCTTTTTTTTTTTACAATATCGGCAAAGATCGTTTTTTTTTCCAGCGCGTGTGCAGACAGGGTTGCCAAGTTTTTAGAACAAAACCCGAAATAACAAGCCGAAATGCCCACTAGCTTCTCTGTGTGTTTGTGTGTGTTGGGAGTAAAACGTGTGTTATTTTGGCAAGGTTGCCTGCTAAAATTCACATTCCAGGGTCTATACATCACATAATTGATGTTGTTTCAAACCGCGAACATGGAAAACAACCCGCGGCAAAAAAATGCACTCAGCAACACAGTGCAGTTGAGTTCTGTTGACATTTGACAACTAAAGCCTAGTTCACACTGCCCGATTTTTGCCCCGATTTTGAGTCGCCGACAGGTTTTGAGAAAACGCCGACAAATGCCCGAGATCACAGACAAATCTGTGCTCGTGCACGCGAGTGACAATCACTCAGTGTGAATAATCAAAGATGCGATCAGAGAGAATCACTGACGAGTCGCCGACGCCATTGAGATATTTGGCATGCTAAATATCTGGAGCTGTCAGCGATTCAAACTCCTGCTGTGTGAAATGAGTTCTAAAAATTACATCGGCGATGACCGACAGCCAATGAAAGAGCGAGATACAGGGCAGCGGGAGGTTCAGAAAGGAGTTATAGAGCAGAATATCAGTATTTTAATAGATATATTTACAATTCTATCAAACAGAAACAAAGGCCAAACATTTGCACGTCCAGCCGCAGCCAGGGGCGTAGCACCAAATTTTGGGCCCTGGGTACAAACCATCTTGCTGGGCCCCCGTACCATGTATGTGTATGTATAGAAAACGGACTTCCCTGCCTTGGGCCCTGGTTACTCAGTACCCTTTATCCCCCCAGTCTCACGCCCCTGGCCGCAGCAGCAGCACATTGCAAAATCATTTATTTACCTCAAACTGTCTTTGCAGAACACAATCCTGGCTCCCTCTGTCTCTCCAACAATTTGTCCGCCATAATCTTTTTTCTTTTTCTCCACAAATCAGCGCACATACAATTTGAAGCAAACTTTGTGCAGTTTATCCTTTTTTAATAACAATTCCAAGTCTCGCGCGAGAACTCCGGTCTGACGCACGTGTGATCTTGCGTTGTTTACTTGTCACATCACACGTGTAGTTGGGAAACGTAGTTTGCGCACCGGAGAGAGAGAAAGAGTTGTCGGCGATTCTTCCTCTTGTTCAGTCATGCAGTGTGAACTCCTCTGTCGTCAAACCGTCGTGCAGTGTGAACACAGTAGTGACTGAATGATGCCCCAGATAGTCATGCAGTGTGAAAAGTGCAGTGACCCGACGAGTTTGAAAATCGTGCAGTCTGAACTAGGCTTAATGTTATGTGTCGCTGGTTGTAGGTTGGTAGGATTGGTTGATTTCGTTCTGCAGCTCAGGCTGGAAGCCTGTACATTTTTCTATCCTGCTTCCGTTACAAATTTGCAGGGCGATTGTAATTTTTGACCAATCACAAACTGGCTTATCCACCTGGCACGCTATTGGTGGGTTTAACACGATGACGGATAGAGAAGCGATGGGTCTTTGGTCTGATTGGTTGAAGGACTATACAATTGTGTACAGAGACATTTGAACTATACCCGTTGATCACGTTGACTCCCCAGACTAATGTTCAATCTTGAGCTTGGTCTGGTGATAGCCAGACAACATCCTAGGTTTATGTGACATTCATCTTTAAGACCAATTAAATCGGAGTTATATTTAAAAAGTCCTGGCTCTTCCAAGCTTTATAATGGCAGTGAATTGTGTCATTTTTGAAGTCCATAAACGTGCATCCATCCATCATATAACTGCTCCACGCAGGGTTAATAAAGGGCTTCTGATGCGAATAGATTCACTTGTTTAAGAAAAATATCCGTATTTAAAGCTTCATAAGGTAAATTATCTAGCTTCCACCAGAGCCTCTTGTTTTCAAATTATGGAAAAGGTGTAGGCCTTCTCAAATGCTTCTGATGACATTGCACACCAGATACGTTTTTCTCCCAAAATGGCAGAAGCTAGATATTTTTCTTCATAACGTGTTTTAAATATGGATATTTTTCTCACACAAACGCATCACTTCGCTTCAGAAGGCCTTTATTAACCCCCGGAGCCGTGTGGAGCAGTTATATAATGGATAGATGCGCTTTTATGGACTTTATAAATGAGGCAACAATTCACTGCCATTATAAAGCTTGGAAGAGCCAGGACATTTTTAATACAACTCAGATTTTGTTCGTCTGAAAGAAGAATGTCATAAACACATAGGATGACTTGAGGATGAGTAAATCATGGGTTAATTTGCATTTTTTGGGTGAACTATCCCTTTTATCTTGTATCTTTTTGGCTACTCTGTAGTCTTACTGTTTTACTCTCTACTTGACTCAATTTTTCAATAAATATGTACCTTTACTCCAATACATATGTAATGAGTAATGCAATAATACAATACAATTTTTGGTACTTTTTGCATAACCTTTCTGCAGCAGTTTATTTCTGCTAGAAAAGAAGAGATATCTTCATCTACAGGACATTGAAGGCACTATATTTTATGAGTTCCCTTTCAGTCAGTCACGTTCGACGTACGTCGGACTTAGACCGACGAATTGGGATCACTTCTGGGAGCCCCTATCAGCTTCAAAATTTAGAAAACGGGCCAATGAACATTGGCGTGCGTGCTTTGCATATCGCACCCCGCCCCGCGGGTATAAAGCGGAAGTGATCACCACGCACCGTTGTCATTCACTTCGGAGCCGAACGGCATTGATGAAGCATCTGACTGCCTGCTATCTAGCAAGAGAGAGAGAGAAAGCGTGTGCCGGGGGAAATTGCTCTTGTGTTGGCCAGACGGCACAAGACAGCGCGACCGCAATCTCACTGCTGTTGAGAGAGCTGCTGTTTTCACAGCAAACTGAGCAAATTGCACTTTACACAACACACACACCACACACAGTTGGTTCGGTGGGCGTGTTCCTTTTTCTGGTGAGAGCAGAAAACAGGCAGCACACAAAAGTGTTTTTTCTGCCGCGGTCGATCCCTGGGTGCTTCAACACCTAAAAGAGCATATTTTCCTCACAAAAGAGCTACACGGGTGACGTGCCGTCCTTTTCAGGATGTCTTTCCACCCATGCGTTTCTGGATGCTGTCGTTCCCTGTCGCCCGCTGATGGTCACAAGCGCTGTATCGCGTGCCTGGGCTTAGAGCACGCTGAGGCAGCATTTGTGGATAGTTCGTGTTCTCACTGCGGGAACATGACTATCTAAGTGAGTCATGAGGTCGAGACTCGCCTACCTCCGGGAAGGTGGAGTCCCCCTACCCATAGCTCGATCTACTTTGATGGATGGCCGGGGTGACCTGAGGATCACGGTTAGGGCAAACCCGTCGAGTGAGCCTCCGCGGGACCCTAATACCTCACAAGCGGCGCAACCGGTGGTGCTTCCGGGAGACCCCGTCGGCCCCCCACATGCGCGGCCTGCTCCGGCCTGCTCCACATGCTCCGGGAGCTCTGGACAGCGACGGACCTCGCCCTACGGGCGACGAAAACCGAAAACCAAGCCAGGTGGCAAGCACCGTCGTAAGAGACCCTGAGACGGGCCACCCAGAGATGGAGGGTCCTGCTCGACAGGAAGTGGCAGCAGCACCACTTCCTCCCCCCGGAGGAGGGCCGGGGGGCTCCCTTGTGATAATAACATTTATCCCGCCACTGGCTACGGCCAGTGGTACCCAAAACTTCACCAAAAGGGCAGTTTCCAAAATCTCTGGGTGCCAAGAGAGCGCGCTTGGCGGTGTTCGGCGCTTTCTTGCCTTGTCACCCTCAGGCGCCTCTCCAATCGGCAGCAGGGGGTGCACGGGACGCCCACAGGCGGTCTCTCCTCTATACCGCGCCCCCTCAGCGGAAGCAGGTAAGTGTTGCCACGTGCACACAGACCCCACCACGGGCCGTCTCCACGATGTCGCTGCGCTGCCCTGCCCTGCTGCGGGTACGTCTGTGGTGCCGTTAGTCCCGCTGGGGCAGTTGCTGGGGGCCTGGCTAGCTCTCTCCAGCCCGTCCCGCTGGCCCATCCGCACCATCAGACTCGGCTATGCGGCTCAGTCCGCCCGGCGTCCCCCCAAGCTCAGGGGTGCTCACTTCACCACTGTGTTGAAGAAGAGCGCCCCGGTTCTTCAGGCGGGGATCGCAGTCCTACTGACGAAGGAAGCGATTTAGCCGGTCCCTCCAGCCAATATGAAGACCGGCTTTTTCAGCCCGTACTTCGTTGTAGAAGTCCCACCCTTGGGGCTTTTGGTGCTCGAGCAACTCAGTCACTCTGGTCCGTACGGACAGCACTGCATTTGTAGCGTACATCAACAAATAGGATGGTCTACGCTCCCGTCGCATGTCACAACTCGCCCGCCACCTCATGTTATGGAGTCTGAAGTATCTGAGGTCACTTTGTGCCACTCACATTCCGGGCCGGCTCAAGCGTGTGGCCGACGAGCCCTCACAGCAGCCAGCGCTTCCGGGAGATGGGAGACTCCATCCCCAGGTGGTCCAGCTGATTTGGGATCGCTTCGGGGCGGCAAACAGGTCTACCTGTGCGTTGGACACTGCCCATTGCCAGTGGTTTTATTCCCTGACCAAGGGGACCCTCGGCACGGATGTGCTGGCACACAGCTGGCCCCGGGGCCTACGCCAACATGCGTTTTCCCCAGTGAGCCTTCTTGCACAGACACTGTGCAAGGTCAGGGAGGACGAGGAGCAGGTCCTGTTGTGGGCGCCATACTGGCCCAACTGGACATGGTTCCCGGAACTAGTGCTCCTTGCGACAGCACCTCCTTGGCCCATTCCTCTGAGGAAGGATCTCCTGACTCAGAGACGGGGCACCCTCTGGTACCCATGTCCAGACCTCTGGAAACTCCATGTCTGGTCCCTGGACGGGACGCGGAGGTTCTAGGTGGTCTGCCACAGGCTGTGCTAGAGGCACAGCCTGTGCTAGAGGCACAGCCTGTGCTAGAGGCACATCGCTTCCGCTAGAGCTCCCTCTCCCGGATACGTGCCCAAGGTTCCCACCACTCCCTTCCGGGACCAGGTGGTGAACCTGCAAGCGTTGCCTTCGGAGGAGGCAGACCCAGCCCTGGCTTTTCTCTGTCCTGTCCGAGCACGGACGTATGTGGACAGAACGCAAAGCTTTAGGACCTCAGAGCAGCTCTTCATCTGTTACGGAGGACAGCAGAAGGGAAAGGCTGTCTCCAAGCAGAGGATGGCCCACTGGATAGTGGATGCCATTGTCTTGGCTTATGAGTCCCAAGACGTGCCCTGCCCGCTCAGGATTAGAGCCCACTCCACCAGGGTTGTAGCTTTTTCCTGGGCGCTGGCTCGTGGCGCCTCGCTGACAGATATTTGTAGAGCTGTGAGCTGGACCCAACACGTTCGCTAGATTTTTATAGCCTACGTGTAGAACCGGTATCTTCCCGTGTACTCACTTCTCATAGTCGGTGGCACCGAAGTGCCCGTTCTAGTGTCGGCTTTCTGCGCCACTCCCTTCCTTATGGAACGGATACGTGCGCTTATATGCTCCAGTTCCCCAGAATGGCGAACGCTATAGAGTCCCTCGCAACCCGCGGCAGTCAGACGTGGCGGAGCGTCTGACGCCAGGTCTAACACTCGTATGCAGTGTGGAACTTGTGTTAGGCTGGGTTCCATATGTAGTGACCGCCCCGGCGGTCCCATATGTGTTTCTCCACGGTACGGCTCCCTACGGCGAGCCAGTGTCTTTCCCTTGGCAGAGCCCGCTCTGCCATCTCAGTGCGGTGACTGTCCCCCGCCCATCAGGGCCGGGGCCACCCCTGGGACTCCATATGTAGCACTGCCCACGGCCAGTCCAAAATAACAAAAATGAATAAAAAATAAAAATAAAGAAAAATACAAACAATCAACACATAAAAGCCTTTCTGAACAGAAAAGTCTTCAGTTCAGCTTTAAACTGGTCCAGGCTCTGTACTGCTCTCAGCTCACTGGGAGGGTGGTTCCAAAGCCGCAGTGCAGCTGAGCAGAAAGCTCAATCTCCCATTGTACGAAGCCTGGTGATGGGGACTTGAAAAAGCAGGTGGCCTGAAGATCTGAGAGTGCAGATGGAGGATTTCAGACTGATGAATTTCTGTAGATATCGTGGTGCATGTTCGGTGATGCATTTATGTGTGAGCAGGAGTATTTTGTAGTCGATCCGGGATGAAACGGGAAGCCAGTGCAATGAGTATAGGATTGGATTATGTGATCACATTTACGGACTCTCATAAGGACTGTTCTGGATGTATTGAAGCATCTGGATATTTCTGCCAGAAATCCCACTGAAGAGTCCGTTGCAGTAGTCCAGCCTGGTCGAGACAAAGGCATGGACAAGTTTCTCTGCATCTGGAAAGGTTAAAAGGTGACGAGATATTTCACAGGTGGTGGAAGGAAGTTTTACAAATGTGCTTAATGTGGTCATTGAAGGTCAGCTGTGGGTCAAACCGAACCCCTAGGTTTGTGACTGAGGAGGAGAAAGTGATGACCTGGCCATCAAAGATGAGCTGGGATAATGGAGAGGTGTGGATCTGATGAGGAGTGCCACCAGTAGTGCCTCAGTTTTACTGGAGTTCAACTGGAGGAAGTTAGTTCCCATCCATGCCTTAATCTCCTCAAGACATATGGTGACTCGTGACAGAGCTATGGAGGGGCTTGGGGCAGTTTTGATATAATCGTGTCATCAGCATAACAATGACTACATTTACATGGACAGCAGTAATCTAATTATTGACCTTATTCTAAATAAGACAATATTCTGATTAAGGTGTTTACATGAGTTGCTTTTAGAGTACTCCATTCATGTTCCCGTTTTACATGTTCTAGAACATAGATCGATTATGGCACGTCATTACGTCCCTATGCCGAACATATGCTATGTTCTCCAACATCCAATCATAGCGTGACTTTGGCAGGTCTGTTAATTTAATGGGACCTGCGGGTGTCGCTGTTGGACAGTGTTACTTTACATTAAGAAGTATAAAAAACATGCCTTTTAATATTGTGTTATATACATTTACGTAGATTTATTTTTGTAATATTATGTATTCTCTTTCTGTTTTTTTGAAGAGACACTGCCCCTCTTTCCTTCTTATTGACAGCCTACATTTATAATAATAGCTTTGATTAATGATGAAAAAGGTTTAAAAATCGTGACTGTTTGGATTGTTTTTCCTGCTGTCGTGCCACAGGCGTTCACTGAATGACCCATCTTGGTTTGCGATTACAGATACAAACTTGTTGTATTTTACTTTTACAATGAGCATAATAATTACAACAAAAATAATAATACAGAGAGAGAGGACGCAGTTTTCAGAATGAACAGTCAAGTAAAACGCACACCGCCAATAGCAACGCGTTATGGCAACAACATTTCAGACCGATAGATACGTAAAAGATTAACGGGACTTTTCCGCCATTTGTTACTGGTTTGTAGACATTGTTATATTAATTATAATTCAAATTCTGTTTTATTGGCCACAATATTATTGATGATTGTTGAGCGGGGCACTTTTGATTAATTTTCAAAAAGGGCAGAGGCTCGAACCCACAAAGCCTCCCCTCTGCACTTCCCTGTTGTGCGTAACATTGTGTCCTGTCACAAAATGCAGCGAAATCTCCTACACGACATTAATAGTTAGATTAAAGTGTGTACATGTCTGTAATGCTCTCCAATAATGCGACTAGGCATACTCCACATGTCTTAATAGGCATACTCCACATGTCTTAATCCCATTTATGTTTAGTTAGATTATGACTTTAATCAGATTAAGGTAATTAGAAATCGCTGTCTACATGGTAGCCTCTTAATCAGAGTATTGTCTTAATCAGATTAATATCGGAGTATTGTTGTCCATGTAAACGTAGTCAATGAAAAGATAGTCCATGTCTGCTAAAGACAGGACCGAGGGGAAGCATGTAGAGAATGAATATGATTGGGCCGAGAACCGACCCCTGCGGAACATCACATGTAACAGGGAGCAGCCTGGACTCACATTCTCCCAATATAACACGCTCAGTCCTGTCAGAAAGGTAGGACTGAAACCACTGCAGTGCTGCTCCAGATAGTCCAACTGTATTATGGAGGCGGTCCAGGAGGATGTTATGGTCCACTGTGTCGAATGCCGCTGATAGGTCGAGGAGAATGAGCAGTGATGGTGATCCTGAATCAGCTGTCATTAGAAGGTCATTTGTCACCCTAAGCAGAGCTGTTTCAGTGCTGTGGGCCCGAGCGAAAGCCTGATTGAAATATCTCAAATAAGTTGTAGTTTTTTAGATGGTTGTGGAGCTGAGAGGCGGCTTCCTTCTCTAGAACCTTTGACAGGAAGGTGAGGTTGGAGATCGGCCTATAATTAGCAACGACCTCCGGGTCTAGGGTTGGTTTCTTATTGGGGGGGTGAAACACTCAGTTTCAGTCAGTGTCATGTCAATCTTGAGTACCTATAGAGTAGCATTGCATCCTGCATATCTCCGAAAAGTCTTTATTTTTTTTATAATTATATAAGAAAGATGCGCTGTTCCGAGTCTTTCCGAAAAAAGCCTAGCGGGTGGGGGCGTTTCGCGTGGGCGGAGCTAAATAATGACGTGTGCGCGCCGCTGTTATTGTGTTGAGTGCGTCGTAAAGCTGTGTCATCCCTAACAGCGGGAAAAAACTTTATTCAAAATAAAAATATGGCTTTTAATCAGATACAGCCATACATCTATGATCCGGAATCAGACCCAGAGGCTGAAGTTGAACAGGAGCAGCAGCAAAAACGACTAGAGCAGGACGTCTGTATGTGGTACAAGTTATACACTAACTATATAATATGCTTAGCGGCTTGTGTTATTTACATATTTATACTTGAATTATATCGTCGTATTTTTGTCTTTGAAGGTGTACATGTGGGAAGTGCAGTTGTGCACGTGTGTGTGTGTGTGTTTACGCGTGGTTTGTGTAGACAATTGTAGACTGGTTTTGCACGGCAGGCTAGTGTTTACATAAAAAGACATGGAATAGTAACGCATTTGAATGAAGAAGCGTGCTTATTTAGTTCAACATATTTCCCCACTCTTTGTGTATTGTTGTTTGGAGTGCTTTTACAATACACAAACATAAAGTTACACATATAGTGGCCAGCTAAACAAATGTACACGCACTACACATCGCATGCTCCATTGATCAATTAACTATACGTGATCATGTTTGGGCTACTTGATGGGCATAGGCAAAAACAGAGAGATTTGAAGCACTCTTACTCACAGCCTGCAGTTCTAACGTTGGGACCTTTATCGTTGGGACTGCTCCATCCTTCAGCATTAGGCGATCGGAAAATCCGGCGTCGAGCTGGGCCTTGTTTATGAAACAGTCGGCACCGAAATGCAGTGAACAGACATAAACCTTTGCGCAACTCAGTTGCTGATCCGGAAAAGCAAATTACATCCACTGTTGCCTTAACGCAGGGTTTTTTGGCAATCTGTACAGGACTGTCTTGGTCTGGCAACCAAAAACGCACTTTTTTGGTGACATTGTTAATTTCTTGAAGTCACATCACCTGTGCAGCGCAGCCTATGAGCCCCGCTTTGATGGGCGTAGCCTGTTGCTTTCGCTCTCTCTCTCACGCTCTTCCGGTAGAATTGTCCGTACGGCCCATACAAGGAAATTCCGAAATTTTAACGTCAAGTGATCGAAAAAAAATGATCGAAAAAAAATTGCTGAAACTTATGACTAACCGGAAGTAGTATTTTTGACAAAGAAATACTCCCATCAAACGTCCACCTTAACTTTTGAAACTTTGTCTATGTTTAGTATGGGATTCCAAGTCTTTAACAGTGTAAAAAGCTCAGTATGCATGAAACAGCATTTCACCCCCCCTTTAAGTATAGGACGGATGACAGCAGTTTTAAGGGCAAGAGGCACATGACCAGTTTTAAGAGAGAGATTAACAAACTGGGTGAAGATTGGGCTGACAATGACAAATAAATAAATAATAAATGACAAATGACAGATAGCTTGATGATGCCACATCAAAACTGAAGCTAATCGGTCTGCAGAAGGCTGTCTGAGATATTGCGTATAAATGTTGACTATTGAAACGAATTATTCCATTGACATGCTGCTGTTTTAGAAAAGCACATGTATATATGTACGCTGCAGATTTGCATTTGTTGATTTCTAAGTAAACTGCAGCAAAAGGTTACAAGCCAAAAATACCCTTCCCCGACCTGCACACTTGAGGACTGGAATGGAAAAAATAGCGATTACACTTTCAGGATTGACAATTACATGGTGCCAAATTAAAAAGAATATTCTGAATTAGCAAGATAATTGTTCAGAGTCTTTTTAATAGGCTTGTCAATGATTACAGTCTGCCTCGGCCAATCAGATCACACTGCCACAGGAGGGTGAGGGGAGGGAGGGGCTACCACACAGTGTGATAAAATGAACATGTCAATCATGTTAATTTCAATGAGTAAATTAGAGAGAGTAGCTCATTGTCAGCATGAATAAATCTTGATGCGTTAGCCGTGACCTGGAGTCATGATGGGATGGTGAAGGATGGATGCAGATATTCAAATGAGAGAGAGAATATGATACTACTTGATGAGTAAACTAGTTCAATCATTTTTCCGCTGATGACTTCGTTTAATGGCGTCAGTAAAACCTTCCCATTTGCCTTACATGAGAATCACACCACAAAATGTCAATTCCCCTTAATTAGGTCGACCTGCTTCGTCAGTATGTATAGTGGGTTAGTGATTGTTCTGTCTTCAAATGGTGTAACTTTAAGGCCGGAACACACCAAGCCGACGGTCGGCCGTCGGGCAGTTTTTGTGCGTCGGCCAACTAAGTTTCCTCGGTGTGTTCCACACAGTTCCACGCCGTCGGCTGGCATTGGTCCTCGTCGGCTGTTTTTCAGCCGATTCGACATGTTAAATCGGTGTCGCCGCATGTCGGTCAGTCGGGACATATGATCGTTCTGATTTGCTGTTCAGCTAGCGAACCAGTGCACGAGAAAATAAAACGGAAGTGACGAAGCAAGTAAACGACAGAGTCAAGAGGCAACACAGAACGCCTGTCTCCTCCATAGACAGTAAAAGAAAGGTCTCGTCTCATTTGATTATATTTCTCATTCCGATACACGTGAATTTTTAAAAAATATATATATATATGTGGACCGAGGCAAGTGAAGACAAATTGATCAGCATGATCCAGCAAAGGCCAGCTTAGTATCACACTACGGGAAAATGTTAACGTTATGTCAACTGTGTGGCGAAAGCAGAACTGTGGCGTGAGATCGCAAATAAACTTGTCATGTCAGGTAAGATTTCCTTTTTTGCAATAGTTTTTTCTTCTTCAGTAGTCCATATTTAAAAAAAACTGCATGTTAGATTGTTGTGTGCAACTTTCATCTTTGCACAGCAGTTAATTTCACATTCAAAATGCACTAAAGATATCAAAACACTTAATGCATGTCTTCATGTCCAAAAGCAATGATAAATCCACAGTTTAGCCCTCATATATTTATACGCGTGTGTGTATGTATGTGTGTGTGTGTCTAATTTATTTTATTTATTTTTTCTTTCCATTTGAACAAATGAACATTTTGCTTTTGGTAAAGTGGCCAATGAATGTTCAGATGGGTCTATTTACAAGTAATTCAACAAATCAACTTCCACAATGTGCATCTGAATATATCCATTTAGCCAATTTGCAGGGTATTGTTTTAGCTATGCCCTGTTATTGTTATGGGTTATTGGTGAACAAGTGTAAGAATCTATTCACATTCGTTCACATTTTGATTGTGTCTTTAAGGAACCTTTGTCTGAAAGTGAATCCTGTTTACCCTCAGATGGTACCAACAGTGACACCTGGATTGGCACCCGTGAGGAGCCCAGCTTCATTACGGCTGAGCTACGGCCCAGTACACCCTTGGCTGAATCTACCGATATAGCTACTTTTATAGCTATTTGTGCCTATTGTACTGAACATTGGAAAATAAAAAACTTTGACTTTGGGTACTTGCATTCACAGTTCTTTATGTAAAAAAGGATCACAAAACACAAGATGATGCAGAATTCTAACCCTTATTTTGCAATTTGACATCTAACTAGCAGGGTAAATAAACACATCTATATTGATGTTTTAATTTAAGAATAAATAGATTTTCAATTAATAGAGGAATATTATCATTATGTGTTCCTTCCACAATACAATGTTATCAAAGTGCAATATCTGTAAACTAATAGTTAGCATGGTTACTGTCAGTTAAGTTCAGTGTATGGTTTAGTGTTACATTATTTTCATTAACATTTCTGTGCCCCTGGAGATTTCATTTCCAAACTGCTGTTATGTGATGTGCAAGAAGCAGCATGATATCATTTTGAAGAAATGTCACCATAGGCATGTTTCCAATGAAAAAAATATATACAAATTCTGTCATAATTCATTGAACTAGCACCAAGCATTATCACAAACATAATTTACTGTAAATCAGACAGAATGCGTCAAACATATATATTTATTTTAACAATCCTTTGGGTAAGTGGCCATTGTTCAGATTGTGTCACATTAACTTCCACAATGCATCTGAATGAGCCAATTTGCAGGGTATTGTTTGAGCTATGCCCTGTTATTGTTATGGTTCATTGATAGGTGAACGTGTAATAATCTATGGTTTCACATTTTGACTTCGGGTATCCATGGTTTCACCCATTTAGTGAGTGTTCCTCGTATTTTTCGCGTCCGCTTCTACCTTTCCTCTTCCACTAGTAAAAGACCAAGGGCTGACAACGGCAATGCCATTTGCAACGTTCTGAAATGCACGAATCCGTCTATGTGGGGAAACGAAAACGACAGCTGATATCTTTATAGCTCTTCCGGTTTCCCGCTTCGAATAACGAAAACAGACTACTGCCACCAGCTGGAACGGAAAGGTATTTCCTCTAACGCAGGCGCAGAACGGACGCGCTATTGGCCGTCTGATGTCGAGCGTCGGCTTGGTGTGTCAGGGCAACTTTGGACCGCTTTGGACCCAAGACGCTGCCGACGTGAGCCAACGTGAGCCGACTCAGCAGTTTGCTTTCGCGCCACTAGTTGATCGGCGTCGGCTTGGTGTGTTCCTAGCTTTACAACAAAACAACAGGCGTCAGACATTTTTAAACGTTATTGAAATTAAAGGAAATTTGTAAAAATGATAAATGTGTACAAAACAGGAATTGACTCACATTTCTTAAATCTATAGTAAGTGGGGGTACATTTCATATCAACAAAAAGTACAAAAACAATATGCTTTTTCAACAAACTGATTATTGGTTCCAGTTTAAAGGAAGTGTATGTAAGATTGTGGCCAAAACTGGGCCTGAAATCACTTTCAAATGACTGTAGAGTGGTGTATCCCCTCTCCCCCTCCCCCTGACTCGAGGTTGCCAGATAAGCTGCAGAATCCAGCTAAAACGTTTCTAGCTGCAGCAAGAAGCAACCTCCCGTAATCTCTCTTGAAGCCAATACGGAGGTAATGTAAACTGTGATTCATCGACTGGCCACTAGGGCTCCAGAAGGGAGCAGAATCTCATTGAGCCCCATGTTAAATTTCCCAACTTTACAGTAGAAAAAAACATGTTTACAGCCTGGTAAAAATTGAGGGTGTGGCCTATACGTCTAATTTTGACCTTCATGACAACTGTGAGGGGGGTGAATTTTTTTATAACTCATTCGTTTACGTTATATAAAGCCTTAAAGTTCTGCATAATTAAGGGCGTGGTTACTTTGAGTGACAGGTGGATAGCCATTTATCCGCCGTCTAGTTATTGCGTTACATAAGCTCCGCCCACATCTCGCCTTTTTGCCAATTTTCTGTTATCCACGAGTGACACGCGATGACTCGCTCGCAAGATGGCAACGCCCAGTTCGCCCTTACTTTAAGCTTCAGAACAGCTTATCGGAATCCTATGGGTGACGTCACGGACACTACGTCCATATTTTTTTACAGTCTATGCTGCAGCTGTGGTAACTAGAGCAGATCTGGCAACCTGGATGCCGAAACACTACTGACTTCGTGATTGGTTGATAGGTGGAGGGTGGAGCTTCAGGCCAAAACACAACAGATCAACATCAACATCAGTTGAGGGCTGCAACAACAACTTTTAAATGACAATATCCTGGCCAGACTACAGTTGTCAGTGTTATAAGTATTTGAAATAAACATGATTTCTTAATGTCTAATGACATATCAGGGCTATTTTATGATTAATTGAAATACATTTCTTACATACAGTTCCTTTAAGTATTTTCATCTGTGTACATATCTACCAAGATAACCTATACAACACCATTTTGATATTTCAAGAGAAAGAATGTTTCTTTGGTGAATTTGTCAACTTCACTGGTTGGACAATGAAACTGAAACACTGGCCTAGTTTTGGAAGTTTCTCGCCTATATATTCACGGTTTGGTCTTCACTGAATTTACATTCCATCAGTAAGAGCAGAGTGTGAAGGATGAATAAGAAGAGCAATAGCACAGCTGTGCATAATATATTGCAACAACACAACATAATGTGACGGTTCATAAGATGAGAAATTGTTGGTGCACATGAGCTGGTGCAATTGTTGGTGCACCTCTGTCTGCGATGGGCTCATACTAGTAAGATTGTGACAAGCAATGTGACAAACGGTAATCTGAGACTAGGACAGCAAGTCTTTGTGGTGTATCAAGAGCTGTGGTATCCAGGGTAATGTTGGCATACCACCATGTAGGATGAGCCACATCCAGCAGGAGTAACTGTTGACGCAAGAGGAAGCTGTCTGAAAGGGAAGTCCAGGTACTAACCTGGACTGTATCCAAAAAGCAAAACCACAGCTGCCCAACAAACTGCCCAATTAAATGTGCACCTTGACTCTCCTGTTCCCCCAAAACTGTTTGTCAGGAGCTCCACAGAGACAATATTTATGGTTGGACTGATAGCACCTTTGGTCACTTTTCCTAATGACAAATATCGGTTTCAAAGGTGCCAACAGTGCAACTCTTGGGATGTGGACAATGTGAAACATGTATTGTTCTCTGTAGCCTGAAGGGGGTGCCGTGTTTTAGCATGATAATACACCATACACACAGCAAGACTTGTAAAAAATAACCTCTCCTATGGCCTGCACAGTCATCAGATCTAAATATTTTTGACTTTGTGACTTTGGGGTATTTTGGAGGGGCAAGTCAGAAATATTTTCATCCACCAGCATCATATAGTGACCTAGACATTGTTCTGGAAGAGTATTGTCTCAAACCCTCATTCCCTGGAGTCCTCATTCCCAAGAAGAAGCTGCTGTATTACAGCAAAAGGAGGTCTAACAGCATTATTGTGGTCTACAACCAGCCCTGCGTCCCAATTTGCATTCTATCCATACTAAATAGTACTCGAAAATAGATTTATTATGTCCCAAATCGTAGTATGTTGAAAAGAGTATTCCAAAGATACCTGGATGGTTTACTATTTCCGGTCTGAATTTGAAGTGCGGATAATCCCCATAAATCCCCATAAATCCTCATAATCCCCGCCCTCTGTGTATTCTAATGGACGCAAGACAAACTAAACAATCAAATAACACATCAAAAGATGGCTTCTGTCATTTTAGGCAGTTTCTATCACAATGGTTTCATAAGTGTTCGTCTTTTAAATAAGTTTGCTTTTAGTTAGTTTTTTGAATGCTATATAAACGTGTGATGTCATGATTGACAGTTGAGATTGACAGCTTCTCTGAGTGCAGTTGTCACTATTTCGGGAGGAGACTGGAGCTTTAGCTTCAATTTCTACATTTCCATATTTCACACTGACATAATGAATTGCTTGTGCTTATAGGCCGTGTACATTCAATGATTCATGATGTGTAATGATAAATTAAAACACATGTTTAAACATAAGAAAAGTAATTAAATCTCAGTAAAGTTGGAGCAACATAAGAAAATTTAGTTTGACAAATGTAATAAACACACTAGGGTAATTTAATTTGACCTAGACCAACTAAATCTTGTTTACCTAACTAAACCGTCGCTCTCATGACCAATTCGTACATATTTGTACGAGGCGGCTAATTTGACTTCACTTATATGAATATATACGGGTCGATACTGCAGTGATGGGTAGGTTTTAGGGGTGGGGTTTGGGGTAGGTACTTCATATGAAATCATACAAATTGACCAACTCGTCAAATACGTACAATTTCGCAAAATTAGCCACCTGGTAAAATATGTACAGATTGCTGTGAGATCAGGTTGAACTAAACTGATTTGTTTCCAACAAACTATATTAAATTGTGCAATAAAATTTCTTCAATGAAAGGTTTTTTTTAGGTGTGTATGGCATTACACACATTGATTACTGATTATAAGTATTTACTGATTATTTTGTCAATTCTGCCATATGTACAGTGATTGTTCAGTAAAAAGAGATGTTATGCAAAACTTTAACCGTGAACTATATGAAATATACCTTGAAATTATTTAAGAAGCAGCATTGTAGTTATTCAAACTGTGAAAACAACTACAACAACAATAGTGCAGGCGTAGTTGACGGGACACACTGTACAGTCCCTGACAAAAGTCTTGTCGCTTATCTATTTTGTAGAAATACCTGATATTAACCTGACTTTTAATTAATCAATTGGTGTTAGAAATAGCTCATATTAAAAGCTAAAACCCTCCCAAATGATGTTTAATGCACTGAAATAAATAATTTTTATAGAAAAAATATTTATCATTTAATCAAGACTGAAAGGTCAAATTTTGGAGAGACAAAAGTTTTGTCGGCTATGCAGAAATGGAACAAATTTACTGCAAATACAAAAATATGTCAGCAAATTAAGTTGTGGTGCTGTGAGATCCAAATGTATTATCTTGTATGACTTCCATGAGCTTGAAGGACTGCATCCATGCAGTTTGGCAAGGATTCATACAATTTATTGATGAAGTCATCAGGAATAGCTAAGAAAGCAGTCTTGCATGCCTCCCAGAGTTCATCAATATTCTTTGGTTTCGTCTTCCATGCGTCCTCTTTCATCCTACCCCACATATGCTCAATGATGTTCATGTCTGGTGACTGGGCTGGCCAATCCTGGAGCATCTTGATCTTCTTCGCCTTGAGGAACTTTGATGTGGAGATGGAAGTATGCGATGGAGCACCGTCCTGTTGCTGAATTTGACCTCTTTTATGGTTGGGAATAAGAGATAACTAAGATTTCTTGGAATTTTAGATTATTGATGTTTCCTTCCACCCTGCAGATCTGTCGCACACCCCCATACTGGATGCAACCCCAGACCATGATTTTTCCGCCACCAAACTTGACTGTTTTCTGGGTGAATCTCGGATCCATGCGGGCTCCAGTACGTCTCCTGCAATATTTACGGCGACTGTGGTGTAATTCAACAGAAGATTAATCTGAAAAATCCAACTTCTGGAACTTTTCTAGCGTCCATCCTTTTAGCAGGCTGTGGGCCTTGGCAAATGCAAAACGGTTTTTCAATTGTCTTTTGTTTAGTGCTGGCTTCTGCGCACTGATTCGACCATGGAGGCCATTTCGAGACAGAATCCGACAAACTGCTCTGGTTGACACAGGGACTTCAGGTGACCAGGTCTCATGGAGCTTTACTGCAGTGGTAAATGGGCTGGCCTTGGATTTTCGAGCCAGCAAACGGTCCTCTCGAGCAGTTGTCTTGCGGGGTCTGCCAGACCTGGGCTTGTCAAAAGCATCTTCAGTCTCTTTTTAAATATTTTTTTTTATCTTCTGTACTTGACGCTGAGTCACATTGAAGGTGTCTGCCACATCAGCAGTGGATCTGGTCTTCAGCCTCTTGATAATCAAAACTTTAGTCTCAGGGTGAATCTTAGGCATGTTTGCAGAGGTCTAGTTGCAGTTGATGTGAAGGTCTAGTGTACTGGGGTTCTTTTTTACTGGGGTTCTTTACACCTGAGACCTAATTGATCCATTATTAGTCACAGGTGAAGCTCATATGACAAGGCGACAACACTTATGTCTTTGCAAAAATTGACTTAATGGGCTTTACCAAGCTGTGAATATTAGAATACTTTTTGACAGTTTTGTTTTTCACTGAAACATAATTACAAAAGATGGTGGGATTAAAATGAGCCATTACTTGTAAAAAAAATCTTGATTTTGAAATATATTTCCGTGGCGCTTTAGGTCAATTTGTACACAAGTGACAAGACTTTTGTCAGGGACTGTACACACACAGACATACACACACATACATTAAATTATTATATATTATCATCAGTGGACAGACACAGTATAGGGTTATTATCATGATTATATATTATCCAATTGGGGTAAACTAGTTGATTTAGAAGTCAAGTGAAGTGACGTGTGGCCAAGTACCCATACTTGGAATTTGTGCTCTGCATTTAACACATCCAAGTGCACACACACAGTAGGTTCAGTGCCTTGTTCAAGGGTCTCACCTCATTTGTTGTATTGAGGGTGGAAGAGGGTGCTTCCCTCTGCCAATGACAATTCCCGCCAGTCCTGAGACTCAAACCCGCAACCTTTGGGTAACTTACAAGACTCTCTCAAAATGTGGATTAATGTAGACATAGCCTTAACTCTGTGTTCTATTTTTCAGTTTTTTGCTATGGTTTTTCATAGTTTGACTAATTTGCACACCTTCTGGTCAATTCGTTAATTAGTTTTGTCAGTGTATTTAAGCTCTGTGTTTCTTTCAGTTTTCAGTATCCTGAAATCTTTGTTAAATAAAACCAAATCTGCTTGCAATTAGATCCTGCACTCATCTTTACTTGCACCCAACTGTAACAGATTAATAGACCTTAAGATATGGATCTAGCAGCAGTACAAATTATCTTCCTCTCATAAGGGGAACCAGACCCTCAAGAGACACACGCAGGCATTTCTGACTTATACCACGGATTTGGCGTTACGGCCATGCATTATAAGGAAGACTCCCTGTGTTTGTTTAGACCTTGAGGGACATTCAAGGACTATATGAACTTTCTGTGTGCAGGAAAACTGCGCAACTATTGCTTGTCACCATCTTAGGGACAGCCAAGCATGAGTCCATCGCAGACAGAGAGCCAGAGCCAGAGCCCGCCGCAACAACAGCGCCAGTAAAAGAGACTGGGAAAATGTAAGGGATCATGGTTTTTGTTTTTTGTTTTGGCATGTGTTTTAGTTCCGTGTTCTAGTTTTAAGTTCGTAGCTATGGTCTTTCATTGCTTGATTAATTTTGAACACCTGCTGATCATTTCATTTAATTCGTTTGGTCAATGTATTTAAGATCTGTGTTTCTTTCAGTTCTTTGTTATCGTCACATTTACGGTGGTTTTTCCGTGTTTGTTTTCTGCATCCTGAGTTCTTAAAATCTAAAGTGCTTGCGACTAGATCCTGCACTCATCTTTACTTGCACCCAACTAAGACATGTTATAAATTGACTCTCCAATGTTTTGTTTGTTTGTTTGTTGTTGTTTTTTGCCTCAACTGTCCCTCACGCAAAATTGACTATTGGATTTTGCTTAACAAAAGGCAAATGTGAGCACATCTTTAGAGTTTTATTTTTTATAGGCTATTTCTTCTGTAAAAACATAACTTTTATCACAATTAACAGAGGGGATGCATTTTAAATAATTTCACTTTTCAGTTGGTGTTTTTCACCATGTCCAGAGGTTCTGTCAGGACCTGCTGTTTGTATTGGCGGTATGGTTCTGTTCTGGGCAAGAACTCCCTGTCCATCCATGCAGGCTAGCATGGATAAGAGCAGAGAGCAGCAATAACCCGCCTTAGGGTAACCAGAACAGAATTATGTGTTGCAGATATCATTAATGTTGAAAAAAAAAGTGCAAAATATTTTGGTAATTTAGTCTGATTCAAAGGGAATTAGAATACCAAATCCTGATTGACGAGAGGAGGAGGGTAAATGAGCTCTGGAGAAATGCAACAGCTGACAGTACTGAGGAGCTATACATATATAAATAGACGCCGTATTCCTACACTGTAAAAAATTATTTAGAAAAAAAGTTAATTGAAATTAAAATTGTGAGTTAATACAATGAACATTTTTTGAGATTCAACAACCTTTATTAAAAAATTATTAAAAGATTTTGTAAGCATATTGAGTAATTGTGTGTTTTATTTCTGATGACGCAGTGAAACATGACAAATAGTGCTATTTTCATGATTTATCAAATGTTTTATGTGGTTCAGATACAATAATATTTTGAGTTTCTATTTATTAAACAAACTTCCTTCATTGTATCAACTCAAATTTTTAATTTCAATCAACTCAAATTTTTAAGGCAACCAGGTTACTTACTTTTTTAAGTTAAACCAAAAAAAAAAAAAAAAACAGTGTATAGGTAGCCGTGATCAGCTTGACTGACGAGACTTGCCAGGACTGATTTCTTGATTTAAAATCTGGCAATTGAGTAAGAAATATTCCAGGTGTTTCTAAAAATATTTCCTTACACTAACAGAAATGTGTCTTCAGGCTATCAGTCTCCTGATTTATTATCAAAATGAACTTCAATGATGTCCCCCATGTAAGTTAGCTTTTAATCCTTCACTGAGCAATGGTTAACTTTATTTGGCTATTTATATATTGGCTAATTCATCCTGTTAATGTTTGTGTAAATAATCAATACACTTCAAGCCTGAGCTGCTCAGAGACTTAAAATGTGAGCTTCAATAGAGCATATAACTCAAAGCATGGTGTACTCAGAAATACTTCCTAAAATTTCAACAACAACAAAAAACAGCAACCTTATTCATACAGCACACATTTTTATCCAAAGCGACTTATAAATGAAGAATGCAACAAACGATTCATCAAAAGACCACAAACACAAGGAGTGGTAGTAATACAATGTTTCAGATATACTGAAAGAGATTAGGAAATAGTGAAAGAAGAATATTTTTTTCCAGCAGGATGCTATTACTGTAAGTGCTGATGGTACAGATACATTTCAGCTCTTGAATATTGTCAGGTATTCTAAATTCCAGATAACGTTGTGAAGATCATTCCACCAGTGAGGAACAGTGAACAAAAACATTCTGGAAAGTGATTTTGTGCCTCTCAATGAAGGTTTGTGTCGCTCACTTAGCCTACTGACCCCAGGCTTCTGGAGGGGATGAGTTGTATTTTATTAAAATATTTAATTTAAACTGAATCCAATAAGCAAAGCACCTTTTCCATAACTTCTCATTTAGCATCAACACGCATTTAACACAGGCTTCTTACTGGTCTGTTCTCCATTAGCAATGGAACAAGACTGTAAATCAGAGAGGAATTTTTTAAACGAGACACTTCATTGTCTACAGGAAGAGGGTAGAGAAAGAGAGAGTGAGAGGTCCATTAATCACGCTTCGGGTGGCTGTTCACGTGCCGTGGTGCGTTTAAGAAGGAGAGAGTGAGAGAACGAGTGGCTCTACAGGTCCTTCAATAAGTGGTCTTTTCCTCCAGGACCATTGAGGAACACAAGAGGCTTTAGAAGGAGTGTGAGGAAGGAACCGGCTCTGTGAGCACTTTGGTTTCAAGTGCGCTGAGTATGCTTGACGTTTGTGTTGAAATGTGACATAGCACCAAACTGTAATTTATTCAACAAAGAATCACCAGTTTGTAATGCTTGCTTTATAATGCCAACGGTAAACAAATGCAGACATTTCACTAAATGTGAAATATGGAAAAACTGGGGGGAAATTAATTCATATGTATTCATTGTCCTTGTGAAAGATAATCTGTCTTCCAAGTCTCCGTGTTATTGCAAATCCCATCATATTTTCCCCGAAGATTTAGCTCCATCCATTTTTCCTTCTAACTTTATGAGTTTTCCAGCCTCTGCCACAAAGGAGCCTCCCAGAGCCCCAGCATCATGCTTCACAGTTCAGAACAGAGACGCTGTTCACAGAGTGATGATGTGCTGTTGTGTTTGCAGAGCTGTTTGCAATGAGATCCAAAATGTATGCTTTGGTCTCACCAGACTATAGACTCTCTCTACAGATGTCTGACATTTGGCCAAACATCATTTGAGATGTGCATCTACACTACACCAGTCAAACACTTGGACACAATTGACTAAATATATTAACTTCTATGTTAGATTTACTGCTTTATGAACCTCATGCAGTCGGTGCATACATGTAATATGTGTATCAACTTAATGAGGTTCATCAAGCAGTGAATTAAGATTTGAAGTTAATGACAAACCCTTAAAGTCAGATCAATATCTAACATGAATGGATCATAGCTCTCCTGATATGGTAACAATTACAGAAGAATAAAATAAAGCATATTTTGTTACCTTTTGGAGATTGGAAGGGTTCAGTTTGAGCAGATGTTTTATACCATCATCACTGTCTTCCTCATAGCTCATTTCCTATTACATTCAGCATCTGCCTCATATTCGCAGTCTCCAACACATTCTCAAAACTATACATTTCAACGTCTTTAAAATCTATATTTCGATCACTGACAGCTTCTTCACCAGATCCACCATAAAGTGACACTAATATTTGATAGTGTTTAGCATTTGCTTTGCTGTAAATCACTGAGTCATGTCAAGATACTTCTTATTCTTTTGTTTTCTGCCTGTGGTAACTATTAGTGAAACGTCACTTCATCGTTTGTGTATCAGACATTGCCACCTTATGGGATAAATGTGAATTGCACTTATTCAGTTATCAAAAATTAAATTATTTTTGCACAGAAGAAATATACTTACATTGTTACAAACCTCGGGTCGTTAGCGACATTGTATAAATATTTTTTACATTTATTTTATCTGTTTTTGCCAGGAAGCGAAGTTGTAGAGATAGAGTGGGACGGGATTGGGAAAGTCCACGAGCAGGGACTAAACTCAAAGCACAACTGCACTATATGCGCGGCGACGCCCACGATTCTTTTAGTGTTGACACCCTATACAATTTTTACAAAAAATAAATGGGAAAAGTGGCATTCTTTTAGAATTTTATTATCTGGTTTTTTTCTTTCTTTATTTATTTTTTCTTATATTGTTTACAATGAATTGATGGTGGAATACTAAGACAGTTGATGTCTAACTAGTGAATGATGTCCCGGATCACTAAAGACCTGAAGTATGTGTTAAGGGTTAAACATGCTTTAGTTCAAAAGGATTTGAAGTTTCTTCTGCATTAGTATTTTTTGGACAATGCAGATGGAAGAAGTCTAGGTGTGTTTATTCTGTAATAAATAGCAAAACTGCACGCAGGTGGACCCGGTGAAGAAATATATGATCTGAAAAAGAGGGGGATTTACATATAAACAGACAAGGTGCTGTGTCTTGCAATACTTGCATTGTTTTAAATTACTTTTTTGTAAGCTTTGAAATAATTTATTAAAATGTATTCCACTTTCAAGTTAATAATACTTCATATTAATGAACAGTTGACACAGCATCATGTTTTCACTGTCCCTTAAGGGGAAAAAATAGTAAAATAAAAAAGTATTTAAAAATATAAGTATGTCTGAAACATGAAGATGAAAAATGATGTGAAGGTTCAATGATGTCTCAATTTCATCCTGAGGCTGACAGAAATATAGAAATATTGCCTTGTCTGTTCTCCAATACAGTCTTGCCACATCAATAAAAAAGTGAAGTTTTTGCTTCTCATACCATTTTTTTAAAGTGTCATTTTAACTGTCATGCAGTGTGACACTGTTACTTAGTTCATTGTTACGGTGGTTTATGTGTGTACATCTGTTTATGGGATTTAAAGATAACACAAATGATATTAAACAACTTAAAGGTCAAATGCTAATTGTTCATTTAAAGCTAAAATGCCTGCTCAGTTTAAACTGTCCTGTGCTATGAAAAGCTAAACAGCATCATTAACCACTTTAAACATTATTATTTTTTATGCAGTTTTACATTAATAATAATATTTTTATTATTAAAAAATAATATACTTTATTTAGCAATGGCACATTAGGTGACAGTTAGACCTACATTTTCTAAATTCTAACAGAAAAGGTTTATTTTCTAAAAAAAAAAAAAAATGCTGTTCTTTTAAACATCCTGTTTCTAAAATATCAAAAACTGATCAGCAAAAACTGTTTTAAACATTGATAATAATATGTAATGTTTCTTGAGCTCTGCCTAAGCATATTAGAATGATTTCTGAAGGGACATGTGACTGAAAATTGGAATAATGATGCTAAAAAGAAATCAGCTTTACCGTCACAGCATTTTAAAATAGACAGCTATTTTAAATTGTAATAATATTTCACAATATTACCATTTTTACTGTGTTTTTGCAGTGGTGCACTAGAGATTTTCAGAAGCACATTTTATGCAAAGTCTTGCATTGTAAAAAAGCAGGGTGCGCCTTGTCTTGTTTTGTTGATAAAGTTGATATTGTGCCCATATTGACGCTTATCAGAAATGCAATGTCTTTTTTTTTCCTTTTAGTTATTTTCGTTCAGTCATAATTAAGTTTACTTCAGCTCTTCAACCACTAGATGGCAGTGTTAAATGGTGAATGCACCAGCGTAATTATTGCTTTTACATGCTCAGACACTTAATTACACCCCTGAAAGATATTGCTGCTGTCTAAAATCCTTTATGGATCTCATCATCGTTGTATTTCCTGATAGAGGTTTCCTTTATGCTGTCAATGCGTTTCTAAATTGTAGAACCACCGTTTAATTAATTGAGACGAGAGCACTATAAAGGCATCGCTCAAAATAGCACACCCTCATCACAGCCCTTCTTCTTGCCAAACACCCTTCTCTGGCTTTCTTTCTTTTTTTGTCTTTCTTCATTTAAACTTGTTTCTTCTAAAAATATTAACATGCCAACACGACACAGAGGAAAGTTTAAGACGTTGTTGAGATCTGTGTGGTTGCTGGGATTTTCTTTAAAAAGCATCAAGATAAATTACAGGAGGCTCTCCATTTAATCTCATTGTGTCGAGGAGAAATATGTGACATTTTGTGACTTTGCTTTCCTAAAGGTATTGTTTACGAAAGGTTTCTTAAAGGATCACTTTGAGCTGTCTTATGTTCTATCCTGTCTCACTGCATGTTGTCTCATTGACAGTTGTATGGCATGGGTCGGTCTGTCTCTGTCTCTTCTTGACCCCTTCTGTTCATTCATTTAGTATTTTGGTTGTCTCAGATACACCATAGCTAATGATGCTTCACATTTAATCGCATTTAACAGCTGCAAAGCTTCCATTCTTGCACAAAAAGAAATGTCCCAGGGCTGTATCCGAAACACAAATTCACTATTCCCTATAACATTACTCTACTAATATAGTTCACTTGAGGGAGTGAATGAAAATGTGGACACTTTTGTATAGTTTGCCGTTTAATAATTATTTAAAACTAATCAAACTGGCTGTAGTAAGCTGAAAAGATTTATCTTGAACTCTTTCGTGGAAACTATGTATAAACCTTAAACCATTTTATAAAACTGATGCATTGTAGTTATTCTTTAGCCGTTGAGCGTACATCAGTTGTGCACTTGTTATTGTAGTGTATTGAGGGGTTGAATGAGTGCACTCGATAATGTCCACTATGGTTTCAGACACCACTACAAATGTCTGTCCCTTCAAATAGTGCCCTATTTAAGGGTATAGGGGGCGTTTTTGGACACAGCCCTTGTTGCTATGACACACTTCCAATGACCTCTGACCTGAAATCAGAGAAGCACAACAGAGAGCAGGTGAGATGCGCGCTGGCAGGTGCACGGAATCAACACCTGGATGATCCACTACTACATACTGGCAAGCTTCATTGAAAACTTTGTGTAAAACATGGTAAAATATGAGTAAAGTATAGCTTTTATATGCAATGAAAGGGCGGACAAAAAAATGTCCGTCCTATCATTGCATAGGGTCCTCATGACTCAGAATTATGCGTTTTTATGTCAACACATATCAACGGCAAAATAATCTGCAGCAGTCAGGTGGTCCAAGTAAGAGCTTAGAAAGTATATTAATTTTAAATCTATTTCAAATCTAAACTAGATCTTTACATTTTCTGCTGCCTTCCTGTGCAATATTCACAGTCATCACGGTAGCATGTTGTGGGTGTTTGCCAGAACATTGATATGTGGTTGCATTGTGGGTGTTTGTTTACTAGGGCCTAGTTTAGTTTTTGTTATGGCTTGTATTATCTCCATCAAGTACAAGCAGTTTTACTCCCCAAGCAGCAAATGCGAGTAAAAATCGGTTTTGGCGAGTATATAAAAAATGCTGCCAATATTATGAATTGGCCGTAATATTTTGATGTACTCTAGCAAAGCAATGTTGTAAAAACATGAATGTGAACAAATGTGAACAAACGTGAACTACGTTCTGGACAGTTGATGGATCAGTGCTGCATCGTCATGAAAGTTTAAGCTGTCAATTGAAACATTCAAGCTCAAATAGAAGCACAAGGGGACCCAATTCTTTACTTGCTGTATGGGAAGTTTTCTGACAGTGTGCGAATACCTAATTAAAATCTCTTTCGCATATTCTTGCACTTGAAAATGCCCATATTGATGAGTATAAACACAGCCAATTACGTCTTAAGTATGCATAAACAGTTGCATGTCTCAGTATATTGGATACGTGCATTAGCTCTTAAAGTGAAAGCAGCCTAACATATACCTGCTACCATATGTGTTCTTAAAGCTAGAGTAGGCAATTTCAGAGGCTAACGATAGCGAGCGAGCTAGCTTTGAAAGCATGAGATCGCTTCCACCCTCCCTTCAAATCGCTCTCTAAACCCACGCCTCCATTAAAACACATGAACGCAACTCACACACAGTTTGCCAAGAGTCACGAGACAAGAAACAGCGTTAAAGGCCCGCTGAAGTGCCTTGAAATGCGCCGCATTATTCAATGTGTTGACGTGATTTCCCCTGAAACGGCTCCAGCAGTTAGCAACTCCTCCCATTTTTTTGAAACAGTCAATAGCGTTTCGTTAATAATATCACAGTTTGACTAGACCCTTTCTGTTTGGTAAAGCCAGTTTCTCTAACCGTTTATCATCATAATGAAATACAGCATTCTGTGCAAAATTCAAAGGGGTCCGATATGTTTGTTATCTGCGCTGACTCGCGCTCGCGCATGATCCGCGCTGCGCTCTCGTGTCTCTAATCAACGGTTCTGGTCTAGACTATGTGTGTGCGCTGCTGCAGTGCGTGAAACTAACGTGAAAGACTTCATTAGCCTCAACTGAAAGCATATTTACAATGAATCGTTTCCTATTACACATATAGTGTGCTATGTGCTGTTCACCATGTAGAAATTAGCAAATGTGTTAACTGAACGATTTCAGCTGCAACGTCTTCAGCAGCGTAGAGGGCGGGCTTTAGAGTCTAGAGAGCATTTGATTGGACAGAAGATTTGATGTGAAGGTGAAGACAGAGATGATGTCATCAAAATCTGTAATTCATTTTAATGCAAGTGAGAGACTGTCCGTTTTGAATGCTTATATCCCCTAAATGCAAATTTTGTCATTGTTTTGGAACACACCAGCTTATTTATAACTTTAAGACTAACACAGTCATACTAAAAACTAAAAAACTTCCATTTTGATTTCAGTGGGCCTTTAAATTACGTCATGTCACAATGCACAGAACAGTACAATAATAATTAACTTACAAAGCTCTTACTTGTACCACCTGACTGCTGCAGATTCATTTTGTCGTTGATATGTGTTGCCAGTAAAAAGCATAATTCTCAGTCTGTGGTCCGCATGCAATGATAGGACAAACATTTTTTTGGTCCTGAGAATTCCACAGAAGATATGCATGTTTTGATTTGTTGAGTACTTATGTTATTGATTGATATCAGGATGTAAAAAGAGTTGCAACCATTATAACAAAAAGGTTTTATTAAAAAAATTGCCTACCCTACCATTAATGTTAATCAAACTACAAAAGACAAAAATCCCTCACCGCTCTTGACTGATTAGCACAAACGGCACAAGGGGGTTTGGTTAAATCCCTAATTGTAAGCATGAGCAATAGTAGTAGTGATGCTAGTAAACACCTCTAAAACTACAACAGAATCAATGCACAATCCTCAAAGCTGTCCTTTTTGCATTGGTTTTTGGATAGCAAAGGTAAACCCTGCTAACATGACATATACACAAAGGGATTAGTCTTGTATGACCTGATTTACACAGCAGATGCACCGGCCTGCTCTCCCTTTGTCTGGTTAGTGTTTTTGTTTGAAGGTAAAGCAGGAAGATCTTCAGGATTTGTACATTACAACAAAGAAAATGTAAAATATGCCCTTTTTCTTTTTATTATACACCAAATAGCTATGCTACTCCAAAAAGACAATAATAAGAGACCGGTTATAAGACCAAAGATGGGCTTCAAGAACTACACCGTTTTACCCAAGACATCAATCTAGCTCTGAATTCCAGGATTATGTGAAATTAATTCAGTTTTAGCGGGTTGCGGAACAGATGGCTGTTTCATTCAGGACTCAGGCTGGTTTTGTTGCCTGGCAATCTCTTCCCAAACCAAATCAGAGACCGTAAACTGTCACTTAGGGCCACTGGAATCTCATTTCCCACCACAACTCCAGCCATGAAATCGTCAGTCTCTCCTCACGTGGAGCTGCCACTGCTGCCCCCTGTTAAGATCGCTATGCAAAACAGCAAAGGCCTTTGGATTAATTGACATTTCATGAAATTATACTGAGTAAACCCCTTTTAAGATATGGCCAGACTGAGGGGAAGCTATACCACTTACTTTCTGTTCTGGACCTTTACACCCTAGTGTTAATAAATATTATAGAGAAAAGTTTTAAAAGAAAGTGTTTTGGAGATGTGACTATAAGGTCAATAGAGGAAAACAGATTGTTCCATTGATAAAGACAAAAAGGAATAGTTCAAAAAAGTAATATATTGCAATTTTTTACTCACCCTCGTGTCATTAGCCTAGTCATTCTGTAGAGCACAAAAACATGTTTTAAAGAATATTCACATTACATTTTTCCATACAATGACAGTGACCACTTGTGTTGACCATCCAAAAAAAGCCAAAAACACATTTAATAGCAGTTCAGTGACTTGTGCACTATATTCTATGTATATTTGCCAGAATGTGTCTTGAGAGCTGCAGCAGAACTGAATATTTTCTAAGAATAACGTTTTGTCTATTAAAAAAGCTATCATAATGACTCGGATATCTTTCTGTCGTCTATGAAAACACACAACAAAAACACATATTGGTAATGGAATAACATGAAGATAAGTAAACAATAACTAGCCAGTCATTTCTTATAAAATATAGAAATATACTGTTTAAATTTAAAATAGGCCCCCAAATCTTTCTGAAAAAGCACTGTAGTTGTGCTATCGGATGGTAATACCATGGTAGGCCTACTGTATTAACCACACTAGTTACATTGTACTGTCTGGAAGAATACCTTAAGAACATGCTTGGTAAACAACATGCAGGCTAATTCTTGTTCACATCAATTACTTTTACTTTATTTTACGTTATTTGTTGTATAAGTGTTATTTAAAAATGAATTGTTGATAACAACATACACCCTAATACACACAGCAATACAACTCTTGAGTATAGCGTGTACGGAGGCACACTTTCTATCACACAGCTCTACTTCAGCTGCATTTCTCTGTGCTTCAGTCTGCTTTAGTTAAGGCGGGAGTTTACAGGAACAGCAGGCAGGCCCGGCCACATCACGCGCGGAGCGACACAGGAATGCATTGTATGTGTAAGAGACAGGGCAGATGAGCGAAATAGTACCTAAGTTAATTAAAATCCTTCCTCTCTTGAATGTCTTAAAAAGACGTAAGGGTCCGTAAAAAACATGCCACGTAATATTTTATGGAAAGGTTCTCTCAAATAAACACACTAGACGTCGAGTGGTTTTACTGCATTAAAAAAAACCTCACTGTCACACATACACACAAGTGAACCGCGGAGGAATCCCGAAGGTTGTCAGTGCGTGCTAGGGCCCTGAAAGCACACACAGTAAATTGAAGCGAGGATCGCACCGAAAACCCGGAGTGGATCCTGATATTATCAAGTAAGAAAAACCTCTGATAAAGAAAATTGAGACTTTATTTTAAATCATAGTCGGCTTATTGGAATAGAGAATAAATATAGTAGAAGTCACAAATGGTTGTTTTTATTATTACGGTCTTTTGAACACACGTAGAGCGTCTTTAAACGGCCCCATTCCGAGTTGTAGGCTGTAGTCTCTGGGGAGCAGGATTCTCTGTACTCTGACCTCTAGATACATTGATAGTTCTGTTAATGCATCGGGAATATGCGTGAGCGCGCACAGCGCACTCATGCATTAGACGAGTTTGAAAGTTTTATATTTGAAATAATTCAAACAATTCCAAGACGTGTAACCTGGATTTTTTATATTTATTTATAATAGTAACAAAGAATAGGTCTATACATTCCCTTGATACAAAAGTAATTATATCTAGCATAGCAAACCTAATGTTTAGGCCTACGACATTTCAGGACAATTAAGCTAATTTTACCATTTTTTTATTCAATCACATAAAATACTCATTTAATCTCATTTAATGTGTTTATTGTTTCACATTTAAAATATAACAAATAAAGAGTTACTGTTAAAAAAAGTTGGAGCTATATCATAAATAATAGTATGTTTAATTATCATGAAACAATACAATGAAAAACTGTAAAGGCTCATCCACACCATGGCATGGACGGTTACTATAAGGAAAATGATAAAGATATAGTGCTAAAAAAATGATAAATATAAAAGAAAAGCAGAGTCCACACAACAATAGCTAAACAATATCTTCACAGAGGAACGATATGGTTGGAATCACTCACTTTCAAAGGATTTTTACCAGCTGAAGAACGATAAAAAAACAATGACATCCAATCAGAATTCATCCTGTTTTAAAGCCCTAGCATTAATGCAGTAGATGACACAACTAGGGAACTTATTGGTGTGAACGGGCCTTAATGGTGCTAATTAATTTATATTTTTCTATGAAATGTCTTTTATGAATGCCTTCTTCATTTCTTCATTCTAATAGACCTACATTGGCATTAAGGCCTGTGAGGAACCCCTGTTTGCTTTTGGCATCCAAGCTCACTAGACAGGGGTTCCTCACAATCATTTCTGTCATTTCATTCAAGTATTTGGGATTCCCGGCCAAATCTTTCTGCTTCCTGTTGATTAGCTCCTGCTATTCTGGCTCCAGGAGCGTCTGCCAATAACATGCCTTTCTGGCACGGGAGGTCTGTGAGGCGGGCTCCTGAGAAACGCCTGGTCATGTGGAATGCGACAGGAATTCAATCAAACATTTGGGTGCTTCTGAACACTGTGGCACCATGTCACCTTTTACTTTACACCTAAGAATAAAGAAAAGTCAGTTGCCTTTATATGGTGTAACTAGACTAATGGATCTTTTCTGGTAAGCTATACGCTGACAAAATGGTATGGACTTAATTTCTGTATTCTGACGTCCTGAAAGAATCTCATGAAAACTTGTTCAGGAAAATCAAAATCAAATTGAGGGGGGAAGCTTATTTTAAGACCATTAAAGGGTTAGTTCACTCAAAAATGAAATTTATGTCACCATTGACTCAACCTAATGTCGTTTCACACTCATAAGACCGTTCATCTTCTGAACACAGTTTAAGATATCTTATATTTAGTCCGACAGCGTATGAAAGTGTATGCACACTATACTGTCCATGTCCAGAAAGGGAATAAAAACATCATCAAAGTGTCCATATGTGACATCAGTGGGTTAATCATAATCTCTTGAAGCATCGAAAATACATTTTGGTCCAAAAATAACAAAAACTCCGACTTTATTCAGCATTATCTTCTCTTCCTGGTTTGTTTTCAATCCTCAAATAAAGATTCAAATGGCCATGAATCAGCGTATTGAGTCATGATTTGGATCGCCAATGTCACGTGATTTCAGAAGTTTGGCAGTTTGTCACATGATCCGAATCATGAAACAATACGCTGAATCATAACCGCTTAAATCTTTATTTGAGGATTGAAAACAAACCAGGAAGAGAAGATAATGCTGAATAAAGTTATAGTTTTGGTTATTTTTGGACCAAAATGTATTTTCGATGCTTCAAGAGATTCTAATTAACCCACTGATGTCACATATGGACTACTTTGATGATGTTTTTATTCCCTTTCTGGACATGGATAGTATAGTGTGCATATACTTCCATGCGCTGCCGGACTAAATATAAAATATCTTAAGCTGTGTCTTACGGGTGTGGAACAACATTAGGGTGTGTCATTAATGACATACATTTCATTTTTGGGATAACTAACCCTTTAAGATTTTTATAATTATTAATCATTTTAATTACTTCCCAATTTCTTTTGCAAATTGTGATTCTCGTTATATTATCTCTAGCATTTTATTTTTTTTACTTTATGTCCGTAAAATATTATAATACAATGATTTACAAGTGTTGGCATAAAAATGTTGACATATAAAAACAAGTTAAAAGCTAATAACTTGCTCTCGCAAGCCCATATCAGGACTTTCTTATCAAACAACGCAAGGCCTGGGCGCTTTTGTCTGCGTGATCGGCGGCTAAGAAAAAGGTCAACATCCTTATCCTTCACGCTGGATGTGTTTTGATTCTGCCTACATTACCATAAGCCACATCCATCCTGTTTTATCCTTAACACCCCCCACGTATTCCCCTCCCTCCATTCACCGTCCTTGGCCTCTTCCTGATTGTCACGTCTGGGTGACACAAAGTGCTGCCACGACGACTGGGTCACCCCTCCTCTGCTCGCCCAGCTGTCGGTGGTTACATAATAGCAAGGCCTTGTTGTGTTTGGTGTCTGGCTTTGTGCGACTGTCACTGAGCATGATTGTGGGTGAGATTAAGCAGTGGGTGAGAAGACGCCACGAAGGGGTTTCTACCTGGTTCCCAGCGGTGGAAACACAGCCAACACGCAGGCTCAGATTTGAGGGCTGTGGATGAAATTAGCTCTTTTAGCGCTTACTATCACACTGTGATTTGTTTGTGATGTCTCGCCTGTCATGGTGTCTTAAGATCTCGAATAGAAAGAGACACAAAGCACACCATGAGCACCTTTTGATTGTTTTTGACCTTTGTTTCTATTCGTTTTGGGAAACAATGCGATACGATGTGATGTTGCGAGGAGCTGGTATGTCTTGTATCTTTTTGTGGATGTTATAAAGCATTGCGTTTTTGGTCACATTCATATTACAGCAGAATATGCACTCAAAAACATTTTTGCTCAATGAATTGAATTTAATTAAGGAAATCTTTTCAAGGCAATTAGTTAAGGTATGCACAACAACATAAACAAAAAATGTTTTGTTCTTAATAGAGTTAAAGGAATGGTTCACCAAAGAAAAAATATATTTTGCCATTCTTTGCTCACACCTCAATGATGTTTTTCTTCTGCACAAAAGAAGATATTTTGAAGAATGTGGGTTACTAAACCATTATGATGACCGTTGAACTTATTTAATTATAAGTTCCTAACACAAACACTTTAAGTTCCTGTGTTAGATAATAACTAGCAATAGCACATGTCGGAATAGAAAGACATTTATGGTTATTATAAATATTAGCAACATATTTAATGAGCAAGTAAGAAGAGACTGTTCTCTGAACTTAGTACAATCGCTCACTGAGGCACACTGGGTTGTTTATGAATGATTTATTCATTTTGCGTCTGTCACATGATAAACGAACGGAAGGCTTGCGAGGTGAACTAATCGGTTGTGTTTCTCATAATCCGTCTGCATGTGAACGTCTTTGGGGAATTTTGCTGTTGAAAATTAACTTTCAAACTCAGAACTTAATGTTCAAATGTCAGAGATGACATGGATAAAGATTCATTGTGATCTTCTGATCGCTACAACACAACATTGTCATAATACAGCCTTAGCACAATCGCCGCTCTTCTGTACAAAACTCTAAATCTCCAACAGAACTTTAAATACTAACAAGACTTTCTCTTTCCTGAAACTCTTCGGGCCCTATCATACACTCTGCGCAATGTGACACCAGGTGTGACGCAAGTGTTTTTTTGCTAGTTTCAGCCCGACGCAGTTATCATTTTCACGTCCAGCGCCACATTGTTTAAATAGCAAATGTATTTACTGCCATTAGTGCACCCGTGGGTGGGCTGGTCTGAAAACAAGGTGTGTTCAGGCGCATTTGTTAGCGTGTTGCTATTTTGAGACAACTGGAAACGACTATGCCATTGACCAACTGAAACCTGGTCTAAAGTCAATAGCGCAGTATTTTTTTATTTATTTAAAGCGCGTGTTAGTAATTTGCGGCTATAGGCAGGTCCACAACGTGTGTACACTCTGCTTATTACACACACAGGGATGCGCAGCAGCATGCAAACATTTTTAAATATGAAAAATTAAAGGATTCCTCTCTGGAGAAAAGTTAAGTCTTTCCGCTTGCAAATTTCGCCATGTAAATAACAATCCGCCATGGGGCAAGCGCAACTGGCTTTTAAAGGAATGAAGCTCTGATTGGTTTATTGCATTTCGTGCCCAAAACACACCCATTACTCATTAAAAGAAGAAAATAGCGACAAAGCTTTTAGAGCATGCACTAGGGGCGCCAACCATTGTTTTTACGTTGTCAAACTAGCAAAAGTGGATTCGGACATGCTCTAAGCGCACTTGGACTATGCGCTTTAGATCATGCTCACCAAATTTTGAAATTTACTTTACTGCGAATGTTCCTAATAATTGATGTAGTAATTTAGCTATCTTAAATTTTACATTTAAGGTTGAGGTTGAGACAAAATGTTTAAGAATTGTTGCTTTTGTTCATTTTAAAGCAAAATCCATGTAAAGGTCAATAAGTGTATGGAATACAGCAGTCGCTCCATAAAGTGATAAACAAAGCAACGAATAAAGAAATATTAATATCTATAGTTCAGTGGCAAGCTTTTATGAAATATATTATTTTACAACAATATTTCGCAAACAATCCCTTGGACTTATAGTGTATGGACAGCTCCAGACTGGTGGGAGCAGTTTGGTTCTATTCACACTATGCAGATTTAATTAGAATAATTTAATTGCCTTAATTTAATAATTATTAAAAATTATTTTTTTTAGGCTTTAGGTATGAATTAGGTAGGATATGCACTAGTCACTTGTGTAAAGAGTCAGATTCTATTATAGGACAGAATGGGATTAAACACTCTACATTAAAGCATGTGTATAAAACCAAACTACTTGCTAATACGGTGACGTAATTAAAAGCACGAGACAGTCCATGGAGAGCATGCAGCTTAATGAGCATAAATCACACACATCTGTTAACGACAGTTTACTTGATAATTACTAGGTGATAATGCTAAAGTAGTTGTGTCAGAAATAGATCATGGATATTTTGTTCTTTACACCTATCTTGGGATTTGATACTTTAGATCTACTAGGTCAGAGTTTGATATAGATAAGGGACTGAATATGTGGCCTGTTCAACACAAAAATTTCAATACTACAGAGTTTCTCGCCCAGAAATTGCATGGTTCACTTATCCCTTCCTGAACAGTATCCTCAGCTGTCAGCTTTAGTCTGAATTTGCAACATTGCAACTGGCATGTTATTCTGTTACAGCGTTCCTTTTCTTATTTGCTATCAAGTGGACCATAAAAAATGCATCCAGACATTTTCAAACCAAATTTTTTTAGAGCACATTTTAGGTTGTACATCAGTTTTGATTGCTGCCTAATGCATCTTTATTGAAAATGAAGATCCAATTGAAGTGTTTGTTTCAACTTTGCGCCGTTTGGTTAAATTGATGTTTATCACTGTGGCAGATGGCAACCTTTCTACTTCATACGTCTAATTCAGGGATGCATGCAAGCTTCTTGTAAACCTGCTTTAATAACAAGGTTATTGAGCTTGAAACTATAAATAAGGGAGTGGAGGGGTGTGGGCATTGTCAATTTACAGCAAGTTCCCCTGATTTCCCCTGGGCGTGGGTTGTTAATTTAATGCAAGATGACATTGTGAACGCCACATTGGTGTACAAAGACAACAGGGAATTCTAAAGGCCTTTTCAATCCTAAAGTCCACCACTATGGCCTTTGAAACATTACCCATTTGTGAGGAGATTTTACAGCTCACCTGCATGGCAAGAACCGTCAATTTACAGCCGTCCTGTGTGCACGAGCACAGAAAGCTTGCTTTCCCCCCATGCCTCTCTCCTTCTCCGTCAGATCCAGACCAGCTTTTCCCTCTCTCTACCGACCATAACAGGGAGCCAAGCCTTACATTAAATCTGTGTTTCTGCATAACGGGGCCTCTAGTGTTTTTTTTTCTGGGCTGCTGGGCCTCTCTGTCTCTCTCGTTTGCTCTCCTTGCAGAGCAAGTGCTTTATTGCCTTATACAGGCAAATCCAGCCGTACTTTTTTTATCTCTCTTTGCATGCATATATATAAAACACTAGCTCTAGCAGCTCAGAAGTCTAATAAATTGTTCATATGTTACAGTGCTCAGTTATTGATCAGTAATTATAGGCCATAGTAGTGTTTGCTTAGGCAAGCATCACTTTTATTATTGCTCATACTTAAGGTTAATGATTTGAATGAACCCTTAACCATAAGTATAACATTTTGGCACATAACTCCCACACCATTTGTGCTTTAGACATTAATGATACCTCAGATTGTTAGGGGAGATGTGTGATTGGATGGTTCTCATTGCTACGCTCTACAGATTCCACCTAACAACCACACAGGACAACCTAGCAACCACTTAGCAATGGCCCAGTAATCAGTTAGAACTCCCTGGCAACCACTTTGCAATGTTATAGTAAATACCAAAAACACTCTGGTCAACTAGAAGACTCAGGCAACCACCTAGCGAGGGACTAATAACTACTTAGTACACCATAACAACAGACAGAACACCCTGACATCCGCCTTGCAATGGTGTAGCAACTACCAACCAAGAACACCCTAGCAATGTCTAATCAACTAACAACCCTGTCAATCAACTAATAAAGCGCAACAGTCAGTTATGAAAGTAAAAACTCCATTTGCTTTCTCCATAGGGAAACTGATTTTTAACATTATAATTAATAAACCCTTAAAGGGATAGTTCACCCAAAAATTATAATTATCCCATGATTTACTCACCCTCAAGCTATCCTAGGTGTATATGACATTCTTCTTTCAGACGAGTACAATCAGAGTTATATTAAAAAATGGCCTGGCTTTTCATAGCATTACCAAGTCCAAAAAAGTACATCCATCCATTATTAAAGTACTCCTCACAGCTCAATTGGGTTAATTAAGGCCGTCTGAAGCGAACTGATGGGTTTTTGTAAGACAAATATCCATATTTAACACATTATAAAATCAAATTTCTAGTTTACAGCGGACCGCCTTCCATATTCAACTTTCGGAAAAAGCATAACTGGCACAATGATGACATTGGACGTAGCGTAAGCGTTTGGAACCACGAGACTTCACGGTTTAGAGGTGTTACACTTTCTGCGTAGGTTGAATACGGAAGGCCAGAGCTAGCTATTTTACTTTATAAAGGTTTAAATATGGATATTTTTCTTACAAAACCCCATCGATTTACTTCAGAAGGTCTTTATTAACCCCCCGGAGCCGTGTGGAGTACATTTGTAATGGATGGATGTGCTTTTTTGGTCTTCAAATTTGGGCTGCCATTATAATGCTTAGAACAGCCAGGACATTTTTTTTCATATAACTCTGACTGTATTCGTCTGAAAGAAGAATGCCATATACACCTTTAGGAGAGCTTGAGGTTGAGTAAATTATGGTATAATTTTCATTTTTGGGTGAACTAGCCTATGAAAGGCCTAATGTGAGCTAGGTTGTTAATCGATAGCATCACGTCAGCTTGGTTCTAAAATAATTGTGTTTAATAGCGGAATTTGTTGTGAAAAACTACATTACCCATAATGCTTACAGAAAATTCCACCAATCACAGTTTAGCAACTGTCTACTTAGAGCACCATAGCAACGGTCTGTTAACTACCTAGAACACCCTAGCAACAGCCTAATTAGAAGAGCCTTGCAACTAACTAGCAACGGCCTAGTAACTACTTAGAACGCAGTGCAACAGCCAAAACACCCTGGCAACCATCTAACAAGTACCTGTATGTACTACTCTTAGACCATGCACCCTAGCAATGACCTAGTAATCAATTATAAGAGGGATTGGAAACTCCACTGTCCTGCAGAGTTTAGCTCTATTTGCAATCAAACACCCTTGTCTGTAATTTTCTAGTATACTACTTAGAACCCCCTAGACATGGCCTAGTAATCAACTAAGTCATGTTGTCAACCAACTAGAAAAGCTCTAGTAACTACTCAAAACACCCTAGCAACAGCCTAGTAATGATCTAGAGCACCCTAGCAACAGTCTAATTAGGATACTTACTAGAATACCCTTGCAATGCCTATAGTTACCATCTTGAACACCCTAGCAACCACATAGCAATGCCCTGGCAACCACCTAAGTATCACTTTTGGATGGGTGCGTGCCACTTAAAAAATATTTTAGCAATATTGTATTTTTTGATCTGGTTGATACTATTCACTTCTCTTTAAGATAAGCTGTTTTATAGCACAAATTGTCTTGAATAAGGAAGCTGTCCCTGTGCTGCCAGGAAAAAATAAACAATGTATTTTGCCATGCAACCTTGTTTCTAAAGCACTCTTCTTTATTGTTGCAGCTTTTGTTGTGTTTGTGGCACCTGCCATCAGAAAGATAAGATATCAAAATGTAGTGTTCTCTTCTTTACAGAGCCCCGCGCATGACAAGCAAAAATCAATAAATAGTACGCACAATTTATTTATTTGTTCTCTCTATTTATAAGTCATGCGCACAATTTACCATTTAGTTCCCTTGATTTCCTAAATCGTGCGGACAATTTACTAATTTGTTACGATTTCGTTCCCTCGACTTTCTAAACCGTCCACACAGTTTACTAGTTTGTTACGAATTAATATTTAGCCTACTAGTTTTTTCCTGCATGTCATGTGCAGGGCTCCGTTCTACTTTCTTTTTAAATACAAGAAATCTTTATAAAAATACAATTCCATCTCCTGGTCAATCTGTGCTCAAGAATATTACTCACTTCATTTTGAAAGTCAGTCATTCTTCAGGTTTAGCTAGTTTTAGCCTTTGCTTGTTTGTTTACGTGCTGACCCGCACCTCTGCGGTCCTGTGCAATGACCGTTTAAAACAATAGACGGTGGCATCTGAACATAAGCTTCATCAAGTCAATTTTTTGTTTTCATAGAGGGGCAAACATGACAGACAGTGGCACTTGCCAAGCAACTCCATAGTGGGCATCATGCCCTTTGCCAGGCGCCATGTTCAAGGGTTGGATGCCAGCATTGAGCTAATGCCCGATTAGTTAAGAGGCAATCCCAGCATCCTTTCCAAATGAGCACGGATGCTGTCCAAAGCTTGGGGATCCCAGATATTTCCAATAACACATGTCAAAGGTCAAAACCATCTGGCCATGATAATCCATAAATCGGCCCAGACTGAATCTGCATACTTGATTTAATTGAGTCTAATTTGGGAGGAAATCTGTGAAAATCAACAGGAAGGATTTAAACAGAGCTGCGAGTAATACATTAAATTAAATTAATCAAAATAAGTAAATGTGCAGAACTGGTCTGAATCCATTCTACATGTGTAGATATATTTTGTGAAATAATTTAAAATATAAAATTGGAGATGTAATGAAAAATTGATTGAACTGTGAAAACTGTGTGTTATATTGGTTGGAGGGGAGGTGTTGAAAAAAAGAGCGAATTTGAACGATTTGTACAAAAAGAACAGACACTTTATATGTGGAGCAATACTGTAAAAATAACGGTAAAACTAACGGTAAAAGAATTTAAAATTGCTATGGTAAAAACCTGTTTAACAGTTTCCTTGCATGAAGAATAACTGTAATAGATTTAACCTTACATTTAATGTCATTTTACAGCAACATTTTTAAGTAAACATTTTTGAAAGTGAGTCATTGCATAATTTACAGTGAAAATTGACATACCCAGAATGCGTATTTGATGTATTTTCGTTTAAATAATTATGACTTTCTCATCACCCTGCTGGTTGTCAGTGTATTACAATGGCACAAAACAGATATTAGTACTGTTGAATAGGTTAGTATATGAACATTATATCAGTTAATGAAATATGTTTTTCACTGTAAATTTAAGTAAAATCCGTAAAACCTAAAATGTTACTACCATATTTTTTATAGTAAATTTCTGACAACCACAGCTGCCATTTTTTATTACAATTATATTGTTAAAATTAAATTGATTGAAAAAAATAGTAAGAATATATAATATAAAGATTTATATTAAAAAACAAATGCTGTTCTTTTGAACAGTAAGTATGTGTTGTACACTCTAAAAATGCTGGGTTAAAAACAACCCAAGTTGGGTTGGAAATGGACAAACCCAGAAATTGGGTTGTTTGAACCCTAATAAATGGACCCATTCAAACAACCCAATTTCTGGGTTTGTCCATTTTCAACCCAACGTGGGTTGTTTTTAAGCCACCATTTGTAAGAGTGTAAATACTTAACTTACACAGACACCTTAAAGTGTAACCGAAAATTATAATGAATTAAATATAAGTACTATTTTTAAAAGTATGCTCAAGTGTACGTATTTTTCATAAGGGAAGTCTTAATTGTTTTTCTTTAAACAACCTTTGGAGGTATGGCTGCATACGCGCAATGGTTTCATCAGCATTTCAATGAGGTATTAGAAACCCTAATCCTGCCCACCTATACCTCTCAACCTTTTCCAGCCTTGCCCCCGGGGCAAAAATCCACACCAACTCCCCCAAACAAAGCCCTCAAGGAGTATACAGACACCCCTGCAGGGCTGCGGCACGTTTTGTTTAAACAGTTGACTGCATGGTGGGTGGTGTTGGAGAGTTCAGCATGCGACTTCAGGGTCATGCCTAAAGTGTGCCAGTCCATACAGAGATATCCCAGCTGTCCCTGCAGCGGACCACACAGTGACCCTGTACAGGTTGGGGTGGATGGTTTTGAGTGTTTCCACCATTTATCCCAAATATGCCAGGGGTAGCCAACAGGGAATATAAAATATGATGTATACTAGATTTTTATTTATTTATTTATTTTTGACTGGTGCTTGTCTGCACCATATGTTGCTATGTCATCGCCAGGGTGTTTTGGGGGGTTACTAAGATGTTGCTAGGGTGTTGTTTAGGAGCCCACACCCGGACTAGAAAGCTATTGATTCCATCCTTCAGTGTGAGATTTGTTTAATTACTTGTTTTACTTTTGCGAGTGTCACTACCTTGGTTTCATCCTGGATGTATAAACAATATATTTTCTGTATTAACCGATTATTTTTCTGTATTTTTTTCTTGGTTTCTGTGTAGCGCTGTATTAGACTGCCTAGTCTCCATACCACGCTGCCTCCCCTCCCCCTTCCTCTCGCAGATCAAACTGCGCAGTTAATATATTCCCTGTATTTGAATTTTGGGCCCTGGGTGCACAGCGCTGCTTACACGGCAAACAAGATAAAGTCTAAAGCAGAACCCTACATGAGCCCAGGAGCACAAAGGCACTTCTGCACTCTACCATCCTCTTGAGGGACAATGAGCGATATTATACTAAAAAGGAGGCAGAAGCAGCAGTAAGACTTGACACATACACTGAGTCGAAGTATCTGAATGTAAACGCTTGTAGCTACCCTTGTGAAAAAGAAGGGTTTTGAATGTGCGTTTTAAATCTTAAAAGTATATTTTGTAAAAACCTGTAGATAATTGTAAGGGATCATCTGTTTCATGTCTGTTTAGGTGGGGTTTATCATTCTGGTCTGGTTTTGTTTTTCTGTTAGTTGCTATGGTTTCTCATTGTTTGATTATCATTTGCAACTGTTGTTCATTTCGTTGATTGGTTTGTCTGTGTATTTAAAGGGTTAGTTCACCCACAAATTTAAATTCTGTCATTTATCACTCACCCTCAACGGCGTAGCAGCAATTTTGTGGCCTTGCTGGGCCCCCGTAACAAATACCATAGTGATATTAATGGGTGGAGTATTGCATTTTTATAATAAAAAACACTTAAAACGTACACAAAATAAGACACATTCTGATTAATGTATATATATGTATAGAAAACTGACTTCTAAGAGGCCCCCCCTGCCTCAGGCCCTGGGTTCTCGGTTCCCTTTACCTGCTTTATCTGCTTACCCCGAGGGAATTCAAGATGTGGGTGTCTTTGTTTCTTCAGTAGAAAACAAATGAAGAATTTTAACTGCAATCGTTGCAGTGTGCCAGTTGTATAATGCATCTCAATGGGGTTTAATTGTATGAGAGTAAAAAACACATAGACATACAAATCCATATTAAACCCTGAGGCTCATGACGACACATTGATGTCTTAAGACACGAAACGGTCGGTTTCTGCGAGAAACTGAACAGTATTTGTTATTTTTTACCTCATATCAGATGAATATTAGTATGCCCCAGCGCCATTACTTCCACTGAATAAGATCAAAATACAGGCGTGATCATATATATATAGATATAGGTAGATAGATAGATAGATAGATAGATAGATAGATAGATACATAGATAGATAGATAGATAGATAGATAGATAGATAGATAGATAGATAGATAGATAGATAGATAGATAGATAGATAGATAGATAGATAGATAGATAGATAGATAGATAGATAGATAGATAGATAGATATATATGAATATATGATAGAATATGCTTTAATCTTTAATCACATATTAATCTGCCCGCGAGTGTCGTCTACAACTCTCAATACCCTTCTGAGCTGTATTCGCCTAACTCTTGCCGGGCCAATCACATCGTGTATATTGGCCCAGTCTGTGGGCAGGGCCATAATGACGACGGCCAAGTTGCGTTTGCGTGCTTCTAGTAAACACAGAAACTGGCGAACGGCGGTCTTTCGAATCAGCTTTGACTGCGACTCTGGAAGACTTGGAGTTAAGCTTTTCTCTGAGAAAAGAACAAAGAACGGCACTGAAGTCATTCTTAAAAAGGGAAGATGTGTTCGGAATTTTGCTGACCGGATACGGCGAATGTTTAATCTATCAAAAAGCTCTGTTTCACCTTCGTTGCTCTGGTTGGTTGTAGCATTATCCTATCGCGTGCAGAGGGAGTTTGAAAGACAACCGTTTATCCCGCCCCTCGGATTGAGCCCTGTCAATGGTGAGTTTGCAGACCAAACATCTTGATGTGGGTCTGGCTTGTCAGGCTACCATTGCGTGCCATTAAGTTCACAAGACCATAGGGTGTCCCATTCGTCATTTAAGCTTAAAGAAGGGTGCTCATGAGTGCCCCCTTTGCAGCTGCTATGCGCCCTCGATGCACACTTCAGCTGATTGCGCAAGTTTGCGAGCTACGCAGAGGACTGCGGCCCGGCAGTCAAAGCGGCATTACGTTGTGAAAGTGCGGACTCAGAGGAAGACCGTGAGGGTTTAGGGTGCCATTTGGTACAGGGCCACTCGCTAACTTCCCTCCGTTTCTTTCATTCGGATGTAGGTCATGGCTTATGTTGCATGAGTGCCCACTACTGGCCAAACCTTTGCAATGGACTGAACTAAGCCCTTGATCACTTGGAATCACATTGGAGTTGATTTATTATTTATTATTTCCTTTACGAAAAAGTTTAATGCAGCATTCTATATGAATATAGGTGTGTTTGGGTTGTTTTAAATGTTTTTAAAAATATCATAGAGTTGTTTGTGGTGGGGTAAATTAAAAACGATTTGTGTTGACATTACAGTCGTGTTGCATTGTGGTATATGAAGCTGCCTGAAGTGTACATATGAAGTAGACTCGCTCCCTCTGTCAAAATCGAGGGAGCAAGTGTCTGTCTATATAAACTTCCCTTGTCCACTTCACGAAGTGGAACGCACTTCAAAATGGCGGCCGGGATTCCCCCGAGGGGAAGTGCTTAGGGAAGTTTGCGAGTGCGTGTCTAATAGTGGAGTGGAACGCAGCATAGGTCAACTACTGCATGGTGCAGAAATTTCAAGAGAATCTCGCTGAGCAAAGTTAGTTAGTGAGTTAAACAGTAAACATATTTATAACTAGCTAGCTGAACATTGACATACTGATTTAATGGCGCAGGCATTTGAACCTAACTCTATCGCCTTGAGTACAGAAAGGCAAAAACAATTGGTCAAGCATTCAAATCTTTATTTGTGTACTTGTGAGCACATTTATTGCCATACTCTATGGCTTCAGAAGTTTTTTTTCCATCCTGGATAAAATTGTCTTTCTTTGGGCAGTCACTGCTTTTCAGTAGATCCATCCATCTTTTCAGACTGTCGGACTCAAGACTGATACAAGCGGGTCCAGGCATGAACTCACCCAACGGCTGCTCAGTCTTCTCATCTATATGTCGATAGCATCCATTCCAGGGCCTGATCTCTTACTGGTCATTTGAACCATCTGTAAAACACGATTGACACTTTCTTGGCCTTAAGATTACAGGGATTATTCATCTGCTCAACAAGTACTCATACACTAGTTTGAATGGTCTTTGGAGTCGCAGAGCAGGTGTTTTTGGACAAAGCTTGTTTTGGATTATTTTTAAATATGAAATAAAGGAGAGATGACATATGTTATTAACAATGCTGTGGATTTTTGAGAAGCACAGAGGGAATTTGTATTGTTATGATGCTGCTCTTTCAAAGATGAGTGGACGCAAATCAAAATGTAAGTTGTTGAATAAAAGAATAAACTTTTTTCAGAAGTTTTTTTTTTCTTCCAATAAGAGACAACTGAGATGCATGCTGTCATACAGCACAGAGTACAGAGCTGTAAAATGAACAGAATAGCTCAGATCATTTGGTCTGGAAAAAAATCTGATGACAAATGTTTACGTTCTGACTTTTGATTACAGATTTCATATTTTTCTGAGAAGCACCATATTTTAGCAAGTCTCAGTTTGATCTCTTATCTCCTTGAGAAATAACTGAGACATAAAAGAGATTTCTGTGATTTTTCTTTTCTGCTGGGGAAAATCACAGAAAAAAAAACATAAACTGAAGCCAAAACTGCAAACTATTTCATAGCTGTTATTTTTCTCATATAAAAGGACACTTCAGGACTTAAAGACTGGTCTGACAAATGTCATTTTCTTACCATTGTTGTATTTCATATTGACACAGGAAGGTGAACTGGTATTTTCTTTTTAAATAGCAAAAAACATTTTATTTATGACACTCCAAGAAACTATGTTTTGATACTTGTAAAATGCAACACCGTCTGTCCACTTTTTTAGCAGCCTTGGTGCAGTATTTTAGCCTTTCAATCTTTTCCCACAAGGATTTTAAAGTCTTTAATAAGCCATCAAAACTAAATATTTAATAGTAATAATAATAATAATTAAATAAACAGACAAAAGAACAAGACTATTATGTACTGAACAGCTTTAATGAGAAAATCCCACAAAGCATTGCAAATAATATAGATAAATATAACAAGATAAACTAAATATAAAACCAGTATGCTTTGCTGCATACCTCAGTTGTAACGAGTGGTTATTTCAGTTAAAGTTGCTCTTCTATCAGCTTGAATCAGTCGGCTCATTCTCCTCTGACCTCTAGCATCAACGAGGCATTTTCACCCACAGGACTGCTGCATACTGGACGTTTTTCTCTTTTCACACCATTCTTTGTAAACCCTAGAAATGGTTGTGCGTGAAAATCCCAGTAACTGAGCAGATTGTGAAATACTCAGACCGGCCCGTCTGGCAGCAAAAACCATGACACGCTCAAAATTGCTTAAATCACCTTTCTTTCCCATTCTGACATTCAGTTTGGAGTTCAGGAGATTGTCTTGACCAGGACTACACCCCTAAATGCATTGAAGCAACTGCCATGTGATTGGTTGATTAGATAATTGCATTAATGAGAAATTGAACAGGTGTTCCTAATAATCCTTTAGGTGAGTGTATATAAAACTATATATTTTATCTGTATATATATATATATATATATATATATATATATATATATATATATATATATATATATATATATATATTCAAATGCTCACTTTACGGGCAATAGTGCTGGATAGGATATATATATATATATATATATATATATATATATATATATATATATATATATATATATATATATATATATATATATATATATATATATATCCTATCCAGCACTATTGCCTGTAAAGTGAGCATTTGATTGGACAAAACATTTGCATATACCTCTGAGCAAGAGATTGTCAATAGTAGTTTAGTTCTATTTTCCCAGATTAATTCTGTTGATCTTAAAGGGATAGGCTCACCCAAAAATGACAATTTGCTGTTAATTTACTCACTCTTAGGCAACCCAGAGGTTTTGTTCTTCAGTAGAACAGTAAAGAAGATTACTTTATTACGTTATTACGTTTAGCTGAAACCGTGGTCCTTGGTCATTCATATAATGTGAGTCAAGGGTTACCATCACTTTGAGAGTCAAAAAAACAAAAAACATATACTCTTAAAGTATATAAAAAGAAAAACTTGATTTTGCTCCTTCAAGTGGACTGTATCATGGAGTAATATCGGGAATAGAGAATAAGGGTATAGTGGGCGATTTCAAATAAAGCATAGTTCACAGGACTGAACAAAAAACACATTGAAACATAGAAGACTGAACAGATTCTTGCTCAGACTGATCGTTTCACTTCATAAGACCTCAATGTGCCATCAGGAGCCATGGGTATTAATTTTGTTTTGCCTTTATATGTATTTTTGGCTCCATTGACTTGCATTATATCAATCACTAAAGGACAGCCGTATCAGGTAAAAAAAACAACATTACTCAAAAAAACAAAAAAAAAAACATACATCTTGGATGACCTAAGAGTTTTTCATTTTTGGGGGAACTATCGCTTTAAGACTAATAGACATGATGAAATAAAAGCCACAAAACTCCTATTATGATTCCATGGAGTTGAGTAGTACTCTTAAGTTTGCAGTGTTTTGTTAGGTCCAGGAGGGTCTCCTCGTGTTATCTTCATCTCCCCTGAGGGACGGATGATATCTTTAAATCTGTCTCTGACTGTTGATTACGAGTAATGTGGGTATTCCTAAGAGTTCCAGCGTGAAAAGCCCTGGGCGAGGTGAGTTTAAAGATAGAAAGAGGAGTCCCTCTCACAGCAAGAGCATACAGAGAGGACAATGCTTTATGTAACCTGACTATAGGCCTTCTATTAGCTTTGTGTCGGTTTTTGTCAGCGTGACAGTTCGAGATTTCACTGGTATATTTTCACCTTTTGAAATGCATGACATGCCAATATGATGTGCTCGGGCCACCCAAGGGATAATATTTAGCGATAAAGCTGTTGCAGCAGAATTTGAAGACAAGCATGATCTTATTGTTTTTTTTCTTCTTTCCTGAGGCTACCTGCTCATTGGGGGAAACAAGATCTTTACAGTATCTCAATTATATCTCTAAGACAGCAATGAAATGATAAGAATCAATTAAATTAAGAGATCAATTGGAAATGTTCCCCTAACAGATAGTAATGAAGATTCTGTCATAATTTACGTACCCTCATGTCGTTATACGACTTTTGTTCATCTTTGGGACATAAATTAAGATATTTTTAATAATTTGTCATTATTTTTGGTCCAGACATAAGTCCAGACAGCTACAATTTTCATGCTTTGAAAAGTACAAATTCTTCTGAAGAGTTGTTTATTCCATGTCTTCTAAAAAGAAGTAAACGCTTTATATGATGATTATATTCAATTTAGGCTTAACTTTATTTGGACATTACATGAGGATGAGTACATTTCATTTTTTTGTTATTGTTACATTTTCACTTTTTGGGTCATTATTAAAAGTCATTTAGGCCATTTTTAAGTTTGCCTCCCAGATTCATTTTCAGTTTCGCTTTTTTAAAACAGTGTCTCAAAGTGTGACCCACTTGCTAATATCTGCTAAACCCTGCAATCGACTTCAATATAAATGTTAAATATTTCCTCATATTCTAATTTCTTGATCTCTATTCTCAATGTCATTTCTCAAATTTTCTCAAAGTAAATGTTTGTCTACTTTATTGTCCTCAAGCGGAAATTTGGTGTGGACTGCATATAAGCATGAACAAATACAATAAAAAACACACATTACAACATAAACACATAATATTTAAAAGAAAGAAAACAGTCAATCAAGTTGATACAGGCACAAATTAATTGTTTCAATTCACAATTCTGTTCTGTTTTTGAGGATAAATATATAAAATATATAAGCAACTAGAAACTACTGTCTGCATTCAATCTGAAGCCAACTGTAAATTTAACATAGCCCTTTGTAAATATGGGCTATAGGCTTAACTTCCCTGCAATGTTTATATGAATTGTCTGTAAGACCTAAGACTATTCTGTTTAGTCTTAAGTTTCTTTGCCACCAAAGACCAAGCTCTTACAGTTCAGCAAGAAGTGTTTTGATAGTTAAAGATCTTTTATGTGTGCTTGCAGCTGCCATAGCACTATGTCAGTTATGTAAATTCCATGTGTTCCAACCAAATGCTAAAACGGTTCTGCTCATTGTAATACACAATGATATCAACAATAACGTCCAATGAAAATGGGATTCATGTTTTCGTTTTTTATCACTGGAGTGTGTGTGTGTGTGTGTGTGTGTGTGTGTGTGTGTGTGTGTGTGTGTGTGTGTGTGTGTGTGTGTGTGTGTGTGTGTGTGTGTGTGTGTGTGTGTGTGTGTGTGTGTGTGTGTGTGTGTGTGTGTGTGTGTGTGTGTGAGAGAGAGAGAGAGAGAGAGAGAGAGAGAGAGAGAGAGAGAGAGAGAGAGAGAGAGAGAGAGAGAGAGAGAGAGAGAGAGAGAGAGAGAGAGCGTAAGTGGTCTGGTTGGTTTGGTTATCTGCTTGTCTGCACTAAAAAAAGGTAAAACGCCTGTGTCATTTTTTAAAGTGCATTTTTATATTGGTCTAATCGAAAAGCATGGTTTCTGGTTTAAAACTGGTTTTGTTCAGGTTGTCTAAAAGCAAATAACACGTGTTGATGTGCACAACACACAAACTGACTGCTTTACTGACTGCAAAAAATATTGTGGATGTTATTCATTTTTCTGGTGTTTTTTAATACATAACAGAAAATATCATACAGTAAGATATTACTAGACCCATTAAGTTTTAAAAAGCCACAAGAGTATTATATTGATCTACATCAAGTAACATTTTGTCTTATGTCTAAAGAATTACTTGATTTTATTGATTAAAAGGTTAGTTCACCCAAAAATGAACATTATGTTATTAATCTTCTGTAAAATATTGATCTTCAGAACACGAATTAAGATATTTTTGATGAAATACAACAGCTCTCTAACCCTTATATTTAATGAATATTTTCAAGGTCCAGAAAGGTATAAACACATTGTTTAAAATAGTCCATGTGACTCATAAACAAAGTATAAGGATAAAAGGTTGCCACATCTTAAAAAAAAAATTCTGATCCTCTTAATGAATACCTAATTTTTAATACCTATAATACCTAAAGGCCGAGACATAATATCATATCTTTAATTCACCGAGTATGAGTAGGTGGAAAGGGATCCTTCCACTTTAATAGTATTGCTCTACGGGCTAGCAAAGAAGAGAAAGCAAGGACTTTACACAATGATGCTGACAGCCATGACTCCTCTGGAGCAACCCCAAATAATGCCACCATAGGGTCTGGCTCTAATCTGTACTGGAGAACCGCAGAAAGGGTATGAAATATCGATCGCCAGTAGCCCTCATATGATGATATGATTGTAGTTTAAACCAATTTTCCAAACAAATGATTTGAGAAAGATTTCATTTGGCAGCAACTCTTTAATATTTTTTTTTATTTTGAATTTGTTAGTATTTGGCCCAACGTATTCATTTTTAATACATTTTTTTTTTCAGTGTGGGAATGAGCTAAAAATTCAATTGCTCTGCTCAAAGTGCCATTTCCTTCCTCTTCGCACTTCATATGATATGTTTTACAGCTACCCAACAATCCACTGGACGGAGCTCATGCGGCCACGCTGCTGTTTGTGTGGGGTTTGGTTCACTTAGAGAATTGCTCCTGGTAGTGTTCACACCCAGGATGTGTTGCTTAACATGCACAAGCAAAATTGTGAACTCAGTTGTGTGTATTTATGCCAAACTTGAATCCACTCTTGTTAGAAAATTCCACTCTGGATTATTGAGTTGTCTTGACAATCCAATGGCTCCTTTCCCAGACTGGATACCACGGGATTTATATAAAAAAAGAAAAAAGAAAAGGTGGTCGGGGGGTGGGCGTACCTGCCATGAGGACTCTTTTTTTTCCACGCCTGACAGTTTTACTGTCCTTTGACTGGGTCATAAATGATTATTAATTTACAGTACACTGGCTTTATCTATTCTTGCAGTTAAATCTTTTTTTGCAGACCAGAAAAACCCAAGTGTGGTTAAAAACACTTTCGGTGAACTTTAACAGTTTACGGTTTGAGGAAAATTGCGAATGTAGAAAGCATGCAAAGCTGTGTGGTTGAGTCACACTATGATGACAACGCTATAGCGTCAGATGCCTATTGGTTTTGGATCAAAACCTGTGGCTTTCACCTCAGAGCCCTATAAACACAATGTGGTTTATAAGGTGCCGGCAACAAGCGGTTTTGAGCATCATAAAATAAAAAGAGTGATCCGGTGTCTTTTGAAAAGCTCTATTTAAAAAAGGGAAGAGATTTGGTCGAATGAGACATCTTGATTCTAAATACTAAATCAATTGTCACTATAACACCGAACATGCATATCACATTAAATTGAGACTCTTTCACGCCCTTTTTAAAAAGTCATTGGTGTTTTAAGCTGAAAATTGTTGGTTATCTCTTGGCTTTCAATCCAGTAAACTATGACCATAACAGTGGTGCCAAAAAAACAGTTTGGACATCATACTTAAAAATGTATAAATATTTTGTCTGCGCATTAGACAACAAATTATGTGTAATTTATTTTCAAGCTAGCACAAGCACAGTTTTTAAGAAAACATTTTACAAAAAAAATTCTGTTAGGTTTGAAATTATAAAGCAATAAATACTGTTTAAAATGAAAGCCAATTTAAAAAGCATTTGGATGCTTAAAACTGTATGAATTTCAGTAGAAGTCCAAAAATAGCTCAAGGACACATTTTAAGTCAAATATTTCACAAAGACAAGGTTATTTTACATGATAAAACAATACATATTGTGCTCAAATTCAACTTTTGAAATCAACTTCTATTAAACAACTGAATATGTCTGTGCATTATAATTTCTTTTGCTGATATTAATGAAATAAAAGGCCACAGAATGAGATTATAATTTCTTGACTGTTTAACACAATTAAAAAGTGCACTTTGTAATGTCAAATTCAAACATATACTTTGCAGTACATTTCAAATCATTGTTTTAATAATCTTTGTTGTGCTTTAAAGACATACATTTATTTGGATGTGTTGACCAGCATAATAAAGCATAAGTAAAGTATTATAATTTTAACTGTAGTGTGTTATTCAATATTACATTTAAAGTTAACATGTAACACATGACATTACAACTCCATTAATGACATTGAAGAGTATTTTAGTTTACCATCAATGCTTGTCATTTGGCAGAACACTTTAGCTATATTTTAAAGACAATAAAAGTAATAATGAAGTTACATATAATGTTTGTAACCAAGCAGATCTCAGCAGCCATTCACTACCATATTTTTCCATCCAGTATATGGTAGTCAATGGCTGCGGAGATCTGCTTGGTTACAAACATTCTTCCAAATATCTTCCTTTGTGTTCAGCAGAAGACAGGAATGTCCAGGTTTGTAACAACTTTCAGCATGACTAAATTATGACAGAATTTTCATTTCTGGGTGAACTATACCTTTAAGTCCTAGTGAATTGGGTCAAAAATCAATCTAAAGTTCTACTAATATCATTTAATATGAATTTAAACTCTAATACATTTTAATTTCATTACAGTTACATGTCTAAAAAAAACATTAATTCATAAAGGTAGGGATTGGCCATTTATTTAAACATTCAACAACATAAGCAATCTAAATATCAAAACATGTATCTTCTGTGGAAGTCTCAGGACCAAAAAAATGTTCATCCAATCATTGCATTCTGTCCGAGTGTAATGATACGATGTCCTGCCCGCCTGTCAACATACTCTATGCATTTCCATTCCTCTGCAGACACATCACACAGCGTGTTCCATAAGGCAGTTGTTGACAGACAGCCACAAAGCGCCAAAAAACAAACAGCAGCTGCCTTTTACACTTCCTCCTGAACCAATACAATAAGCTTATGCTGAGTTCACACCATGACGAAACCGTAATTATGTGACCCGTGACGTTCTTTATGACCTCAGACTCGGATTTATGCATTTCTATGTCAATCAATGGCAGAATGAATCTGCAGAAGTCATTTACATAAAAAATTTTTTTAAAGGAAGTGTATGTAAGATTGTGGCCAAAACTGATACTGCAATCACTTTCAAATGACTGTAGAGTGGTGTATCCCCTCTCCCCCTCCCCCCTGTCTCGAGGTTGCCAGATAGGCTGCAGGATCATGCTGGAACGTTTGTAGATCTGCAGCTGTGATAACTAGAGCAGAGCTGGCAACCCGGATGCCAAAACACTACTGACTTTGTGATTGGTGTGGAGGGGGGAGCTTCAGGCCAAAACATCAACATCAGTTGAGGGCTGCAACAACAACTTCTTACAGGGGGGGTGAAATGCTGTTTCATGCATACTGAGCTTTTTACACCTTTAAAGACTTGGATTCCCATCCTAAACATAGACAAAGTTTCAAAAACTAATGTTGGACGTTTGATGGAGTATTTCTGTGTTAAAAATACTCCTTCCGGTTTCTCACAAGTTTCGGCGAGTTTTTTTCGAGTATGGGTCTACTTGACGTTAAATAGATCGGAAGGTCCTTGTATGGGCTGTACGGGCTCTTCTCCCGGTAGGGTGCGCGCGCGCGTAACTAGAGCGAGAGAGAGGAAATGCACGCTGTAAACAGTCTCTCAGGTGCAGATCCAGTCGTCCGTGAACACTTATGACGCGCCGCGCTCCACTTTATTCCTATGGGTGACGTCGAGCGACTTCAACACTTCAGCACAGCATTCCGGGAAGGCAGCGCTGCATTTGAACCGATTTGAACGCAGAAATGACGGGAAGCTTCAAGGCATCGCTTCAGTCGCGTCGCAAAGTGGATCTCCACGGTAACTGCTGTCACAGGACTTCACCAAATCATACCAAAGAAGTGTGTTTTTGACAGAGTGGTCCCAGTGATAAAGGTTCGAAGCAGCCGGTGAGTAAATCAACTTCAAATGTCTCTGCTGTTGTCTACCATCGCGTGAGTAAACCTCAGTAAACGACACGATCGCGTGCTTCGTCATTCAAATGCGCTAACGGTTAACGTTACTCCATTGTTGTTCTGTATAACGTTACACTATTCTGACTCTGACGTGCAAAACCGTTTTGCTTGCTACCTCTAAGGTCTAACGTTAGTCACATACAATAGTCCATAAACCGAATCATGTCCTCATAAACTGCGCGTAAAGACACACAAAGGCCCCTAAATACAGTACATACCACAGAGACGGACATCCTGATGTTGCCGTTTCTCCTGTTCAATTTATTTCAGCCTCAGATTTGATTGTGGATCATTGATTGTGGATATGGGCTCGGTACAGCCCATATTTCTTTTATAAATATGATAAAACTAAAGACTTTTCGGAGATATGAAGGATGCAATACTACTCTATAGGTACTCAAGATTGACATGAGATTGACTGAAACTGAGTGTTTCACCCCCCCTTTAATGTCTAGTAACATATCAGGAGGACCATTTTATAATTCATTGAAATACATTTCTTACATACAGTTCCTTTAAAATACACTAAAATGTACCTCCCCAAGGGTTCCTATAAAGCCCCTTTCACACTGCGATTCCGGCAAATACACGGATAATGCGACCCGGCATTTGTTCCCGGGCCGCTAGATTTGGTCCATTCACACTGCCAGCGAAATACCGTAATATGTGCGCTTTCACACACAACCCGTAACGGTCCCAGATCGAGTTGATACGTAACATCCTGATGTGACGTATAATGGCGAGCGATCTCAGCTTCAACGCGGATAGTAAGGAGCTCCATGGTCTCGACTTGTGTCCAGTTTGCGCACATTTCTGCTTGTTTAATTTTAGTTTCTTTTGTATACGAACACTCTCTGCGTTTAAAACACCGACTAGCTCTTCTGGCACTGCAGGGTTGTATTATTGAAAAAACAAGCTCTAGGAGTCGCACGATAACTACGTACACGTTGCGGCATTAGTTTCGGCTTTTGTTAACACAGCGCTCAATTCCGGGACGTGGTTGCTTTCACACAGAAACTTAAGGGCTTAACACAGGGCTTAAGACATGTGAACCTGATGTGACCTGACAGCCACTAAAAAATCACCTTAACACAGTTGTTGTCACATAAATTGACCCAGCAATATGAGTTAAGTTAGTTCCGGGAAAAGCTCTAGCAAATTGTGCCACTTAAAGGAATTGTATGTAAGATTGTGGCCACAACTGGTACTGTGATCACTTATCCCCCTTCCCCCGGATGCCGAAACACCACTGACTTCGTGATTGGTAGATAGGTGGAGGCCAAACCTTCAGGCCAAAACATCAACATCAGTTGAGGGCTGCAACAACAACTTTTAAATGACAATATCATGGCCAGACTACTGTTGTCAGTGATATAAGTATTTGAAATTAACAGTATTTCTTAATGTATAGTGACATATCAGGGCCATTTTATGATTAATTAAAATACATTTCTTACATACAGTTCCTTTAATTTTATATTTCATCATTGTGCACACATTTTAGTTTTGACAGTGTCCAAATACTTTTGGCTAGTGTTTAAAGGTGTCATGAACTGGCTTTTTCTTTTTATAAACTGTTGTCTGAGGTCAACTAATGATGTTTGTGTGGTTTTTACATTCAAAAACATCATAACTAATAAGCAATAGGCTATTTTCTACATATGTTTTGAGAATCTCTCCTGAACGCTGGGTTTTGATGAGCGTGACGCCCTGGAGACTTGGAAGTAAACGCCCACTGCTAGGATTGGATAAGATTTGCATATTTAATGAGCTTAAGCTCCCCTGTCAGTTCAGGGAGAGGAGAGATTGAGGGAGAAGCGGCAACCAGAATGATTCTCTCGACCACAGGTCTCGTAAATGTCTTTATCAAACAAACACAATGATTTATTTCTCATCGACCCGCGATTGAATGGACTATTAATTTTATATTACACATAGCCCGCAGCAAGATCGGAAGATTTAAGCATGAACCGCACGCACACAAATACAAGTGTGCAAGCGCGAGCCGCCCTTCAGATGTCAACGAAAGAGAGAGAATAGCAAAACAAGAAAGAAAAATAATGTGATTCATCAGCCTGCCGGGCTTTGCGAGCCCTGGCCGACACGTATCTGAGTCCTGCGTGCTAAATGTAACGTTATGCTCTGTTAGACACGTACACATAAGCAAAGCGATCTATAACAATGCAATACTATCACATATAAAAACACGTTTTACTCACATAACTGTGCTGCACCATTCCTGTCGGATCCAAATCCAGCATCGACCGGAGATTTGTTTACAAACGATTCCGCAGTGAAATGAAGCGAGTACACATACGGTCTTCCCACACGAGCTGGAACTTCATTAAAAATAAATTAAGTATCACACATTCCTAATATTATGATCCGAAGGAAGCTTATACAGCGACTGTGTTCTTCCACAATATCTTGAGTCGGTGGGCGAGGCTACAGAATTACACGTTCAAAATTGTTTTGTCGCGCAGTGACGTAAGTATGAAGCACAGGACCATTTGCTGAGCCTGGTGTCTATAAAAGCTTTTCTTTGACTAACAAGGAGGTTTTATGTTCTGAAACTTACAGGATATTCTTATACCATGACCTTTTATATATCAAAAGCTCAAGGGGAAAGTTGATTTCTCAATTCATCACCCCTTTAATTCATTTGAACTGTTATTATCTTTGTAGTTAAAAATGCTGGCTTACAATTAATGCAAGGTGAAAAACATTTATTTTAAGCTAAAAGACCTTCTCTTACTTCTAATCAGTGGATGCTCAACAGTTATCAACAGGTTGTTGTAATAAATAGCTTCGACTTACTATTCCAGTGAGTATATGTGCTTAATATTTAAGTAATGGTGTAAATCTTGCGAATACAGTGTATTTTTGGCCCAGGTTCCTCTTGGATCGGTTCCAGGCTCGTCATCGCGGAGACCGGGGAGAGCCCTCGGCAGCGGACCACAGGTGATGCATCACGCTCAGACTCATGGGTAGGTGGTGGAGGGGGACAGAGTAAACAGTCGTAGATCACGGGGCTGTCACAGATGGGCTGTGTCACGGTGCCCATGCAGGGAACTCACAGCCAGAGGCCTGGTGATCTGACTTTGAGAAAGCTTTTAATCTGAGTTCATTAGAAGTGTTTCACAGCAGAAATTAGAGGTAAAGACACTGATGCAGAAGCTTCATTTATCCGTTGACAACTATGACTAAGAGAGTGAATGCGAAATCCATGTAGGTGGAAAAATCTCTGATTCATTCTTTTCAAGTGGGGGAGAGCTGGTGGCCAAGCATTTCTGTTGCTATACAACCTGGTCCCTCAGTCTGAAAGCCCAGGAGTTGCGGCCGGAGCCAAATGTTTCAAAGGAAAGTGGCCCCTAAAGTCAATGGCGTTCAATGAGCTCTGGATCTAAAGGCCTTTGTGCTGGATTCTTAGCATTCAACTTAAATCTTCCCATTACAAACACCTATCTGCTAATCATGCTCATTCTTTTTGTATTATTTTGTTCACTGGCAAACAACATGTCCATGAACTTAACCAAAATCTAGATTTTAGCTTAACCTTTCCTTGTGAAATTGAAGTGCAAACATGGATAACATATTTACAGACACTTAGTAAATGTTAACTGCAATTAAAAGAAAATGTAATGTGCTTCATATTTATATTAAATGCAATTATTTAAGTGTTATTTTGACCACATGAAGTACACTACATATGCACATTTAATAATTGAGCACACTTCTTTTTCACGTGTCTGTTTTATGTTCTGCAAAAGTTATATGCGCTGTCTAGTTTAAAGCATCTTTTGCAAGCCGTTTACCATAATTCAACATATGTATGAGTAAAAAAGGGATATTCCCCAAGAAAAAGTGTAGGATCTGACTTTGGATTGCGAAAAGTGTAGCAGAATGCAGTCTGTCTACGTGTAAATATACCAAAACAATACTTAAATATAGCTGCAAGCAGCCATTATCGGGGCCAAGCGCAAAGAAGAAGACAAGACATGCCAGCATGGCTGGAAGTCTCAAGCCAACTGCAACAATGAGCCATTAAGGACCTATTAAGTTGATTTTAGGCAAAATAGCAGTCAAATTTTAAATACAGTCAATAATAATGGTTTAATGGTTTATCACTTTCGACCAATAGGTGTCACTGTTACGAAACTGATGTGGTTTAGTCAGATTGAGATGACAATGACACATGCAAAGTTTGGTGTCAATATGTCAAAGCATTGCAGAGATACAGCCTCAAGAGTAATTTTTGCATCATGGCTCAACTCTGTTGCAGTGGTATATGAAAACTGTTTTGTCTATCAATCCGAAATCCATAAGTATTTGTCAGCATGGTCTGAAGACGATACGGATCAATTTTGGTGAAAATCGGACAAACGGTCTAGGATGAGTTTGAAAAAGTAGGTTTTTAACAAATAACAAGACGGAGGACAGATAGGTTTGCAAAATATGGCACAATTGGTATCCATGTTCTCGGCATGAGCCATTGACTGTATTATGACCAGTTTCATTACAATGGGTTAATTTAATCAAAAGTTATTCGCATTTCTGTACATTTTATTACAACTTTTGACCACAAGATGGCGCTACCCCGAAACTTTTTGAGTATCTTCGGGACATGGAGCGGAAGACACATACCGAGTTTTGTAACGATACGCTAATGCATTCTTAAATTATAGCATTAGCATTTTAAACCGTAATACTGCATTGAAGTCAATGGGAATTTCATGTTTTGTTTTATTATAGCGCCACCAAGAGGCACAATCCCACCAATTTTTTTATGTGTCCTCGTAGTGAGCCCATACATATGTGTGTCAAGTTTGGTGAAAATATCTCATTTTGTTTTGGAGTTATAGACATTTATATGAAAAAACACGTAAAAAAGGACTGACACCTGACTTTGATTGGATTTTACTACCCCTTACTATCAATATTTTGAGATTTGGGCATTAGCGTATAGCTATCGACCTATGTTTCCGAACTTCTGAGGCTGGTTTCGTCTCGATCGGACTAGCGGTTTCGAAGATATCAGCAAATGTTTTTTAAGCACTAAATTACAACTCTGCGCAAACCATATGCCGAAACCTGGCAAGTCTGGTATCGTTGGAGTCGGCAAGGATTCAGGAGACCAAAAAACACACTCCCATCAAAATATGTCAACCACACCCAAAGTTATAAGCGTTTGAAAAAAAAAATTCTCCACTAGGTGGCGCTGTTTCGAAACTTCTCAGGCTACTTCAGGGCATCGTGGTGATGACCCATACCAAGTTTCATAACAATCTGTTCATGCGTTCATAAAATACAGCATTTTTGCACATAATTCAAAATGGCCGACATCCAAAATGGCCGACATGGTAAAATTGGATATCAGTCGACTCGGCATGACGCCCTGAATCTAATGAGACCAATTTTATGATTTTTGGATAAACGGTTCAGAAGTTATAAGCCAAAATAGGCATTTTTCGTATCTCCGGACAGGTAGGTGGCGCTGCGCCGAAACGCTGCATGTTGCTTCAAGTCATGCTTGTGATGACATGTACCAAGGTTGGTTTGAATACGATAAAGCGTTGCGGAGATATAGCCTTTAGTGTGTTTTTGCAACCTCCACGTAAAATTTGTTTGTGCGTTTATTGAAAACGATTGGACGAATCAACTTGAATTCCATAACTTTTTGTCAACATGCTCTGAAGATGATCTGTTTCAATTTTCGTGAAAATCGGAGCAACGGCCTAGGAGGAGTTCGAAAAAGTAGGTTTTTCAGAAAATTCAAAATGGCGGGAAAATTTGCATACCGGAAAATGACATCATAGGGTGAAATCGAATCGGCTTGAGCCAAGGAATCCGATGAAAAAAGAATTTTGTTTCTAGCCCTTAGGGGTCAAAAGTTATAAGCATAAATATGAGTGAAACTTTGGACAGGTGGTGGCGCTAGAGGGATTGAGTTAGAGGCACCAAATTTGCTATAGTGACAGCTCAGACTGGCCTCTATGAGTGTGCCAAATTTCACAACTTTTTACCATACGGTTCTATGGGCTGCCAGAGACTCCTATGGCGGAAGAAGAAGAAGAAGAAGAAGAAGAAGAAGAAGAAGAAGAAGAAGCAGAATAATAATAATAGGAACACTAACGATTTCAATAGGTGCCTCCGCACCTTCGGTGCTTGGCCCCTAATTAAACATGTTCCTATATTGGTGAGCATTGTATGATAGCTACATGCCATCTAGAAACACTTTTTTATTGGGAAGAATAACATGCACCAATGAATTGTACTCAAGACCAGGGATACACATTAAGAAAGCAAATGGGGTCAATTTTGATTTCATGTTGACTTTAAGCACCTATGGTAATAGTAATTTGCTAGAGTAACTGGAAAAACGCTTCGAAACAGACATTAAATTGGTTTTAAATGCAAAAACGCCGGAGAGAGTTCCCAACCCCCTCTGCTGCCTGCATGTCTACATTCTACCCGCACAACACTCGCAATTCTGCTGATATAGTCAACGACTGACCCCCCTCCTCCTCGACACACACACATGCACGCGCACGCATTCGCACCGAGCACACATACGCGCGCGCACAAACGTATTTATAAAAGCATTTTGAGTGTATTTTACTTTATAACAGTAAAAACTTGTTTGTGAGCACTGCCATGGGTCAGGCTGCCTGGCGCCTTTCGCAGGCGCAGAACGCATTGTAGAGAGAAGGCGCTGTGCGTGTTCGCTGCCCATCCCCCACAGCCAGATAGCAAAGTTCTGCTGCTTTTGCAAGCACAGAGCCAGCCGCTGCTGCGAGAGAGAGAGAGAGAGAGAGAGAGAGAGAGAGAGAGAGAGAGAGAGAGAGAGAGAGAGAGAGAGAGAGAGAATGAGAGGGGGTGGGGAGAGAGCAGCAGTGTTTGAGTGGGGGAAAGAGCATGGCTGTTTCCATTTGGTTATTTACTTTGCGCTGTCTCTAAGCTCTCCGGCATCTCTTTACCAAACCAAATACACGTTTCGCTGTTGAATTTGGGGTTGGATTTGGTGTGCCAGATTTGATTGCTGCGGCCTACGCAGTTTTTTTCCCTTTCTCTATAGCTTGCGCTGCATTTCACTTTTTTTCATTTTCACTTCCTGCTCTCGGTCCATCCCCCATCCTCTTTCCCTTTCCATCGCTCTCTCTCTCTCTCTCTCTCTCTCTCTCTCTCTCTCTCTCTCTCTCTCTCTCTCTCTCTCTCTCTCTCTCTCTCTCTCAACACATGCGCACATACACATTAGCACACAGGCTGTAATTTCATGCTGTCCTCTGCACAGATCAAACATAATACTGCTGCAATAAACCCTCTCATTTACTGTCTGAAATATGCAAGAACACACTTGGTTCTAAACACTTGTTTATATTTTGTATAGTGCTGTACATTAATGTTATAGTTCTGTATGTTTTATGTTAAAATACTTTGACCTATTCCAACTTAATATGAGACATTAAAAAACACTGAACATAAACACTGTTGGTCCTCGCAGTGTTGCTTAACTAAACTATTTATTATTAACTATTAAATATATATTTTTAAAGATTAAATTACATTTAAATATAAATATTAAATTCACATATTAGATGATAAAGTGAAAAACAACAACAACAACTTAAAATTAAATAAAATTTACAAATGTTGCCCTGGCAACTAACTGAAATAAAATAAGTTTATGTGAAGTACTAAAACTGATTAAAAACAGAAGCTAAATCAAAATAGGAATAAATACTATAATAGCATATAAATAATATTAAAAGTATAGCCTAATAACAAACCCAAGATGACTTAGGGTGGGGTAGTCTTTTTGGCTAACCAATGGCAGATGAGAGGAGTTTTCATTATTAGGACTGTCATTATTTTTGAATGTTAATTCAGTTTGACAACCTGACAACCTTCCCCTTTAAAGATAGGAATGTAAGTCACATAATTTTATGTTATGGAGGTGAATTTGATTCAGTTCAGGCCAGAAACCAATGGACCCTTTTCACAGACTGTGATAACGCGTTTCCACAGTTATCAACATCGCAAAACCTAGTAAAGTTTTTCATATTTTCATGTTAAAAAAAGTAATACACATTTATAATGATAGTTTTTGTGTTATATTACCTTGTTAGTAAATGAAAAAAATAAATAAAAATGAATTAACGCTGCTGTGAGGATGTTGAAAAACAGCTAAGGGAAAATTTAAAAATGTTCTCTCCTCTGACCAATGTTTATTTATTTATTTATTTATATTTGCTATTGGAGCAAATGGAAAACAAAAATGAAATATGCAGTCGTCTCAAATTCACCGCTATAAAAGTTTACCTAAGTATGACGACTTCCACTTCTGAGAACCCCGGAAATGTGAAAAGGGCCCATCACCCAGATACACCCAGAACACCCTAGCAATACCTCTGTAAACCACTGAACACCATAGCAACTGCATAGCAACCACACTGGCAACTGCATCCTGGAAACCATCCACAGCACCATATAACATAGCACTTAGTTTGCTGGGCAATTTAAAAAAATGCCAAGAAACGGATGTTGTGAAAGTTTTTTCTTCCCTATTATGACATATATATGAGAAATAATGTAGGGCGGGATTTTATTTTGTCCTTGGGGAATTGTCTCACCCTTGTGCCAGTAAACACGTCATCAGAGAAGAGAAGATATGTTGCTATTTTAGTTAAAGATTATGAGGGCACATAAATAAAAAATAAAATAAAAACGAAGATTTGCACAGAAAATAATTAATAATAAAACTGCAAATTCCATAATAAATAGTCAATTTTAATTTTATGGTGATATTAAGGAAAAAGTGATGTGCAATGAGTTTCAATTTCACACACGCACACGCACACACACACACACACACACACACTCTCTCTCTCTCTCTCTCTCTCTCTCTCTCTCTCTCTCTCTCTCTCTCTCATAGATTAATATAATACTCACAATGAATACAATAGTTATTTTATGTATTATTTCACAATAAAACCCCAAGGCTCACACGTATTTTGTGCTCATTCCACGAACTGGAACCAGAACTGTGTGAAAGTACCTTGAGATGACACACTTCTCTCTCTCGCTCCGGATCCGCATAGCGCTCCATGACGCGTTTTGCATGTGACTGTGCGCTTCGGTAAAATGGCTGTGTCTCGCGGAGCCTCGTGCTGGTTTGATCGGTTTCTCTCTCGCGCTCTCGTTCTGTAAGAGGCCCCCCCTCCACATACACACTCACACACATTTGTGTCGGTTAAATTCATTCCCGGGACCTTTATTTATATTCTCCAAGAAACTTTTTATACTCGAGTCGCATTCGGGAGAGAAGACCGAATTCGGTCTGAAAGTCGAAGGAATGATACGGGACACGGGCACGTCTTTATAAGAGCGTTGTATTTATATTCAAAGTGACTCGCGGTGAAAGAGAGGGAGAGAGAGAGATCATGGCCGCTCAGGTCGCCACTCTCAACACTAGCCCGCCCGTCGAACTCAAAAAGCCGGAGCGGGAGCCGCAGGACGAGTCGGTGCTCGGAGAGAAGCAGCAGGAAAGCAAGGAGCCCCGTGCCGACGGCGGATCCCCGGGCCAGAAGGAACTACAAGACGGGGCCGATGTGGGAAATGCTGCTGGGGGAGGAGGAGGAGCAGGAGGAGACCCTGACATGAAGAACGGCAACGGGAACCCGTCCAGGGTGAACAATAACAATAGCCAGAATGATTCCGAAGGAAACAACCACCCCGGCATGGCTGCCCACCACCCTGGCGCTTTCCCCCCACCTCCATACAGCTACAACCAGCACTACAACCGGGCCCCTTTTCATCAACATGGCGGACAACAAAGCCCTGGCATGGCAGGGCCGGCGGTGATGGACTCATACCCGCCCAATTCGCACGAACACGGCTACCCGAACCACTTCAACAACTACAGCCCCTTCCCAAACCGGACTCCGTACCATCAGGGCCAAGGCTACGGCATGAATTCCCCGCGAAACAGCCAGCCGCCGACGGCCGGGGGGCAGCCAGGCAAGCAACCGCCACCAGGAGGAACTACTACTACTGCTGCTGCTGCTTCCTACAACAACCAGAGGTATAACATGGGAACCCCACAGCCCACTTCCACCCCAACGCTGAACCAGCTTCTCACCTCTCCCAGTTCCACGAGGAGCTACCAAAACTACCCGGCCAATGAGTACAGTGGCCAGGACGGGGCTGCCAAAGTACCGGGGGACATCAGTAGTCAGTACGGTGGCGGCCATCCGGCCTGGCAACAAAGAAGCCATCACCCTCCTCCCATGAGCCCGGGAAACACTGGACAAACCCCCAACAGGACCCAGGTAAACTTTGCTTAACTCGCTTGGCTAGCGCTGTGTGTTTCGGGTAACGTTACGAGAGTCTGCCATTGTTTCCCCCAAGGCGCGTTCCAATTCGAGCACGTATGAACTATGTATGCCTTTTTGTATTATAAACAGTGCGAATGGTGTTCACACTGAAAACTCTAAAAAGAACAAGTGCCTTTTAAATACCCGGATGATGCACTCATTTAACCGAAAACAACGAAGTGTGGATCTTTGGACAGTTTATGTACTCAACGGTCGCAGCTTTCCTTGCGTAGCGGAGGTGGAGGGGCTTTCAGACTCGACTGCATGACAAAATAACCGTATAAATGCATACAATAGACGGCTGAGTACATAGTGTAAGTGCATAGTGTATAGTATGACATTTGGGACACAACTTCAGTCTGCTCTAAAATGGCTGCCTCTGTTTTTCCAGCAAACTCAGTCCATATAAGCAGCTCTTTTTGTACTGTATTTCTGTCCCTTGTTGTCTCGATGTGGGCTGGTTGTGTGAGACAGATGTCCGGAGCTCGGACAGGGCCGATTGGGGCACGAGTTTGCATGTGGAAATTGAAGCAATGCTAATTTTTGAGGCAGGGCTCGCTGCGTGCATGCAGCAAAAAGTCCAGCTTCGTGTAAGCCCAGCTTCACAAGATTTGATTATAGTTTTGTCCGGGAAGTTCTTAACGTTTTTGAATGAAGGTTGTTAGTTCGGTTTATTCTGTTAAGATATTCGAGGTCGTTTATTATCCTCCAGACTATCAGCATAACTTCTAGTTAAAAACAGATGCTAAAAACATGTTTTCAGCTTGAATATATCACCATCCGTAGGGTAAAAGTGAACATAAACGCCGCATTAACAGTTAAGATCGGTTTGGATCGAAACGCGTCGCGTTTGAGAGTGTTTTGAGGCGTTTTTTGGCCGTACGTGTGTGTAAACAAGCTGAGTGATGTGAGTAAGTGCAGCGGGCTGCTTTGCTTTGGGATTTGAATTATGGAGGTAAAATCCTTCTGTCAAAGGCAGAAGACAGTTGGTCTTAGGTTGACACGCGAGCTCAAATCTGATTGGCTGCCTCTTTTCCTGCGCCTGGCCATTTATAATTGCATCTAATGCAGCAAAGAGCCCCGCCGACGAGCTGCTCTACTTACACTCACTGTGTGCATGGGCGCGTTTTAAAGCCATTTAAAGCGTTTTCGCGTTTTAAATGTATGCAAAATAATGATTAATACGATTTTATTGTATTTTTTTCTTCTCATTTTGAGTCACTTTTGCCTCACAAAACAGGAGAATTTGATTACTTATATTTCATTTGTAGCATTTCATAAACCGGTCATTCATGCACATCAGCTTTGTTTTTAACAATAACGATTAAGGGATTTTGCTAAAATGAGTACATTGTAGAGCACATTTTAGTTATGCACATTGTTTTGCGTGGTCTGACATGTCCAATGCTGAGAGGTATTTGCTTTTCATAAATAGGTTTATCATATGGATGTTGTTTACTAGGTTACATGATGAGCTGTTGGCATCTGCATCCAGGTTTTCTGATATTCAGAATGGTTCTGATATTTGAGTGAGATTCTTTTTAGCGATTCTGGAATGAGTATGAGTGTTTGTAACACCTTTATGTCAAAATTGTTGATTTAAGAGTCTTGATTATCTATCTCAATCTCTTTTGATATGAAACTTAACATTGAAATGCATGTCATTTAGAAGAATTAATTTTTCTTTGCATGCCCTGAAACGTTCATTAATAGCAGTGTTATTAAAAATACGAATCCCTTTTAGTAATAATGTAGTATTCTATCATGTTGTAGTTACTGGGATGTTTATTCTTCTTATCTGAGTCCAGGTTTCTTAATGTTTAAATTTCAGGCAGCTTTAGGTGGGAAGCGTTCATATTTATAGTGTGCCACTGATCCCAGTGCAGGCGATATTGAAAGTAGCATGCTTGATCAGACTCAATGTGTTTCTGTGTTTACAAGCAGTGTAGGTGTTAGCCAAGTGTCACGGCTGTTTTACTACCATACTATACTCATTGTCAACCTCTGACCATCAACAGTGTATTCTGTCTTTCACACCTTTCTTGAACCCTCCTCTGACATTTATGCTTAGATTCTTGTTTTTGAATGTTTCACAACCAAAAACACAACTCTTTGGTGACACTGTTGAAAAATCATTTGCGACTTGAGTTACCGGGATGACCGGAGCGATCTTGCTCTCCCTCTGGTTGATGTGCGGACTCGCTCTTTAGGGAGAAATGCACTTGAAAGGAATTCTGCTCTTTATGATTTTATGAAGGGCCATACTCAAAAAAAAAAAAAAAAAAAAAACTTTCCAAAACTTGTGAGAAACCGGAAAGTATTTTTGTTACAGAAATACTGTGTCATGAGCCCAAATAATTATTTTGAATTTTTGGCCATGTTTGGCATGAGAATCCAACTCTTTTAACAGTGTAAATAAGTCAGAATGCATAAAAACGCATTATACCCCCACTTTAACGCTGGGTTATTTGAGAAGTTTAACAAGGTGATCCCTCACAACCAAAAACACACTTCTTTAGTGACATTGTGACATGACAGCGCTGCCGACGGCTTCCGCCCTTTATGACATCATATAGGGCCATGCTTAGTTTTTCCGATTCAGATACTAGAATCAGAAATATTAGTGATACCACAACAAATCTGGCATTGGTATCGGCAAGTACCCATGTACCGATCTGATACCATTTTCTTGAACTAGACCCATAGTTATAACTAGCTTTGCTAACTTTGTCTAACCTTTTTACGGTTCTTATTTGCTGCTTAGAATGCATTGCAAACACAGGAAGTTGTGCTGTGTTGCCACAAGCAATCACTGTTAGAGCAGTAAGAAGAAATGAAAATGCGTTAGTTGTATGTCTGCTGTTTAACAGTATATCAGCCAGTAAAACAGTGATTAGGGATGTCACAAGTCCTGGTACTTTGTTACCAAGTTGGTACTGAAATTTTAATGTGATGATGCCAGCATTTCTGTAGTACAGACTCCCGAGTATATTCGGTACGTAGCTGCGTTCAGTCGCTTCCGTGTAGGGCAGGGCTCTGTAGCCGAAAATATATACTATAGTTTCTGTGAATATTAAATTGCAAAATACTATTTAAATATTACTCCTGCAAATTCTGTGACACTTTGTGGATGACGGGCGAAGATGTGTGGGCATGGCGCTCGCTGTCTTTGTAGTCTTTGCCGTGTGTCACTATAATATGATGTGTATATATAAACCGTCACTTCATGAGAACCGTCATCATGAACACAGAAATTCAAAGGTATTTACGGCAACCCGTCAAAATAAAAGTTTGGTTTAACATGAAGAAATTGACAGAATATTTTAGGTTACTGTTGTAGCCTACAGTAGATTTAGCTTTGTCTATGCAATAATAATATGTCTCTACCAATAATGCCTCGATGGTTGCTTATTTTTCACTTGTTTTGTTGTAAAGAAAAAAAATTCTGATAAATATATATATTTTTTTTTAAATATTCCTAGCTTTATTTGTTGCAGTTTTTTAAACAGTTATATTGTAAAACTAAAATACCTTTTCAGTTTGCGATGTTAGATTCGTTGCTGCAACTGAAGTTCTTCTTCTCTTAAGAAAAATAAAAATATTACTGTCAAATGCATGTCAGACAATAAAAATACTGTAATAAATACAGTAGTTCACTCTATGTATTTGTTCATGATTTATTAAGGAATAAGTCTGAAGCATACCATAAAATAATTCTAGTAATTCATACGGGGCTAGTAGTATATACAGGTATCGGATCAGTACTCCATATTGGCCGATACCCTGAGCCCAGGTATCGGTATCTGGAAGGGAAAAAGGGTATCTCTAGCCGTACTTGGAAAAAAAAAACATTAACTTTCTGAAACTTTTTGAATCCCGAAGGAGTATATTTGGCACAGAAATGCTTGGTCATATGTCCAACTCTATTTTGTTTTTGTTTTGTTGTTGTTGAAGTTTTAGCCATGTTTGGCATTAGAATCCAACTCTATAACAGTGTAAATAAGTCAGAATGCATGAAACCACATTAGACCCCCCCTTCAAGATGTGATTGTGTATTCTCATTGTGGAAGTGAAGTGTTTTAATAACCCTCAGCCATAGACCGTAAAAAAATATGGACGACTCGACATCATCCGTTTCCGCTTGTCAGATTTGAAGCTTTCAGGCAGCCTTGCACGGCGCGGACATCTTGGGACCGAGTCTGCGCAGTAGCGATTTCGGGACCGGAGTTGCGCAGTAGAGCTCAGGAAGTAGAGCAGGAAGTACAGCTGCGATATCAAAAGCCCGCCCACACTCTCGCAGATGCAGAACAATTAATTATGTTGGTGTGAAATAAACAGTTATGGAAATGTAGAAATTAAAGCTAAAGCTCTAATCTGCTCCCAAAAATTTCGAAAAAAGTCCGTTAATGCCTCAGTGATAACTTCACTCAGAGAAGCCGTCAGTCTCAGCTGTCAATCATGACGTCACACCCCCCGTTTTTATAGCATCAAATAACTAACTCAAACTAAACTTATTTTTAAAACGAACACCTGAAATGAAATCATCGTGATGATAACTGCCTTCAGTGACATAAACTAACTTTGGGGGACATTTTTTGAAGTGTAATTTTATTATTTAGTTTGCCTCGCGTCCATTAGAAATCACAGAGGGGCGGCTATACTGGGACCGGTCACCGGGGGGCGATCGAGGCGCGAAAGCTTCAGTAAATGAGAGGGAGACTGCAGGCTTGCCCTCAGCCAATGAAACATAATTTTTAGTGTATCTGCTATGCCATAACCTTGATGGGAATTAATTTGTGGTGATTCTTTCTGCTAATCTGTGCTGGTGAATGGTGCTATGACATTTTCTCATTTTAGATAAACAACAGGTGATATAGTGTAGATTAGGGCTGAAACGATTCCTTGAGTTACTTGAATTGAAAAAATCCTCGAGGCAAAATCATCTGCCTCGACGCTTTTAGTCCATTTAACTACACACATATACTAACTTAATACAACAAGCTGTTACAATAATGAATGATTAGCTCTAAATGCAGACTGGTATGTACAATGTACTTTATCTGAATTAAACAAACTCATCTCTCGCGTTTGTTCACGTATTAGCGGTTACTCCTCCGTGTGCTGTGTAGATTGTCAACATGGTTTAGGTTATTTACGACGTGATTTCGCCAAAGATGATTTTTTTTAAAGCAACCTACTTCAGTGTGCTAATATGACGATAACATTGCGCTTACACTGATGATTTGAATTTCTGGTGCAAATAAAGATGGTTTGTTTTTAACCGCGGATTCGGTGACGTAAGAGCTGATCCTCCCATTTTTACTTCGTCACCTTCCTGTCCAATATTTTATTTCAATATTAGTGTAGTAGAAATGGGAAATTATTTTTGAATTTGGTGCTTTCTAGACTGAGAAAAGACAGCAAATTTATTTGTCTCATGGGGATGAAAGACAACAATTCCCAGAATGCTTTGCTGCCCTGTGAGGCCATTCCCAAAGCCACCGCTACTGGATTACAGTAACTGAGTTGGAGAAGACACTACAATTAAATACTGAACGTGTCTATTCCCAATAATGACTGAGTCACCGCGCGAGTGTCACAGCACTGAGCACTAACTGCAGGAGTCAGATTACATTTAACATCATGAGCTGATGAGCTCTCATGAGGAGAGCTGAGGTAATCGTGACCACATTAGCGGCATACATTCACAACGCATATTCATAACGATATGTATTGTTGATGGAAACTATATGATTCGCGATATAGAGTTGTTTTATCCAAGGCTCCAAGCACAATCATTTGAATATACTCCAGGGTTTCTACTGATACGAAGTCATATGCTAATCGCTGAAGTAACCCTTTAAAGTTAAAGGTTGGGTAGGTAAGAATGATCTAAAACACTTTTGTCCAAATTTGTTTAGACTTTATTTATATGTCAACACATAATTAAAAGGTAAGGACTCTGAAAAAGAGAGTATAAAAATCGAGTGACTCTAGACTTTTTAATCTGCAAAAAACACCGCTCATTATTTTTGTCTGGGACGAAACAAGTGATTGGCTTGGGCGACTGTCACTCTTTCTCGCTACCATGGCTACCACTGCTTTTGCTACAGGATCTGACCACATGCGTGCACCCGTTATGCATAATAATGACAGAGAAAGACCATTTGAAATTCACAGTGCCGGGTTTTGCAGTCAGCAAAGGCAAACAATGCAAAAAAAGGAAGACGGTACAAGAAAAGGCAATGCACAAAAAGTCTTTGGATAAACAAAGTAATCAAACAAGAGTAGTATTGGCGTGGCTTTCCAACGATGGCGAGAACTTCAAGGGGCTGAAAAGCGACTCCTTGATGGCTGTATTTCTGCTGGACGGGTAATCTTTATCAATGCTACCCGTTTTTAGCTTTGCCATATAAATATAACTAGCTTGTTACCGAATTAAACAAAAATATATTTTAAACTTTACCAGTACCGGTATTCTATCAGCTTGATAGTGAGTACTAAAAGACATCTTATTTGTTTAATATTCATAATGATAATGACATACTCTTATTAATTTAGTATTGCTCTTTAATAAAGAAAAAAAGTAATTATTATCTGATTAATCGGTGGAATAATCGGTAGAATACTCAAAGAATCGATAGCTACAGCCCCAGATTCATGAATGCACAGAAATAATTTGTTAGTTTGATAGTACGCACTGTATAGAGTTGGGATTAAGATTTGAACAGCTTTTGTGTATGTAGCTGAATAAATATTTTTTAATATTTATGTAATGAATGTTAATATGTTGAAACTTGATTGGTAGACTTTCTGTGGAGTTCTGTACGTGCAGAACCTTTGTGGACCTAGTTAGATTTATACAGGAGTGTATAAAATTATACATGGTTTACTACATTTCTGCATAGATTTGTGTATTTGAATTTCTTATATGTGGTCCAGTTGTATTGCAGATGAATTGTGATTGTTAAAGGTTTTGAGGATGCAGGTTTGCATGAATGATGCAATGGGCAGCTTGAATTTGATGATGGTGTGTAATTTTCAAAAGCAACCAGCCTTGCATATATCTGTGCTTATATTAAAGTGGGACTTTTGTGTACAAATACCAGAACTGTACGTTAGTTTTGAGTGTCAAGTGAACTAATCAGTTGTCATTTTGTTACCGTAATCTTTTATATTTTTCCATCTTAGTTTGTTTCAAGGCATATTAATTATCCGAGAGATAAATGTGTCTCAAAGATAAAATGATAACTTGAAGAAGCCATGAACAATTTTCTTTGAGCTGATTTAAAAAAATAAAAAAATATATCATAAATTAGGGAATAAATGTCTTGTGTTTGGCAAATATTACTTTAATGCAAAAATGGAAAACATGCAGATTTTCTATAGATGACACTCTGAGCCTGAACACCATTAAAAATGAATACTATTAATTACTTCTAATTAATTATCAGGAAATTTTGATTTTAAAGTGAACTAATCATGTAATGTTAAGAGACAGACAAAATCACTCACTGCTCTTGACGGAATAACTTTAGTAGTTTTAGTAAGATAACGTAAGAATCAATGTATATTTAATTCGTACAGTGAATACGATGCAGTGTTTAAAAGGACTGCAAATAACACCTATTTTGATAGTCGATTAGTTGGTCTATTTATTTTTCCGATTAATTGGATAAAAGGCTAATTTTATTTTATTTATTTATTGACAAAACACACTATTGCACAATGCTTTCCTTCAAATAAACGTGTCAACTGAGTGCTATGAATACACACACAGTCAACTTATCTAGCCTACCTTTAGTTTACATAAATTAGCCATGGTTTTGCAATGAACAGAACAACAAAACAACAATAATTATAAATAGATAACAAGGTTATTAGTTATTTAATGGTAACCACAGATTAACCATAGTTGTGATTCAAATCAATTCAGTGTTACCAGATAAGAGGAATGCTCTACACTCGCACACTCTATGAACACAGTACCTGTTACTGTCATTTCTTTATCCTGTAGAAACTGCTTACATTTATATTCACTTACACACTGTTGTCAGTGTTTACAGCTGTGTACAGTTACTACACTCATAAAATATTTGAATAACATGTTGACTTTTAATCCTAAATTTAGCGTTCAACAGCAGATATTTGTGCCAAAGGAATGTTTTTGCACTGAATATTAATTGTGTTCCTATCTACTGCGTTCTGTCTGTTTGACGCGCATGCGCACACCAGCGCTAATTCAGTGAATTTTGAAGTTTAATGCAGACTGTCAGGACGCGCATTAGCTCCAGCATCTTTTTCCACTCAAGCACTATTCCTAGATGCACATTTTGTCCATGAAAAATGCATTATTCCGTGCTGTCATTTGCCGCGACTGGTGGAAGCTTTGTGTACAGAGAGCAGAGCCGATTAATTGATTAATGAGAATCGTTATCGATGATTTTCTTTATCGAATATTCTCGATTAGTTGTTGCAGCCCTATTTAAAAGTTAAACTTTTTAGCTTTTAATGTCTGTATTAGCTTTTAACAACTGCTTGTTTAATGCAACACTGTTTTTAATTGTGGAAATAGATTGTAGTCCATCCACAGGCTTGTTCCAGTCTGGATATTCTCCATAGTACATCTCTCAATTGGGTAGATTGCAATTAAGATCGTGAATCATGGTTGTTTGTTATAAGATTTTGATCTGAAAATTTGGGAAGATTGGCTAAAATTTTAAAATAAAATAAAGTACAATTTTTTTGTTGTAAATTCAACCTGTGATATGAATGTATGTTTCCATTAAGCTTTTTTTTTAAATTGAAAAAATAATTTTGTGCGGCTGCCAAAATATTTTCAATGCAGAAAAAACCCTGATTGTTTACTTTAAACATGAATGCACATATTGGGGCAGTTGTGGCCTAATGGTTAGAGAGTTGGATTTCGCAGGTTCGAGTCTCTGTAGGTAGGGGAGGGAATAAACAACACTTCCTTCCACTCATTACCCTCAACTGAGGTGCCCTTGAGCAAGGCACCTAAGCCCCAATCGCTCCCTCGGTGCCACAGCAAAAATGGATGTCCACTGCTGTTTGTTCACTGTGTGTGTGTACATGGGTGGGTGATATGCAGAGCACAAATTCTGATTGGGACACCATACTTGGGTACATTTTACATCACTTTCACTTTTTTCATTATTTTGACATTTTGATCAGATTTTTCTTCTTCTTCCCAACATCACAATTTCCTGTCAAACCCACATTTTAAAAAGGTTTTCCTTTTTTAGGTACTAAATCTGTAAATCGTCATCGGAGGCTGATATGCTGCTCTTTGTGTATACACTGAGACAGGTGTTGTGTGTAAATGCGGCATACGTCATTTTGGCCACTATATCATTGATATTGCAATAAGACACTTTTTTTTTTATTATGTAAAAATTGATAGCGGTATTATTGAGAACGGTATGATATGGCACCCCTAATACCCACAGCAGCATTTGAAAGTATGGCCATCAGCGGGTACCGGATTGACCCAGAATTACCGCTGCAGAAAGCAGAAAGGTATTGTTATGTTTTTAAAATGTAAGTATCGACATGGCACTGAAGTAGTGGTATTTTTGACATCCATGTATGGTACTGAATGATTTATACAAGATAGTCCAAGATTCTCCAAAGGATACTATTGTTTTACCATTAAGCATATCCTCCTGGGACCCAGTAATAGACTTTTGTCCACTGTAGTGGACATTATATTTTAGTGAGTTTCTGTGACATCACACACGTCACAGTTTTGAGTCAGGATGTCCTTTATAGAGCACATTCAGGGCTTTGCACAGATACCAAATGGTTGGAGGTTTCACCAGGACAACAACAACTTCTTGGTCTTTAAAAATGGCTGACATTAATGTTTAGCACCCTTATGGAAATATGATAATATTTTTGAATTATAATTTAAATCTGATTAATTTTCTTATTGTTTGTTATAAATCAACATCTCAGGAAAATGCTATGGGGTTTCTAATCAAAATATGACTCTTTGTTACAAAACAGGGCATTGATTTCTTAAATGTTCACTGTAGAAGACACCGGGACATAAATCATGTTTATCAGGTATTTTGGAGACACAACGAGTAAATAGGGAAATAAATTACATATCAATATTCCTATGAAATATTACATATTATTATATAAATGTTGCCAATTATTACTCCCCTTATTACACTTCTTTTTTTCATTACATGTTGCACCAAGAACACAATAATATACAAATTAGATGCAATATACCGATACATTGTATTGAATGGGAAAATCCAACTATGGCCATTTTACCCACATATTGCATAAAGTAAGATGGTATATCAAAGCATTCAGTTATATCTTTTATAACATAGCTCAGAATCATCTTTTAAAAAAGTTTGTTTTAAAAAAATCCTGAAACTTAAAAATGTATTCGTGAATTCAAAATAAATCCCATTGTTTTTGCCTACACATGCAATTTCATTTCATTACATTTTTTTAACAACTGAGTCCTGGTGTCAACTACAGAGGACATATCATAAAATATGAATAAAATATAATTTTCCAAAAAAATAATCCGTCACTTTGTTTCTTATGCTCTAAACAATCTAATGACATGAAAAAATACAAAATTCAAAAAACTTTTTTTTTCTGGGTCCTAGGAGGATATGGGACTGTTTGAATGTTAACTGGATGCCCTTTGCACTAAGGTTAGTCTTTTTGGGCCAGACCGTGGCATTGACCCATCAGACTGCCCTGAGCGCAAAGCGTTTCTGTTTAAGAGGGAGAATCCTATCCCAGCATCCTCCGAATGAAGGGCACGGTTTCAGTAGCCTGCGGGGTAATGAGTGAACTGTTGCTGCCACAGCACACTGTCTGCACTGCTGAGTAATGAATCTCCACATGCTGCCTCACTGTGTGTGTGTGTGTGTGTGTGTGTGTGTGTGTGTGTGTGTGTGTGTCACAGATACTTAGGGAAACAGAGCCGGGAGGGGGGTGTTTTTGTGAATGATCCTTTGCTGCCTGCCGGTGACAGCTGTGCGCTTGTGAATGTGGGTGGGTGTGTGAGCATGCACATGTTAGCGGACGGCGGGAGAAACGCTCTGACATGCTTCATGCGCCACCAGCGATCTGTCTATCTTTTCAGGAGTGTTTAGGTTGAACAAACTCTGCACAAATTGGCCTCTTGTACGCTTGCTTTACCCACGCAAAAAGCACTCATGTAGCCCTCAAACTGTTCTGCACAATACATATATTCTCTCTCTTTCTTGCCATCACTCTTTCTTTGCTTTTCACGATCACACTTTATGCCAGTTTGCATGCTGCTATACTCTGGACCAGTGGTGGGCACTTAAAGTCCTGGAGGGCCACTGTCCTGTAGAGTTTAGCTCCAACCTTGATTAAACTCACCTGCCTGTGGCCTTCTAGTAATCCTGAAAACATTGGCTGCATCCGAAAAATTACGCAGCTAACTTGTTGCCTTGCTGCCTTATCAGACTTGTAAGGCAGCGTAAGCGCACAAAGGTACCGTACAAAACTATGTTAAGACAGACTTCTGAGGCAGCGTAACAGTTTAATGATCTACAGCAAAATAAAGAAAGCTTTGGTGATGACCAATTACAGTAGTTATTTCTCACTAGAAATGACACCAGGAGTGAAAAACTAAAATGTGGGAACGCATAGGATTGTGGGATATCAAAGGCAGTGAAGGATACATCTATGCTGCCTTCAAAAATCGATCAGATGAAGGTATCTCAGGAGACCGGAAGTGAAGCTAACATTGGATTTGGATGTTCCTTGAAGCGTTACTACCTTGAAATGTGTCCTCCGTAGGCAGCATTTTCCAGTTTTTGGAAGCAACTATTGATTAGCTGGTTTAGGTGTGTTTGATTATGGTTGGAGCTAAACTCTGCAGGACTGTGGCCCTCCAGGACTGGAAGTACCCACCTCTGCTCTAGACGTATCAGACCGGGCTGGTGATTTGAAAGTATGTTTTTCGTTTAAGATTCAAACATTTAGTATGGATGTGCAAAACTATACACTTTTAAAATGGACTTGTCGCTGCATTGCTTGAATGAGTAGTTGATTCTTTACTTATGCTGGTTTTTCTTGACCCTGACACATTTGTGAGGGTGTTTTTACAGCACAAAATGTACCAACTCAGTGGTTTTCAGTACTAGTCATGGAGGATGCCTGCTTTGCAAATTTTGGATGATGTAAGTCTGGTATCTGTACTAATGTGCTGGGTAGGGTTGCACCAGCCATTTGCTAGAACTGAAATTGGAACAAGAATTCTAGAGTATAGGCTTAGTAAACGCTAGTAAGTTAGTTAGTTTGTAACTAACTCTGTACTGTTTGTTGCAGCGTTGATTCTTGAAGCAGAACTTGTCTAGTAAATTGTAAATTCTTCATAAATGAATGTGTAGTCGCATGACAATTACCTTCAATTATAAATTCTCAAGAGAAAAAATTGGTAGGTACTTCTAAATGTGCCATTTTTTTCCATTCATTTTTAAAATGCACAGTAGAGGGTTGCATTGGGTTTGGTCTCCCGCGGGACCCAATGCAAATCTCGCGGGAGCGGGCGGTTTTACCTCTGCTGCGGGGGCAGGAGTGGGCAGTCAGAAAATTTAGCGGGAGACCCGCGGTATTTGGACTGTTGTAGAAAATGGAGTCAACACAAGAAGTTGAGAAGAAAATTAAAGAGGCTTTTTACTTGACAAAAGCAAAGCAAGGCAAGTCAGACATCTGGAAACAATTCTCAATTGTCACTGAAAAAAATGGTAAAGGGTTAAACTTCGTAAGTTGCGATAAATGTGCAAAAGTGTTCGTTTACAACGGACATAAATGGCGATATACCTGCACAGTTCTCTGTGGTCAAACCAAGCTCTCGTTTGCCCATTAAGCACTTCCTGCTCACGTTAAGCAAGAAACTACAGAAAAATGTCACACTTTGTTGTAAAGACATTACATGCATCCTAAAAACCGAGGTGCCGCTAGTTGCGGTTTTGTGGTATGTTATAATACTAATAAAAACACATAGGCTACCCAATGTTTTTGTCATGTTTGTGTGGTTTGGTTACTTCATCTTATTTAAACGAAATCGTGTTTAAAGTTATTATATGTTATAATGTTATTCTGGATGTTAACTTGAACAAATATTTAGTGTGTTTATTTTTCAAAAGGTGTGAGAAAGTCAGCGGGAGAGGGCGGGCGGGAGTGGAAACAAACCGCTGTATTCTACGTCAGAGGCACAAGCTCAACACATTTAGAGAGCAGAAATGCAGCCGTTACCCCAGTAACCCCATAAATAAAGCAGATGCGCTACTTTCTGTTTCTCAACAGTATTAAAATTTAAACAGCCATTCAGATTTTATGAATTTGCGATGTTGATCACATCACCAAATACTTTTTATTGAAAAAACAAGTTTATTGAATGAGTGGCAGCTTTTAGTGATTATAAATTACATTACCACATACACGCTTCAATAAAGTCACTGACCCATCCGCATATAACGTCACATGTGGGATTCACTCGAAAAATGTGATGAATGAGTTCTAAATCAGTCGAAATCAGGGTCATAAAATTGTCAGGAAAACATGATTCCTGGCTGCATGTCATTATTCATGGATCACTGAATCTTTGGTAAGTTGTAAGAAACACTATCAAGCCCAAACTTTAGTTTAAACTGATGATTGTTTGCTCTATACTCGCGTTTTCCTCTATTAACTGCAATCACGCAGCAGCTCTTCTGCCAGCCAGCCCTGGCTGAGGGGGCGTGTTCCGGCGGGAAAGTGACGTCGATACATTCCCTCTATTTGCGGCATGTTTGAAAAAGATATGTCAGTTAGCACAACTGATAGTACTGATTTCAGGAGTTAATACACTTCATTTAGCCAGGATATAATATCCCTTCTCGAGCGATCTACAAACTACAAACTCTTGGAAGTAGGGATGTGACACTGTGGAAATTTTCCCACCGGTTAATCAACATATGACAATACCGGTATCGCTGACTGGGCTTTTAAATCACTAATTCTATCTAACCGAAAGGAACATGCGCACAGCCGCCCGGGCATTAATAACGGAGCAGATCCAAACCGAGTGCTTTCAATGAATTCATATGAAAGTTAAGCTTCCATATGCATGAACTGAAAAAGCGCCAGTGTGTGCACTGTGAAGGACGGCTCGTCAGTAAATGCCCACTTGGTACGGCCATGCTCATTTTAGTTTCGGTTTTTAATTAACGCCTATTCGGGGTGTGTTGCTTGAACTGTGGATTCATTAGCCTATTATTATTAATGCAAAACTCAACACACATTGACAAACTCTCTTAAATATTCACTTTTTTTACATTTCACTTTGAAACCAAATCGTCTGTCAGCTCGAGATCCGACTCCTGTTGCGTTTGTGTTGCTACACTTATTCGGGTCATGCTTTAAGCAGACACTTCAGTTTTTATATGTACTGTCTGTTCTCTAACTGAACTATATTACTTTATTACTATGAAAAATCAAAATGACGGTGGGGGCGGTGTCACGCTGTGCACATGATGTGACCGTTGTTGAGTCTAAACACTGGTAACACTGGCAACAAAGACAATCGTAACAAGCCTACTTAGAAGCACGCTACAAAAACAAGAAGGCTGAGCTAAAAACACAGTTAGTGTGGCTCCGACGACGGATGGTTTAAGTTGTGTTCAGATCTATATTTAAAGTTTCCTGTTCTAGTTATCATACTGTTACTTTTCTCTGACCAAGGGGGATTATAAGTGCTGCTGCTAATGTTAAAGTTCATGTAATTTACCATATAGATTATTATTTGTAGGCTTAATATAGTGTAGGCTGAGCCTACCCATATAGATTTTTATTTAAAATGTATTTTATGTTGCTTAATGTTTCACATGCAACAGGTGAGCCAGTGCACAATTATTTTTATGTATTTTAATTTTCTGTGCATAATTTGTTAAACTACATAAATGCCATTATCTATACCCAACTGTTACGATAAAACATCAATTGAGGAATATAAAATGCATTTTTATTCAGTATATAAGCAATATTTAGCTTTTTATGTTAAAGACACTATTGATACCATGAGAAATTTATATTCTTAGGAAAATAGCTGCTTATCAGTTAATCGATCGATAAGGTCAATCAGCTATCGATTAACGAATGAGTCGATAATTCGCATCCCTAGTTTGAAGTCATTTATACACATAGTTCTCTCTTAAAATGTAAAGAGTATAAATGTCTGAAGGACTGAAGTCTGTCAAATAAAACATGATCTTATTGATGCAATTCAATCATTCAATTTCACCTATATATCCTTCAGACATTGACATTTATACTCTTTACATTTTAAGAGAGAACTATGTGTATAAATGACTTGTGTATAACTATGTGTAAATATGCGCGCATATGCATGTGGGGGCTTCCATAAATATTTTAACTTTCACCTAGGGCATGATGATTATTGCCAAAGATATTATCACTGTATCATAATATTTTTTCCATATCATATACCATATCAATATTTATTGTGATATTCATTTACCATAAATCGGGAAGGAAATGCTTTCCACATATGTTAGACCTTGAGAATAATTATAAACTCCACAGAGTCTACCTTTTAATTTAGGACCCCATGAAATCCATTTTATTTTCCCCCAACATTTTTTTGTTGTTGTGGATTTTGTTTGATTTAATACAAATTGATGTAAACTTTTTTTAAGACGAAACCGTGCTGTTCATTCACAAAGAGACACAGAAATCTGCGATGTGCACTGATTGGCTGTTGTCGCATTTATTTCAGCTTTGTGATAGGCTGTTAGATTAATCCATAGAGTAAAAATCTGTATCGTTATCAACATAATTTTGATCATGATTTCAATATGATTTTGTTTCTCACTATTTCTCCCCACTTTATTTTTTGGTTCTTCATTGCAGTGTTCCTCTTAGTTTGTTCCCTTTTCCATTCCTTTCTTCTTTAGAAGTTCTGCATGTTTGTACAATGAAAAATAGTATTGGACGCCTGTCTAAGAGTCACCTTGGCACAATCAATTGCTTGAAATGGTGTACTAATCATTTGCCATAGCGTACCGTTGATGAGGTGTTCCCTTTCTCCTCTGTGATTGGGGAAATGTCACATTTAAGCAGTTCCACAAGGCTGTTTGGAAATGTGAGGGTAATGTATTTTCTTTTGACATTTACTTTTAAAATGTAGCAGATTAGCATAGTAATTTCCTTCTTCAAACTTATGGTCCCAGAGTCTGCAGGCTTCATTTACATGACACACATATGTGTGTTGTGTGGAGAACGCCATTAACCTTTTACTGGCTACTAGAGTCAGCCACATAAATCACACCAAACCCTAGTGATATGAGGCCACAACTTCAGTGGGAAAGGTGTTCATACCTTTTATTTATTTGCTTTTTGGGTTATATGGAAATAATGCATGCCTGTACTCTGTAGTTGTTTGAACTAAAATCTGAAATGTATATATTTTTACTGCTATTGAGCACTTACCCATACTTGTATATTGCTCAAGTGCCTTTTACCATCTTTTTTATTTGTCGTCTGTCAGTGCTGAATGTCGAATACGCCTAAACAAACAACCTGTAGGCTTTTTTTTGTCTCCCTGATGGGAAACGCACTCTTGAGTGGCAGTTAAAATAGTTTTTCTGTTGTGGATATTTTTGCGGTATTAATTCTGTAAATGTGTATGATTTAGAAAGGTGATCTTGAAGTCTTCTGTATGTTGTATATGTGGAGTTACAACGTGTTTCCATCCATGTAAACACTGGCCTGAGGATTTGCATGCCCACAATCCAACTGTATCTGAGAAATATGCAAAGGACAGGTGCCGCTAAACAAACCTATTGTTGTCATGATGACCTGTCAATTATTATTGGAGTCCTGTAATGGCATAACTTTGTCCTCAGGACTGTGTCTTTCTAACGTCTCTTGCTTGCGGAGGGCATTGCTATCTTGCAGCTGTCACCACAGAGCAGTGAAGCTAACCACCACCTCCTGATGCTTCAAAAGTGCTACCTGAAGGACAGGCCCAAATCAACGCAGTAACTAGAAATATGCCGTCTCTCTGCCATCTGCTGTCAGTGTAGTTTGCCATGGTTGCGTCTCATAAAGGAATGCTTATCCGGACTGTTTTTGATTGACACGGACTGAGCGCACCTGGTAATGCATGCCATTTTATCACAAGGTGGCTCCATATTCTCCCACTTCGGTCAGTCAAGTTGTATGCTAGAAATCTGTCTGATGAAGATTTTGCTATCCACCTTTTTCCAAACGTTCCTGCGGTGTTTTAGATTATGGGAGGCACTTCTGGTTTGGGGAAGTTGCACTCAAAAATACAAAAACAAATAATTTCAAATCATAAGGTTTTGCTTTACAAATAATCCTTCTGTCAGTTTGACAGTATGGGCTGTAAATTTTTCTTCACGCTGCATTCTTTTTCCTCCTGCTTTATTATTCATTTCCCCTTTATTCCGCTTTAACGTATGAAAAAAGAAAACATCCCAAATTTATTTACTGGAATGCACTAAGAATCTCCCGTTTTTCTCCCCAAATCCTCGCGTCTCTCTTTCCAGGTTTGTTTTCACATGGATGCTTTAAATTGTAATTGTCTCGCCCTTTCACTTCTAATCCTGTTTCTAAAGCAGGTAAATATAATATTTATTCTGTCACAATGACTGAAATTAATGTTTGATTACGGCACTGTGCTACATGATGCAGGCATATTACTACAGTGATATTTAACACGTCCATAATAGTTTTGCAGAAATAATCGGGGGTTATTCATGGTCTGTGGTAGTAAATTGTTGATGCTTTTACACTTTTAAAGGTCCTTTTAATGTTCGATGTTTGAAGGGTGAGAAGCATAATGTCATCTCAATGTACCCAGTTTTTGGAAATGCTTATTGCGTTCAAAGAGCAAACCTTACGTTGATTGTTTACAGTTTAATGGACACCACAATTTGTGCAAAATGTCATGGGGGTGGAAAAAGGTGGATAGCACTGAAGATATTTTTGCACACAATGCACAGTTATCAGAGAGGCAGGAATGATAATGCAAAGATGAATCTCAAACAAATGAGTGTGTGGTTATTATTAGGTGTAAAGTGAAGCAAATTTTAGTTGTTTATAGCTGGCGGTAACATAGATTTCAAATGATATTTGCTCCCAGGTCTCATTTTTGACGTAAAGTTGGGAGTGGCTATTTTTTTTGTTGTAAAAATTGAAATATGCGATGCACCTATTGTTTTTCGATTCCAGTTATTTATTTTAGCTGTGCAAAAGTCCTTTGTGCTGACTGATATTTTAAATGGGTATTTATCATATTTTAATTAATTGTGGTAATCATACACTCTGTTTTGCAGAAATTATTTTACAATGTTTTTTGTTAGACTTCCAGTTATTTACCTATAACATCTAATAAATCAGATGTGTTGCTTATTCACTGAAAATTTCTTGTTTTTTCAATTTGGAGAAGAATTGCCAAGGGATGCCAAAAAAGTTTATTATTATTATAAATAAATAATATTTTTGTTTTGCAGAATTACTTTAATAAAGTATTAAATCTACTGAATTATGCAAAAAAGGATATTAAGGCCTAGGGTTGTGCACCGTTCACATTTTAATCGGTACTGCAACCTGCAATTCGGTACTGGTACCCAACGGTACCTTTTATCGGTAAGTAAAAAAAATACACAATAACTGTAAAGAAACTGTAAGTAATTTGTAGATTTGTTATTGACATTATGCGAGAGCTGCCTTGGTCTTGAATTCATAAAAACAACCATATTATTATTATTATTATTAACTTTTTTTAAATTAAATTTCTATGAAAAGATTTCCCACTAAATCTGTATTGTGTATTTTCTGGTAATCAAATGAAGACGTATGATATTAATTTATAATGAAACTTGAAACTGAGCTTTATACTGTTAAAATTAAAACATGGAAGAAAAATTGTGATTATATTACTTAAAAAATAAAGTTTTGATAGTTTATAATTTAGTGTTGTCAAAAGTACTGACCGGGATACCAAATCGGTAAATGTAAAAAATGTGACGCTTTGAGCGCTGTTGAGTGAAATCGTAAACACCTCTGACTGGCCATTGTGCTCACACGCTCATCAAATATGTCTGACATTGGCTACTGCGATCAGTGCTTCACAAACATGTTGTAAATATACATCAATGACGCTATTCACAGAGCAGTTACACAGATAAACACGGAGCATTTGGAATGGAGGTGTCTATCAGCCTACCGGTCCGCTGGTCTCGATTATTTGGCCAAGAAATTATTGCAATAACAGTAATATTGTCGTTCTGAGACCAATTTCATCTAAAATAGTGATAATGGCATAATTCAGGTAGACCTTTTCAAAGATCAATACACTTTTATTTCTAAAACTACTTAACACTAAAAACTTTTAGAATAGAACAATTTTAAATATCCACAATAATTGAACAGAACAGCCAAAAACAATTCAAGCAATGGACTCTCAGTCTTTAAAAAAATGCATTTAAAACAATAAATGAAATGGATGAAAACCGCAAGGGATGAGTTTGTTCTAGGTGCATATATCGGGTGGGACGGTTCACAAAACCCACGGTTTGGTTTGCATCACGGTTTTGGCTCCTGTTGTTTTTTTTTTCTTTTAATCGTTAACACTCCAGAAATGTACTTCAGCATATGATATATAGATTATTGTCCACTATTTAGAATTTAAAAAAATTGTCATATCATCGAATCATGCATAAACTGAACTTGACCAGCTCTGAGGAAAGCTAGGTGAGATTTTGATACAGCAAGAGAGATGATTATATGCTTTTTATTTGGCAAAAGGAGAATGTGTATTGCTATCTCTACAGGAAAGTATGTGCCTTTTTAGCACACAAAGATTGAACTGATGAATTAACTTGCATTTATTAAACTGCCAACTTCAGTGTCGCTTTAAGCCTTGTTTATACTCGAAGCATCCGCGCGATGTGAGGGTGAACGCAACAAAAATGACGTCAACGCTGAGAGCACGAGACCCCATCATAGACTGTAAAAAAATAACCCCATTTAGCTTGGCAGTGTGCACATCAAATTTTGCGTGCAGCTCCGCAACCGAAGAAGCATGAGTTCCAGGCGAATCTGGCCGCGCATGGCGTCTCATTGCGCTGCACTCCGTGTGCACATCGGGTATAAACAACTCCCCGAACGAACGAGGCATGCACACGCAGTCAGCAAGAGAGATGAAGAAAACAAACAAGCAAATGGAAATTCGTATGTATATGGAATGCAGATACAAACAAGCTCTCCGTTTAGGATTCAAATTTTTTTTTAATCCAAGCTTCTTTGATTACGTTACTGTTGATCATCTGTCTGTCATCCTCTAAAGCCCGCCCTGATGATTTCATTGGTCCGAACAGTTTCTGTCTGGGGATAATTACTCCTCTATGAAGCAAGGCCAGACCGAACTGCCTGAACTAAAAAATGTGTGGGCGGGGCTAAGTTCGACTGGCATCCGGGCTAGTCGATCATTGTAGCCAATCACAGACACATCCGATGAGCGTGTGAGCACAATGGCCAGTCAGAGGTGTTTACGATCACAGCTCAACAGCGCTCAAAGCGTCACATTTTTAAAAGTTCAGTACCGATTTGGTATCGCGGTCTGTACTTTTGACAACACTATTATAATTATTACATTGGTGTTCGTACTATTATTACTACAAGTTAGACTTCTCTAAACTCTACTGTACAACAGATATATTTCTCAAGTTACACCAAACTTATTTTGATGGGTTGCCATGAACCTTTTGAGTTTCTGTGTGTTTATGACATGACAGTATTTTTTCTCAAATTAAACAGTAAAATGCTGATGAAGTGACTCTCAGAGCGGCTCTGGAGATGACGGACATGCCTTTATGTCCTCATATGAGATGGGAATGTGTGTGTGTGTGTGTGTGTGGTAAATAAACTGCAGGTCAGCCCTATTTAGGGCTGGGCGATATGGCCCAAAAAAATTATCACAATATAATTTTCCATATCAGTCGATATCGATAAGTATCACGATAAATGTAAAATCTTTATTTCTTTAAAGTTTGAAGGCATATTTTTGCTCCTGAGAGAAATATGTAGAAAACAGACAGTTAACTGTGGTTTTAAACTATCCTTTATTGTCAAAACATGACAAACACTTCCCAAACAGGTGAACAATTTATTAAAACTAAGGTAGATTTATTTATTAAAATCTTAATTGTGGTCAGCATTTTTTTACTCTACACTGTATATCAATAATATCATTACTTATTGTGTAAGTAGTAAAACACTAAAAACGCAAACGGGCAAAAAAAATGGTCCACTGCATCTCTCTCTCTCTATCTCACCGACACACACACACACACACACACACACACACACACACACACCTCACCGACACCTCACCGACAGTGGGCTGGTCGTGAGAGGAGGGAGAGAGCAAAGTTCGGTATTTGTGGATCTCCAGTAAGGGCTGTCTAGTCTATTTTATTCATTTAAAGTCGGATGACATTATTTCTTTTTTGATACAGCGATGCTGAGTCATTAATACATCACCAAAGACAAACAATTATGATAGCGATCGTGTACAAGTCCGATGTTTTAGTGATTATAGTTTGGTAGAGTTAGCGTTAGCTTGTTGTAAGTCACCCACCGCAACTAACAAGGTAATAAGCCTGTGTGTGAATGTAGTTAATGTAGATTTACCGCTGTGTTGGGCTCAGTGTTACATTGAGTTTTCGTCACTATCACTCATTTTTCTCGCTCCACTTCACTCCGATACTCCAAGCCTGTCAGACACTGACTGTAAACAGCAGCGCGTGGAGCACCCAGAAGCCACTGTTCGAACTGTTATCGTTTTATCGAGGAAAATTACATTGTGATAATTATCATTATCTTTTTATCGCCCAGCCCTAGCGCCATTCATTCACAAAAAAATGCAGGACACTCAGGATTCGTAAATAGTCTTTTTGCTGTTTAACATTCACAGACGCTACACTAGTCTTTATCACCTGATGCGTTGTACTGAAATGAGGGGCCGATTGATTTAATGTGAATCGGTACTCTGTAGTACCGACGTAATTCAGACGGTGCCCTTAAAAGTAGAGTTTGGTACCCAACCCTATTATGGCCCCTGTTCACTCCAAAGTCATTAACCGTGATTTAAAGCTATAAAGTAGAGATGCACCGAATGTTCGGCAACCGAAATTAGAATAAGTAAAAAGGCTGAATAATTTTTGCCGAACAATGACATTTTTAATGACGCGATCAAATAGTAACCCACGTAGAGTGAGAGGCGCGCGCTTTATGCAGCAAACATGTCAGCAGTGTGGAAGCACTGTTTAGTGCTGCATCTCATGTCATCGATGAGAAGAGGAACCTCGACTTTCATGTGAGAAAGCAGAGAAGCTACTTTTAATAAAGAAGAACCTGCCACTTTTCCTGACGAAGTAGGCTAAGTAGGCTTATGTCCAGGACAGTTATTTATTTGTTGTGGGTTCATCCACATTTTTTGCACTATTCAATGCACATTAGTTGTTGTAGACATACAGAGTAACATTCTTTCAGCAGTCAGTTATAGGCCTAACATAGGCTACTCAAGAAGGGGGGCTTCAAATAGGGCCAAATAAAAATATATTTTTTGTTTTACTAATTATTTATTTTAAGTTATGTTGTGTTAGTTTGTATAATATCTGCTGGAATGTTAAAAAAATGCTCAGTGTTAAATAAATATTTTGAAATTGTATTTTTGTTATTTGATTTATTTCTCTGAAAAGCAACACAAAATAGTAAAAAGCAAATTTTTACTATTTAATTATTGTAATGGTAAAAAAATTGCCAAATAAATGGAAAAATGCGAAACACCGCATTCGGTATTCGGCCTTCGGCCAAGCATTTCATTATTATTCGGCTTCGGACAAGAATTTCATTTCGGTGCATCCCTACTATAAAGTTTTAATAATCATTCTAATTGTAAGAGAAAAGCAAACTCGTAGAGGAATGATATCATTGGAATTGCTGTTATTTTGGAACTTTTAGTTTTTTGTCAGCCAATCAGAATTAACATGATTTTATAAAGCTTGAGCATTTAAAGTGTTTAAACAACTGCAGCGTGTGCTTTAAATAAACAGTTTATTAATGATTTAAATAAACAATTTAAATAATTATCATGTGGTGTTGTGGACAGAGACCACAATGGTTAACATTATAGATATCATTCTTGAAGTGCACCGTCCATCATTATTTAATACAGATAATAGTTTTCCAGTGAATGTCCTGTTTTCCAGATTTCCCACTGGTGAAAATAACTATATTGTGATATTCTCTTTCTGTGATATAAAATCACTTATACCACTCCTTTTATATGTGATAAGCTGGATGTGAATATCAGTGGGACGGTTAACATCTCTGTATTACATTACTGAATTCATGGGTGCATGTAGCATACCAAGTATTTTTGCTTTGCTCCATTTCTTTGGAATTCTGCAGAATAGTTGGAAAAACATTAGGAGTGTAGAGTTTATCTGTAAATGTGTCAGTTGTAGACTGTAAAATGCACTTCCTGTGTCTCCGCTGGTGGTAGTTTTCTCAATTTATAGTTTTGATATTACTCAACCCAGTGAGGTGTAATTGAGAATTGAAGAAGTATGGCTTTCTCCTTCAGTGATTCCTTTACTCAACAAATGAAGAGAATTTTCTGTTTGAATTGCTGTTGAGGAGATGAGACTTGGTTAAGTGAAGACAATCTTATTTGGAGGCACACTCCCAATGCAGAGCAAATCAGGGAACGGATGAGTTTAAGGCGTTGGTTGTGACTTGTTTTCACACTTGGACCCTGTATTGGATACACAAGACATTTAAGGTTAAGGTTTTAAAAAAATAAAAACGTAATCGTGCAGCTAATATGCGACTATACCATCGCGCTTAACACTGAGGATTGAAGTTATGAAGATTGGGTGCGGGTGGATGGTTTGTTTAGCTGATTCGGTGATGTTAGAGCTGATCCATGCATCTCTTGTTCTTATTTCAAGTTACCCTGTCCAATATTTTGTGCTTTTTTACAAAAGCCACAAAGCTTTCAGAAGACAGTAAAGGCTATGTCATGCCTGAGCTGAAACATAAAAGTTAAGTTGCACAACATGCATACAATGTTTAGGCATTATTGTTATAGTACTATTATTTTGGTTTATTGGTTGCAGGTTTAGTTTTAGATTGAACTAGGTTTACCTTTTTAAAGTAATCTGAAATAGATTTTTATGTAATATATTATGGCAATTGTATGCATTAAAATTGTTTAGTTTCACAGTTATTAATGTATGCAATTTCAGCAATAAAACGTATTTTTTCTAAAAAGAAAACAAATTAGATGTTAATTTTAAGATACCCGTCTTATTTTCTCGTATATATTTAGTCTTGCTCTTTAATAAAGGAAAAAGTAATTATTATCCGATTAATCGATTATTCGATCGATTAAGTGCTAGATTAATCGATTACAAAAAGAATCGATAGCTGCAGCCCTATCGCGAAGTCAGTTTTGCAGTTATTGGGTTTGAATGATCAACAATATGTAATACACATTCGGGTATGCCTTTCGTGAACAAATATACAGAGCACATTTCAACAAGTTTTAGAAAACATTTCAATAAGTTTTATATTTGAAAATCAACAAACAAAAAATAAATCAAGTAGCTTTATGCACTTTTTTAAAGCAAGATTGTATTCTGTAGGATCTCCTTCCTAGTATTGGCCGTCGTCAATAGCACCACATAATGCATAAATAATAATTTGGTGTAAATATAATCTCTAATATTGTCTCTATAAATATGTTCAAGCAGTATTCTTATCAGTGTCCTATCAGCTGACACATTTAAATCTAGCATATTTTGTGTACGAGCCCAAACAGTATCCTAGTAAAATAAATCATACCCATATTTTCATGATTTGACAGTTTATTTGATTAAATATCAAAAATCCAAAAGTTGTGCATTATACCCGATACCTAGATGAACACCTTAAAGTCAGTTTTATAGAAACGCGCATACCAATGTTGTATGTAACTTTAGAGACAGTCCCATAATTTGTGAATCTTGAACGTCAAGCCAACTTTATGCCAGTCATATCAGGCGCGGTATGGTTCTGCTGTGTTTGTTTTAAACTATTTCGCTGCTGAAAAAGAACAAAAACATTCAACCGTATGCTGAATGAATCTCCTGCATACATCGCACTTTCATCTCTGCTTTAAGTGCAGATTACAGTTAGTGAGAGCACGCTCTGAACAAAACTTCCGGCTAATCTGAACACATCTGAGACAATGCATTCATAAACTCAATAGAAACACGTGTGATGGGGTATAATGTGCAACGCGATTATAACGGATGGCTTTTGAGAAGCCTATAATAAGTAGGTGACTATAGCAACAGTGACTAATGTAATTTGTGCAAAACATTTAACAGTGCTTTTCCAACAGTTGTGTTTTCCAACAGTGTTTATTTTATTTTAACATTTTAATTATTATTATTTCACTTATTCTGCACTCTTAATTAAGGCCCACTGAAGTGCCACTGAAATGTGTTGTTGTAATGTACACTGAAACAGGAAGACAGGGCGGGACATATCGAACAGCTCTGTCCCCTTTTTAAAATGGCCAATAGCATTTACTTTCTATCATGACTGAGCCTTTGTGCTTGGTAAGGTCGCAGTTTCTTCCAAATCTCGTCCATATCGCTTTAAAATATATAATTCTGTGCAGATTTCAAACGGGTCCAGTACTTTTTCATGTCTGTGCTGACTCGCACTTATGATCCGCTCTGTGCTTTTGTGTCTGAAATTGAGCAGACTGTGTGCGCGTTCTGCGGCGGTTCGCATGACACTGACATTACTTAATTTGCCCCAATGGAAACCATGTTTACACTGAATCTGAAACATTCCCTATCCCCTATGTAGTGGACTATATAAATAATTAACGTGTGAACTAGTGACCGACTTTTAGCTGCACCTTCAGTGTCTATTTATAGTGTAGAGGGGTGGGACACTTCAGATTCTAGAAAGCATTTGAATGGACAAAATCTGATGAGAAGCTGAAGTTATGTCATTAAAATCATTGATCCATATTGTTGGAATATTTAGACTAACACGTTGATACTAAAAGCTAGCAGTGTGTATCTTTAGGTATCTTACGATTTCGATTCTGGGAGTCACAAACCGATTCCAGAATTATTCTTGATCTCTTTTTTTTTTTCTTTTTTTTTCTTAATTGTATGTATGTATGTATGGTATGTTTGTATGTATGTATGTATGTACATTATATATATTTTTATATATATATAATACATGTATGTATGTACATTATATATATTTATGTATAATGTATGTGCTTTTGAAAATAATTACAAATGAAAAACTGTATAATAATTGTATGTTAAGAATTTTAAATGCACAAACTAAAATTGCTTTCAAGTAGTGAATAATAAAAAGGAACAAAAAATTACAAGCAATAAACAGTGCTTTCTATTTGAGTTGAGCATTTGAAAGTTTTTCCATTCAAGAGCTGAGCGATTTTAATTTTTTTGTTTTAATTTTTAATTTAAATTTTTATTTATTTATTTGTTTATTTATTTATTTATTTATTTATTTATTTATTTATTTATTTATTTATTTATTTATTTATTTGTATTTTCCCCCCCCAACTTTTTGATTTGACTGACATCCTAGACATCGGGAGATCTAATAAGTTGCATTCAAACACCAATGCACATACAGATCTTTGAAATATATGATGGGGTATGTCCTCTGTTTAATCCCTGAAGACATAACTGACTGTTTACATTATTCTTGTGTCATTAAGGCATTATAAAATGCAAGTAGCCTACATTTATTTGGCCACTTACACCGAGTCGCCACACAGCTGCATGTGTGAGCGCTCTTCACAAAGTACTCAAGCATTTGAAATTGAAAGCAGTCTTCTGTCAGTGAGTTTCATTTTTTTTAAATATATAAGCTCACTGCATTCCAAACGACATAAACAATGCCTTCGTAGATCTTTGTAAGGAAAATACCCGCAGGCATTTCTCACAGCGCATCCTGTGCAATGAAGCCTGCGGATGTCCTTGTAATTCTCTTAAAACTTTGCAAACTTTGTGGTTTGAGTGGTGTGTGTCTGTGAGGAATTGGAAGCAAGCAGAATACGGGTGTTTCATAAAACACACTCGGCATCATCGGCAGTTAAAAACTAAACTCACAATCGATTCTGAATCATTAGAGGTAGAATTGCGATGATTTATTTTATTTTCTCCCATGAGTCCCATCCCTACTAAAAGCCAAAAAGTTCAATTTTGAACTTGCACGGGGACTTCAAGCTATGCATTTGCAGGGCTCACTTGTTTAAGCAGCAATGGAGGCCAAACAGATCCGAGAGAAATTTCAAAAAGGAGATTTAAAAACAACACAAGGAAAGAAGGAAAAATGCATTATGGGAGCATTTTTCTGAAGTTGTTAACCAGGATGAATTGAGTCCTTTTCATTGTTTCTTTTCAGCTCTTTACATTTTGCATGCTAGTTAGCTTCCTGTCTTGGGACAACGGAGCACAGCGAAAGGGAGTGATGGCTGGCTAGTATTAACCAACCTAAAATCTGCTTTAAAGTTAAGAATGTAAAGATAAAATTGAAATGTTATGTGACAGAACAGTGACCCGGTCACGGTATCAGGCACACTGTGCAGTAATTAGTGAATGTTTTGTAGAGAAATTAAAGCTGGTCACTCCTCAACAATTATTTGTACTCACACAAATGCTCCCAAATATATTTTGAGAGGTCTCACAGATAAATGGTCGCAACTTGGAAGATATTTCAGCTTTGGCTCATTTTCATATGTTTTAAATGTTAGATACATAATTTAATAAATATATAAAATCAGCCAAGTATTGTATGGACCTAGCAATAGCGTGCAAACTAGCACAGTACATAAAAGTTTCAAGGAGGACCTTTTGAAGATGACATCTTTATGCTTGTTAAAAGTGAAAATCCGGATTCCACATGCATGTTCAGCGCTTAATGTTCCACACTTGCTCTCCTGGATAAACCTGCACTGGAGTAATTTGTATTAGTGTGTGTTGGTGTTCTGGCACAACGATAGTCCTTTGCTGTAGGCCTGGACTGTTTGTCCGTGTGGAGGATTAAATTAACAGCAGTTGTTTATCGTCCGTACCCAATCCATCTGTCTGGCTTAGTAGAGCCGACGCTATCTGTGCTATCATACTTCACTCCAACGCCCGACCTCTCAAACACACACACACATACAGAACGGTCCACACCCCCTTCCCGCTTCCCTAACAGACAGTGAGACATTCCACCCGGTGTAACCTCCTCTGCCAAGAGCGCTTGGCTTTCCTCTATGCAGATTAGCCATGTGCTAATTGCAGTTATTTATTTATTTTCCTCCCTTTTTGGATGGAGAGCGTGAGAGGAAGGAAATCAGCCATGGACGAGCGATTGATTGGTGGAAAGAGGATAAGTTGAGAAAGTGGTGGACCGAATCGCATGAGTGACTCTTCTTAACAGAAGAGATGTCATGTCCAATCACAAAGAGATTCACGGACCCTAATGACAGTATTTGAATGACAGTATTGTGGGTATTTTTAAGCCACCGTGGAATCAAAATTAATTTCAAAAGTTTGAGGTCAACGCCGGATTTTTAAGAAATTATTAACTTTATTCATCAAGGATGCATTGAATTGATCATAAGTGGCAAAATTATTTTAACAATTTTACAAAATATTTTTATTTAAAAAAAAAAAAAACGTTCTTTTTTTAAAATTAGTTATCAAAGAATCCTGTAAAAATATCAGTTTCACAAAAATTTTTGATAATAAGAAATGCTTCTTGAGCAGCAAATCTGAATGCATTTTAGAATGATTTCTAAAGGATCATGTGACACTGAAGACTGGCGTAATGATGCTGAAATCACAGGAATAAATAACATTTTAAAATGTATTCATATAGAAAATGGTAATGGAAAATATTTTGTAATCACACTTATCTAAATTTTTTTAATTTATTATTTCAAATAAAGGCAGCCTTGGTGAGCAAAAAAGACTTTTCTAAAACATTTGTTCCAAAGAAAGGTTTAATTCTCTAATCAAATTTGAATGACCTCTTTCCCAACCACACTTCTTTCTGGCTGTCACACAAGCTATTGGTTAACATTAACTTTTGACAATAACAATTTTGACTTTTTAACAATAGGAAATATATAAACACAGGAAAGAGAACTGCACTCATCAAGCTGTTTTGTGTATATAATTTTTCAGTCATCAATATCAATTTGTTTAGATTTTCTTTTTTGAATATTCTTCTTTTCTCGTCTTGTTGCTGGTAAGTAATTCCTTCCCTGTATTTTTGTCCTTAAATACCCTGTTTTGAAATCACTGCCGTTTCATGATTATTTCAAATTCTGTATGGTCTTGTTTTAGGAACAGCCAGGGGTGTTTCAAGAGAAAATCCCATGACTGGCTCCTTGTTATTGTTGCCATTAACTAGTATCATTCATTAAAAAAGTGAAAGGGAAACTCTCGCCCTCATTGAGTAATGCTGCAGCGGGAAATCCTTGAATTTCCCTCAGGGATCAATAAAGTACGTCTGTCTATTTAAAAACAAGACGGCAAGATATGGTGCTGCTTATCTTTGACCTTGCCTGAGGATGAATTAAAAGCACTTCATTTCTGAACAACTGTTATTCTCTCTCTCGCCGTCATATCCCACCCTCGTTCCCGCACTTAAGGTAGCCCTGGGGTAATTCATATACATAATACTGTGTGAAAGCAACCTCAGCATTTTTCAGACCCGATGCGGGTATGTGCCCACAACTGCATGTTTACCACTGTCTCTCAGGCAGAAAGAAGATTTGGATATCTTTTGGCCTTCTCTCTTCATTTGTGAGCCATTCCCTTAAGGCAACATACTATAATAAATGTGTTGTTTTCACTAGAAACACGCATTTATTTAATGACGGGGCATTACATCTTGCTTATACTAACCATGTAAAATCCCAAGAATACAAATGAAGATGGCAAGAGGGGTCAGAGATTTGCCCAGATCTTTGTTCAAACATAATTCTTCTCCTTTATCTACTTCCATTAGCCTTTTGGTCAAGGGCCTCATTGATCTCAGCCATAACCTCGTCTGGACTGCTTTATCACAGCATGTAGATGCCATCTTCCATTCTTATATAACTAAACACTGCTGTACAATCCAAAATTAACTCAACACTCTTTCCATGCCAGACTTGTGAGCTACAAAACTACATCTCTCCCATCAATCAACTGAGCAGTCTACACTAGAAGCACCGTTCGTCCATCAGAAATAACATTTCAAAATATCTCTCTCTCTCTGCCATTGCTTCTTGCTCATATCGACAGAGGAAAAAGCGTTCAGATTCACTTGAGTAGTCTCCAGCTACTCTGATGTCCTGAGAGCCTTATTACAGCTGCAGAAACAGCGCCGGTTGAAGATCGGCTGTGGTCACAGCTGGAACCTGTTACCACTTCAACAGTCCTGCCCTGTGTCTCTGTGCCTATACTGGTCCTAGTGATCTTTGAAAAGTGGGAAAGCATATGTGTTTGCTCAGCTGATTCTTGCTAAAGGATGCAGGAATGGAATTGGGTGTATTTAAACATTGTTTTAATTATATATGAATTTTTCTAGAAATTCACACTGAAAAAAAATGCTTCTCATACTTAGTATTTTTGTCTAGTTTCCAGTCCAAATATTGAATTTTTTTGCTTAAAAAAATGCATAATCTGCCAGTGGGTTAAGTAAAATAATCTTAATTCAAACAGCAAACAAGATTATTTAGTTTACCCCATTGGCAGATTATGTTGCTTATTTTAGGCAAAAACTCACTAAATTTTGAGTCATTTTTTCCTGAAACAAGACAACAACTTTTGCTTGTCAAGTAAAAGATTTTTTTATATTTTGCATGGAAACGAGATAAAATTACTAAGTTAATAATAATTACTATTATTATTAAGTGAGAAGCTTTTATTTGCAGTGTGATTTTTATTTTATTTTATTTTTTTATTATTTTTTTATCATAAAATGCTTTACAAATAAAGTACTTTACATATTTTTAATTGAATTAATAGTTCATGACAAATGGTAGCTTTATTCACACTATAGGCTCAAAACACACTCTTGTAGGGCTGTATAGTAATGGTTAGTCTCACGTAGCGAGACCTTCAGACTGACGGCAGAACGTCTGGGGCCTCTTTTATAAACGTTGCATGCATCTTTAGTTAATCGTGGAACGTGCGTTCATTGTCAGAGTTGTAAACACAATGGCGCTCTTCCACGAGGGAGTTTAGCGCAACCGCGGACCGTCAAGAACCCAACACACTCATCTCGCGGACATCCTGTAGAATCAGATGACGATTTTGAAACTGTGGTTCCAGATAAGTATGCATCAGACGCTCCGCCAACAGCCTTGGGACGGTTGGCTGAGACATCTGAGGCTGAGACTAATGGCTAAACTGATAATCTCAAATATTGTCATGTTTTTTCGGCTTTCTCTCATCTGCATGGTTTATTTACCCTGTAGTTTCCAGATTTAATACATTTTATCCTATAAAATAACAGTCTTTGTATTATGAAATCTGGTAAAACAGCTTCTTTCAAAAGCTGGAACAGTGAAAACCCTAATATTAACTCCAACAATTCCAAATTCAATGTTTCTCAATAAAAATTTGCCCACGTGTTTGTCTGTTTTCTAATTAACTTTTTTTTTTTTTTTTTTTTAAATCTCCCACAATAGAGGATTGGTGCATTCGTATGATTGCTGCTTTGGGAAGATTAGGCGAAACACTGGCTGAAAAAAATCAACTCGCCTTCTTTACTTATATAGCACTTATTTACAGTACAGTTTTTCAAAGTAGCTTTACAGTGATAACAGGAAAATACTGTCAATGCAGGCAGATCAGTAATATAGTTGAATATTTATTGTCCCCAATTAAGAAAGTAACAAGGTGACAGGAGAAGGTGGCAAGGAACCTAAACTCCATCAACTGAGAGAATGACGAAAAAATAAAAAACCTTGGGAGGAACCTGGTTCGATCGAAAATTATATCAATGTTTGTAAGTGGAATGCTCTTATTGGGGAAATTTAGCACTTCATGCTTGTTATTCAAGGTAATAAAGTCAAATCGGGGATTTTTTTCCCCCCATCTGGCAATGTCTGGTCGTCAGTGAGCGTCTGTCAGGCATACGTCTGCGGCAGTTTGCCCGATTCAGTATATTGAACCTGCTTTGGGCCATCAGTGAGAGAGTTTGCTCCTGATTTAGTTTAGCGAGCAAGTTAAGAATAAAAGTGAAAGTGATGAAAGCGAGCAAAGAGACTGCACAGACAGAAGGCTAATTTGACATAATCTTACTAGAGCGTTCCAATACTCACATTTTCATAAAGCGCTCCCAGGAATGTAGAAAGTAGTTGATATTCAAAATGGTAAGCATGTGCTGGTTTGTATATCTGCAGTCCTAGTTTCAGTTTCCCTTTTTGAATGATGAGTATATGATCCCTGGTGCAGGCACGGAATGCACATGCTAGTTGGCCAGTGTCTGAAGTTTTTGTGGTGTTGAAGACAGTTTTTTTTTTAGTCTTTGCGGTGTGTTCAAGCTCTTTTCTTTTGTGGACAGACGCAGCCGCCGTGAAGCGACAAACACCAAGTCAGCTTCCATTGCCGCTAGTTCTTTGACGTAGGCTTGTCATGGCCTTAACATGAACGATGTGGTTTTGTTCTTTGATTTGGATGTTGCATTACTATTCAGTTCAAGACTCATACATCAATTTGAGAACACTTGAAAGCAAGTGCTGTCTTTTTACAAGTAGAAAAAAAGACAGGCAGTTCATCGCCAATTTAAGTTGATGATATCAGTTCCTGCCTCAAAGTGGAAGGGTCTCTGTCATCTTTCCCAAGCACTGTATTCTTGTGGGCCCAGAGACTTTATTCCAATCTCTCTCTGTCCTGTGAGGTGGTGTACAGGTCACCCTCCAGTCATCATACACATTTGTTTCCTCTTGTCTGTTTTCAAAGGGAAGTTCAGTGTTCATCTAGTTTCCAGCCGCTGGCACTCAGGTTGGCCTGGCAGATAGAACCGCTGCTTTTCATTTATTCAGCGCCAATTTTCCCTCCCTTCACTAGTACTGTTTTTGAAACCATACAGATCTATTTTTGATTTTGGGTAGTGTGCCTTCACTATGCTCTGGCTAATACTTTGACATTGTGATTTGCTTGCATTCTTAACGGTGGAAACAAGCCTCTCTTGATATTGATCACCATTGACTTCATCTTAACCAGAGATGCTTAAGTGAATGCTTTCAGAAAATTAATGATCAAATGCTTGGCTTGCAGCTAGATCAATGCTGAAAGGAAGCTGAAATTTACCACAATAATTTCACCACATCTATGGCACTAGCTGATTTTGGACTTCTGCAGCTGAATTATTAGAATTTACCGTTATTCTTTCTTTCTTTTAGCCTCCTGTCCCCATGGACCAGGTGGGAAAAATTCGAGGGCAACACTACGGTGCTGGAAACCCCTACTCTCAGCAGCAGGGACCTCCCGCTGGCTCCCAGCAGGGTCCTCCTTACCCAGGGCAAGGATACGGACCCCCGGGACCCCAGAGATATCCTATGGGCATGCAGGGCCGCACTCCTGGAAGCATGAGCGGAATGCAGTACGGACAACAGGTCAGCTTAGTTCATGTGGTATTCATATTGTCGTGTTGTCTTTGATGCACTGCTTTGAGATGGTTTCCTGCCAAGCAAAATAGTCAGCTGTATGACAGCTATAGGCTGTGCTCATGGTTGACAGCTATACACATGGCTCAGCACTTGGGATTTTTTTTTTTACTGTCCCTGCCACAGAAAAAATACATTTGATTGTTTTAGACCAGGGGTGGGGAATATTGATCCAGAAGGGCCACTCTCTTGCAGAGTTTAGCTCTAACCCTGAAAAAAACTTACCTGCCTGTAACTTTAGAATTTTTAGTTTAAAATTGTATTATTTCAATACTACAGCAAAGTCTGCTAGCCTAACTAATACATATTATTAAAACATTATTAAAGACAAGTAAACAGTCAGTAATAAAATAAAAACAAATAAATCAAATTGCAATGGAAAAATAAATACAGTAAATCACTGTTTATTTAATTTGTTTAACATACAAAATGTAGTTTAATAGAAATCAAAAAATGTATAAATCATTTTGCTTGTTATAGAGTAGGGGTGTAATTCCGGATGTGTAGGGGTGTACACGTATCACGTGTCAAACTGCTGAAATCACGTGACATTGGTGATCCGAATCATGACTCAATACACTGATTCATAACCGTTTGAATCTTTATTTGAGGTTTGAAAACAAACCCTGGAAGAGAAGACAATGCTGAATAAAATCGTAGTTTTTGTTATTTTTGGACCAAAATGTATTTTCGATGCTTCAAGAGATTGTAATTAACTAACTAATGTCACATATGGACTACTTTGATAATGTTTTTATTCCCTTTCTGGACATGGACAGTAGAGTGTGTATACACTTAGATAAGCTCTCGGACTAAATATAAAATATCTTAAACTGTGTTCCGAAGATGAATGGAGGTCTTACGGGTGTGGAACAACATTTGGGTGGAGTCATTAATGACATCAATTTCATTTTTGGGTGAACTTACCCTTTAATTGTAACTGCGTCCTATCAAAATAGACTGCACTTTAAAAAAAAAAATCTGATTTGTTTCTTCACATCCAGTACCACAGTACATCGATTTTAACTAAGGGGGGACAATGAACACAAAATTGCGTAGGGCACCCAAAAGTATGGTGCTAAAATACTCTTTATGTTTTGATAAAATATGATTTATAACTGCTAGGGGAATGACGATATCGTGTCATGAGATCTTGCGAGACAAAACTGTGACTTGATATCTCGTCGAGGTGAAAAGCGGTCTCGCATCTAATTTTCATGATGGAATGTGAGGGTGAAGTTAGGATAAATTATGCCAGCGCTACATTTACATTACACCTTTATTGTAGTTTTGCTTTTATAAAAAAGAAACAATTAAATTCCAGTGGAAAACCGTCGCTTCAATTCCATCTGCTCATCCATCACGAGCTGTTCGAGTCGACCATAGTGCGCAGCGCCTCCACTGAAGAGTGACACGACCATGGCGTAGGATTCGCTTCGCAACAGAATCATCTTATCTTGTCGCGATAGTCAATAAATCAAGTAATCGCAGCGGGAAAAAAAGCATTTTTCTGTCCGCGATAATTCCCATTTGCATGCTTGTTTGTTTTCCTCGTCTGTGATGAGACGTCATGCGTGGCCAGATTCGCCTGGAGCTCGTGCTTCTTCGGTTGCGGTGCACAGTTACAAAATTTGACGTGCACAGTGCCAAGCTAAATAGGGTTATTTTTTTACAGTCTATGATGGGGTCTCGCGCTCTCCGCGTTGACGTCATTTTTGCCGCGCACCCTCACGCTTATGAGGATGCGTCAAGTATAAACGAGGCTTAAAGCGACACTGGAGTTGGCAGTTTAATAAATGCAAGTTAATTCTTCAGTTCAATCTTTGTGTGCTAAAAAGGGACATATGTTCCTGTAGAGATAGCAATACACATTCTCCTTTTGCCAAATAAATGAAAAGCATGTCATCGACGTCTTCTCTCTTGCTGTATCCCAATCTCACATAGCTTTCCTCAGAGATGGTCAAGTCAAGTTGTTTGTGCATGATTACAAGATAAAACTTTTTTTTAAGTGCTGTATCCTAAATTGTTGATAATAAAGTTATATATCATATGCTGAAGTAAATTTGTGTTAACGATTAAAACAAACAAGAACCGTACAGAACTGAACCGTGGGTTTTGTGAACCGTCCCACCCCTCATCTGTTGCAGTTTTCATCCGTTTGCTTTTTTGTTTTTGGTTGTTTTGTTCATTTATTGTGAATATTTAAAATAATTTTTCTGTTTCCGTTTTCAGTGTTAAATAGTCTTTAGAAATAAAAGTTTATTGATCTTTGAAAAAATGTACCTGCATTATTATGCCATTATCATTATTTTAGATGAAAATGGTTTTAGAACAACAATATTATCATTTTCACAATAATTTCTTGACCAATTTAAAATTTGTTATCGTGACAGGCCTACATCTTATCTTGTAAATTGTGCATTCAGCCCCACCTCTCCCTATTCACAGAGTACACACGATCGTAGAATTAAAAGTGAAAGTAAACAGGAGCAGACATTCAAATATGATTTCAATAAGTTACCGCTGTTAAAAAGCGGCTCCCTAAGGATTGAGAATATCTCCCAAAATGAAAACTATTTAGTTGTCTATCTCTTAGCTCTGTATCATGCTTGAAAAAAAATTGGTCTATTTGCACTTATGGAATACTGAGAACTTTGATTATGGTAATTGTTTGCACTTAATATCTATGTTCAATTTGAGGGAAAGAGTTCAGTTTGGAGGTCAAAAGAAGCTTGTGCAGTTCTAAGGGGTGAAGAGACAATCATACAGGAAAGAAGCCAGTCAGTTGAGTTTGTGAAAAACATGCTTGAGTATTGTTGTCTTTTACTGGATATGATCATTCATGTTCAGAAAGTAGAACTGAACATTCATTACAAGATGATGAGTTAAAACATTTCAAAATATACCTGCAGACTATTCTTGTCATGCATTTCATCATTGAGGTTTTATTTGAAATACTATGTGAAAATCTTGTTCTTGAACCCAATGTCGTGTCTCGTGAGATTAGTGTCTCGTCCATTTACAAGAAAGTTTATATGTCAAATTAGTGTTGAGACCATTTTGGCTCCATTACAGTAGAATTGAGGTGATTCAGGTCCAACCATTCTGTTCATTAACACAGTGGGCAGACCTTTTACTCTGCTGTCAACTTTAGGTGTCAGCTTAAACTTCAAGGCTTTTGATAGACTTAAGACGTTCTTGATCATAGCAGCATGAGCTCATGGGTCTTTTCATCTGCACTTTCAAAGAAGGTTGTTATGAGGTCACAGCGAGGCTTGGGTTTGTCACATGGGGATTTCCTTGCACGGCTGTATTTTAGTACGTGGCAGTCTTCAAGTGTCAGTCTTTTTTCATCCTGTTGTCTGTGCACTTGCTCTAGGTACCCCATTGTGCTTGTTGAGTAAGCAGATGCACTGGAGTGCCATCCATTTGTAGACTGGCACAGAACATGCTCTTCAGGTTGTTTTTATTAAACCTTCCTGTCAGAGGTGTTTTTCTTCCCCATTTTTATATTTCCTTTTTTCCTTGAGAGGGAAAGTGCCCAGCTTGTCACCATCAGGCTTTTGTCACACAGTACATTCTCCAGCAAGGTCACATTTTTTTGTAGGCTGACTGAAAGTAATGAAATTCAAGCATTTCCCTGAAAGCCAGTGTGCGCCCTGGTCGTTCAAATGGATAAGATCTCTGTAGAAAACACTGACCTCAGTCTTAGTGAAACCTAAAATGTCTTTTAGCTGCAGTGAGCCTTTTCAAAGTGTGTGGAATTAAAACATATCTCGCAATGCAACTCAAATGAACTACTGTTTTACACCGTTACTTACCAAGTTGATTATTGGTTACTTGATAACTGAGAATGAGTAAGGGTATGAGTTCATACTGTTTTTTGTTTGTTTTTTGGGGGGGTTTTGTTCATTTTTGAATAGTAATAAATTGCACTAGTTGTTATAATTATGATTATTAATGTTATTTATAATTATAAATTAAGTAGCTAGTGCATGTGTATTTGTAGCAAGTCTGCTGTTTTGCATTTTGCATCTGTTTCAGTTATATTTACATGGTTATGCTGGCTCTAAATTGAGTGTCAGTTCACCCCTCTCACTGAAAGTAAACCGTGTCCTAGCAGGTTACTTTTGCCAAGCAGTTCCTTCTGCTATACTTTCCTCCCCGCCACCACCCCTCTCTTCTGCTGTTATCGTCTGGCCGTCTGCCCACATGCCCATGAGAAAAGCTGACGTGAAAATCTCTTAAATCAGAAGTGATAAAAAAGTACAAAATAAAACAAACAAATGCCAATGATTTAATAATGTGAATGATAATAAGGAAAATATTTATGATAACAATGCACTGTTGTGATGGTCAGCAGCAGAATAAAATTTTGTAGTTTGTTTTGTAAAATCATATTATATATCTTATTTTGAAAGATTCATCCTTGCATAAAATTTCATAAAACTTACCACACCATTTTTTTTTGTCCGTGCCATAATTTGCTCTTTCCATAAAACATCAGACGTGGTTCTGATATGTATGCAGTACTTCAGTTATTCAGTCCGCTTAAACTCTGCTCCTCCACAATGGACCGCAAGCTCACTTTCACTTTTGAGTGCAGTGGCCACATCTCTAAATCCAATCAACTTGAATGCACGTCACATGAGAAGACCTATCGCTATAACCGTTTCATCGCGGTTTGGTTTTGTATTGTAAGGGAATATCTTAGTCTTGTTGAAGTAGAATTGATAGTTTGTGAATCATCAATCAAATCAAATTAGTGGCAATAACAAAATTTTGCATGCCTTGTGATCAGGTATTAAAATGCATACTGACTACAGATGGTCACAGTTATATAATGTCCCTAGTTTATGGTTTTACATTGCAAAATTGTTTGCTTGCTAATTGGAGTACTTGGTTCTTATTGTGTTCTCTTTAGATGGGCTATGGACAGCATGGCCCAGGTAGTTATGGTCAAAACCAAGGTGGCTACTATGGACAACAGGGCCCTTCACCTCATGGAGGCCCCCAGCAATCTCCATATCCCCAGCAGCCCTCCACTGGACCAGGATCTCAGCCCCCTTATTCCCAGCAACCCCCTGGTCCTCCCCATGGCCAGAGTGGGCCCTCTTACGGGCAACCTCAGGGCCCCCATGGCCCCTCTCAGGGCCAACCTCCATATTCCCAGAACCCACAGTCACAGTCAGGACAGACTCCATACCCCCAGTCCCAGGGTCCCCCTCAGTCACAAGGTCCTTCTCAGGGCCAGCAAGGGTCTCAGTCACAGCCTGGATACTCTCAACCACCCTCCGGTCCAGTTCAGCCTCCTCAGCAGCAGGGACCTTCACAATCGCAGCAGGGCCCACCACAATCACAGCCGCCAAGCTCAGTGCCGCCTCAGTCATCCCAGCAACCTTCAGGACAGGGTCAGCCCTCACCTTACTCCCAGACCCCTCCACTGCAGTCTCAACAACAACAGCAACAGCAGTCACCCTTCCAGCGCTTTCCTCCGCCACCTCAGGTAAAAATAAATATAAGACAGTGAGCTGTTTCGATGAACGCTAACCTTACACAAGTGCTGAGTCTGTTGCCTTTTCTACAAAAGGCTTCAACATTTTGTTGTCATCACTTTGTTCCTCAGGAGCTTTCGCAAGACTCTTTCAGCTCTCAATCTTCAGCTCCTTCCTCCAATCAGCCCATGGTGTCCGGTAAGAGCGGCGCAGAGGAGAGCATGCAGGGACGACCTTCCAGTCTGCCTGTGAGTATCACGAATGTTTCAAACCAGAGTAACGTCATGCCATGCCATGCAAGCTTTCAAACAGTTTAAAGTGCTTAAGCTGTAAGTTCTCTTGCATTTAAGTCTATCCCACTGCTTTGTTTTCTCAACAGAAAATCTTGAGTTTATCCACCACTGCTAGCTTATGCTTTTGTGCTTTAATGTATACAAACTTGTCTGAAATGACTGTGTTTGGGATAGTAATTGGCTGGAAGACAGTAGTCATAGACAGTACTATACAGGTATCGACAGGGATCGGCTCCGTGGCTGTAAGGTAGTTTTACGTGGCAACTAGTATTGAACCTTTGAGATAGATTTGTTTTGAGGCAGGTGGTAAATATTGTAAAGTGTCCATAAATCATGAGTAACCTGTCCTGCTCCATAAGGGCCACCATCCTGTGCTGTTTAGCTAATCAAGGGGCATTTCTCATTACCAAGTACGCAAAGTTTAGACATGCGTCCGGTAATTCTACAAATGTAACACGCTGTGTTATTCAGTGTGTTGATGTAATTTCCACTGAAACGGGGACATATCGTGCAGCCCCTCACCTCTTTTAACAGGGTAAGGTTTATGTCACAGCCTCGGCCAGAGCAGTTGAGTTTGGCTTCCCCTTTTAGATTTAATATGAAACCAACTAAAGCAAAACAGTGAACATTATCATGCTGAGAATGTGTAGTTTGAATAGTGTGTAATTTATGTTGGTGCATGTTACCAGTGTTATTTCTTCTACCTGTGTTGTTACTAAAGCCGAGTCTAACCGTTTCTCCATTGCTTGAAAATCCTGCACTTTCTGTAGAAAGCATATTTCTGTCCAAATCATTGTGCCATTCACCATATAAAAAATAGTAATTGTGTGAACAAGTGACTGATTTCAGCAGCAGCTTCAGATTCTAGAGCATTTAATTGGACAAAATCTGAGAAGCTGAAGTGCAGTGTGATGTCATCAAAATAGTGATATCAATAGTGATCCAATTTTCTGAACTCTGCTAGACAATTGCTCTCCAGGAACAGAATTGGACACTCCTGCCCAAAGTGCATTGGAATCTGGAAATTACCCAATATTTTGGATTTCAAGTGGGAAAAGTTTTAATATCAACTGGAGTCAACAGCACTTAAGCAGCTTTTAACCCTAGCATAACCTACATTACATTTACAGCCTTCAATATGGATATTGTATTTATTTAAAAGAATATTTCACACCCTACTCATTGATGTCCTACAAACAGGTTTAAAAAAAAAAACATAGAAAACGCCACAATATATATATTTTGCATATCACCATTCAACCAAAGAATAGAGAGAGAATTTTTCTTGGCCATATCCCCCAGCCTTAAATTGTGGTATTGAAATTGGAATCCATAATTGTGAAATTTCACATGTATCAACATTTTTAGTTGTTTATTTGTTAGAACACAATGTTACATGGGTCGATTATTTGTATTTATTCATTTATATTTTTTGATGGAGGGAAACATTTTAACCATTGGCTGAAGTGGACCAGTAGAAAAAATCCTTAGCTTTGAGCCTTTTGCATAATTCTTTTAAATAACTTTTTTGTTTTGTTTCACACCTGAGTGTCACTGTGGTTTTGATTTGGTCTATTTTACCCAGCATAAACCTTTTACCATGCTACATGTCATTTACAAGGTTACTTCCAGTCCAAGGTAAGCATGGACGCCAAAAGTTCACTATGCAAGATTAGTTGCTTTTGGAAATCAGGTCGGCAAAAACCTGAAGGTTTTCACATCACTGTCCCTGTGAAAAACATTCAGGATATGGTGTGTGTGTGTGTGTGTGTGTTTGCTTATATGTTAGCAGTTACAAATAGCTTTATTCAGAGCAACAGTATGTTCAAAATTTCCAAATGAACGGAGATAATTAATACAAGAAGGAGAAAGCGAGAGAGAGGTGTCTAATAGAGCGCTGGCAAATGACTGGAGCTTGAGGGCTTGAGAAGGTAAAACGGGGATGAGTGAGTGAGTGGAGTAAGATCATTTCGTCTCTGCCAGTGGGGGATGCCCTCAGGATGTGATTTCCTCTTTATTTATTTATTTATTTATTTATACATACATTTCTCTTACGTAGCCAGTGACTGAGATTGGCCGAGATTTTATTCAATCCAAGGAATCCCCATGGTTGCCTGCAGGAAAGGCAATAATGTAGCCCTCGATTGACCCCTTCTACCACCAGCATCTCCCTCATGCTCTGCTCTCACAGTAGATTAGTCCCTACTGCTAACTTTAGCCCGGCCGACACCAAAGGTAAAACTCCCTTCAAATCATTACCTGACCTGCATGAGTTATCCAGCTGTGTAACAAAACTACTTGAAGCTTAATGTTATTACCATGCTGAGAAACAATACTGGGCATATATCTATTGCTACAGGGTTTATTTGTTTAGGGTCTTCATTTTCCACTGCTTGTAGCCTCCACGTTTTTAGTTCTAATAAACAATATAGTGCTTCCACCTCCTGGAATCATTAGACTTTGGGATCTTTTAGCTCTTCATTTGTTGGTTTTTGAGGATCGATTTTATGAATGCTATTGTGGATTAAAGCTGCCAACTGCAGAGACATTTCAGACAGTGAATATGAACCAGTTTAACTGGTTCAGCTGGTTTCCTGATAGTCGTTGCTTTACTGCAACGAATGAACAAGTCTAGCAACTGTACACTTTGTCAGCTCCCTGAGAACTGTTTGTTCATGCATGTTTTGTCGTCTTCACTGAAGGATTTTTACAACATTATTTAACGTTTGATTTAGTAGTGGCTGCTGTGTAAGGCATTTCTTTGTGTAAATCAGTGAAATTATTGCACACTATTCAAAGAATAAAAAAGTTTGTATTTTTAAATCTTTTTAAAAAATGCATCTTGCTCCACCTATAAAACAGTTTTCTGTTTCTGCTGATGTTTCTGAGGCCACACACACAAATGTGAAACGTGAGTATGAGGCTACTGATAATAGTAATGCTATTCTAAAATCGCAACTTTTCAATAACCTTCAAAACTATGGTGAGTGAAGATATATTTTGTTGCTTGTCATGTGCTGTCGGTTAGCCCTGTCCACTGTAAACCCTCATGGGTCCACAGCCTGTCAGGTTGCGCAGCATTTTTGCTTTTAGAGTGTTATTTTAATTGATTAAATTATTTTAGTGTTTAGATTCATTAATTCAATTAATTAATTAACGTTGCCCCTCGTGGATGTTTGCTGAGGCTCCTAGTGGGCCCCGGTCCCCTGGTTGAGAACCACTGTGTTAAAGGGATGTCAATACCTTTCATTGAACTGGTACAAAACACAACCACAGTTCACTGTGCCTTATATAACCTAGTGCACTGATGCTTTTAAATGTCTTTCTGCAGTAAATAAGTGTGAAGCCACATTCAGTGATTGACAATTATATTGACAAAAAAAAAATTGGACTTGTGGATTTTTGCTGGCAAGATTCTACCTTCAGACAGCTTTTCATGAGCTTGCATTTGTCTTAGTTAATACCCATTTGGCATATTTCTCTGTAGGCGCACTCTGGTTTACCATAATGTCTCAGTCATATGTATGCCGATATGTGCCAAGATGGAGCAAGATAAAGATGGAGCTGATCAGATACTAGGGGGCGAATCTGAATCCAAAAAACTGATTCCCCAGATTGTCTTCATAGGCAGAAAGACTGGGCATCTTTTGCTGTGATCCCGATTAATTAGTTTTGAATTATGTTTTTTCTTTTTCATTTCCCAAATTAATCTCAATGCAGTGTGGTTCATATCAGTCGAGGATCAAATCAAATCCTCTTCCATTTGGTTGATGATATCGATGTTTATGTCCGCATATGAGCGAGAGTGATCTGGCAGGGGGAGATTTCCAATTGCTTGGGGTTTCAATGTGGGACGCCCTGGAAGTGATATATCCTCTCTGTGTGAGAGAGAACATGAACACTCCCTCCAGTCTTTTCTAATCTCCTCCAGTTCCTTTCTGACAGGCTTTTGTGCCCCTTCCTCAAAGTGCGGCTAATCCAAAGCTGTATCCGCCTCCCCTCTGTACTTCTAAACTCCGCCGTGACTTCAGGGGTCTGTCACCCTCGGCCCCTCGTTTCCTCCGCTGCCTTTATATCTCACACTTCCTTTCGAAGTCAATACCCTCGGTGTGCTCTAAGTGTTTGGTTTGAACCGTCCCTTAAACTCTGTCCATAATCTTTTTGCAGTATCTTATTCAGAGGTGCATAATAAGTAAATGTGCTCAGGCCTGGATGGGAAGGTCACATGTTTGTCACGCGCTCGTTAGTTTTTTTCCCCTCTTCTTCCCAGTGGAAAGGTTTTATGGAGTAGTAATTCTGGCTCACTGAGGCAAAGCCCATTGGGAACACGACAGAGACTCTTAACAGAAAATGGGGTTAGAAGAATACAGTGAGATGGTGGATAAACTCAGCAGTAAGGCCTAGTATCGCCCCCACTAGTTCATTAAACACATCACAATATCATAATCATATGTTGTATGCAATCTTATTTGTAAAGTAAAAATATAAATGTGACACTGGACCACAAAACCAGTCATAAGTTGCACGGGTATATTTGTGGCAATGGCCAACAACCCTCTTAAGTTGTGACGTAAGGAACGCAGTTTCTGGGTCCAAGCCTCAACTCATTTCACTCGAGAATGCCATCGACGGTTGTTTATAAATGCTATTTATTCATATTAAACATCAAACTTTTGAAAAAGTTAAAACATTTCAAATACTTAGTCTACACAACAGTGTCTGTGCTCACAGCGTCACAGACATTAATATCTTAACGATTTATAAAATATGAATCACCATCTGGTATTTTGGTATGGAGATAAAGGTTATGATATCTTTTTTTTGTACTATTACACCACATTGTGTGTGTCTATAAGCTCCGTTTGTTGTCTTTCTCGTGGTATGAGATATAGCGTTTGGACCCGAAAGTGCTTAACAGCCGGATATATTGTATTGGTCAAAATGATCAATTTTTCTTTTATGCCAAAAATCATTAGGATATTATGTAAAGATCATGGTCCATGGAGGTATTTTGTAGATTTCCTACCGTACATGCATTAAATGTATTATTAGTAGTAATATGCATTGCAAAGGACTTCATTTGGACAACTCTAAAGGTGATTTTCTCAATATTAAGATTTTCTTTCTTTTTTTCTTTTCTTTTTTTTGCACCCTCAATTTTCAGCAGATTCCAGATTTTCCAGATGTATCCCAGCCAAATATTGTCCTATCCTAACAAATCTTACACCAATAGAAGCCTTATTTATTTAGCTTCTACTCAATTTGACCCTTATGGCTGATTTGGTGGTCCAGGGTCACACATATGAAATGATTTGAATGCTGGACTTCTGTTAAGCATGTGCGACTGGGCAGACTTGCAATGCATTGAGTTCCATTTTTTTATTCATTTTTTTCCCTAGTAGGTTAAGAACTGGTTCTTATTCCGAACTATTACTTAAAAAAAAAAAAAAGCTTAAATCTTTTAGGAAACACTGATCGGGATGAAAGTAAATAGATATTTAGGGGAGAACGATAGATTGAGGCAGGGTATTGAGAATGAAAAAAGAAATGTAAGTAAATGGAGGAAAAGTCTGTTGGAAAGAGAGGGCAAGCAAGTTGGACACTGAGCCATATTCACACTGGAACCCCAGTGGCTGACATCATTACGACCACCCGCATTTCCAGCACCCCCACCCTGACAGACCACCAGTGTCAAGTGCTCCAGTGCTGTCAGATGTCTGCGGCTCTTTCCATCAGTCTTTCCTCTCTTTCTATCTTGTTACTTTTCACTTAGTTTCCCATCTAACAGTTTTGTCTTTGTTGCAGCTCACTATTTTCTCTCTCTCATTGTTGTGCTGTCTGTTTGCAGAGTAGTGTATTTATATCTTTTTTACTCTGTTATTTTGTTGTGTTCTCTAGCTTTTATATTTATTAATAGCATTTGCTAAAGCAAGCATAACTCTTGCTCATACTTGGTTAGCGACTTCAACAATCGTGGTTCAGCCCTCCATTGTTTGTGGTATGAACATGAATTGATACCTCAGTCGTAAATTGTGAACAGAGAAGGGGAGGAGTGATTTATTTATCAAATTAACAGAATAATCAGATTTAAGATTTTTGCCCAGTGGAGATGAAAGCCTGTTTCCACCACATCATTAAAAAAATTAGGTAATAAGGTAAAGCAACTTTTGGACATGGACAAAGTTTAAAAAAAATAAGTTGGACGTTTGATGGAGTATTTCTGTGTCAAAAATACTCCTTCTGGTTTCTCACAAGTTTCGGAGAGTTTTTTTCGAGTATGGGTTGGCTTGACGTCAACAGGCCGGAATGTCCTTGTACGGGCCGTACGGGCTCTTCTCCCGGAAGGGTGTGCGCAAGAGTGACCGGATCAGAGCGAGTCAGCAAATGCATCTCAGGACTTCATCAAACCATATTGTATATGTATTAGTTGAATCTGATTGATAGCCATGGTTTATTAGGGTAACGGTTTCTTTTCCACGCTTGAAGCTCTCGTGCAGTAGCGCTCGTGATTCTTTAGCTCCGCCCACACGATACGCCTCCAGGCGCTCGTTTTTTTTCCGGAAAGACTCGGTACATCCTATCTTTCTTTTATAAATATAATAAAACTAAAGACTTTAGAGATATAAAGGATGCAATACTACTCTATAGGTACTCAAGATTGACATGAGATTGACTGAAAAACATAGGCCTTTAAGGACAGACAGCAAGCATCAAGTTTATTAGTGGATAACATAATAATAATTTACTCATCCCCATCTCATCCAAGATGTTCACGTCTTTTTTCAGTCAAAAATAAATTGTTGAGCAAAACATTCCAGGATTTTCTCCACATGTTAATCAGTAGCAACCAACGGGTTGAAGGTCCAAATCAATGCAGTTTTAAAGGGCTTCAGAGGACTCTGATCTAACTGAGGAATAAGGTCTTATCTAGTGAAACCACCGGCCATTTAAAAAAAAAAAACATAAAAAAAAAAAAACATTTATCTATATATAATCATAAGTACTGACCCAGTGCCGAAAAACTCCACCTCATGCTCTCCAGCTTTAAACTCGTCCAGCATTGTTTTAATTTAATTTTTGTAAAAGGTGTTTGATTTAGTCTTTGCATGTTACTTTTAACATTTAATCAATTTGATATTAATGGTCCTTCCATGAGCGTCACGCGCTTGATGTTTGTCATGACGTCATGCATTGTAAAGAAGAATAACATTAAAGTCGTGTATTTGAGTTTAAAAAGTATATAAATTATTTTTTGAAAATGGTTGTTCTGCTAGATAGCCTGTTCCTCAGCTAGGATTGTTCAGAGCCCTTTGAAGCCCTTCGAAGCTGCATTGATTTGGACCTTCAACCCGTTGGTTGCAATTGAAGTCTGTTATGTGGAGAAAAATCCTGTAATGTTTTCCTTAAGCGTAATTTATTTTTCCGACTGAAGAAAGACATGAACATCTTGGATGAGATGGGGGTGAGTCATTTTTCAGTAAATTTTCATTTGAAGCGAATTAAATGTGTGCACGTTTTGGGTGCGAGTGCGAAATCAGTGCGAATGAGTAAAATTATGCAATCTTGTGCTGAAATTCAGGCCCTATTCTACCAGAGTGAATTAAACGGGCGAGTGAGGGCGCTGTTGCGAAGAAAGAGCGCAGCTGGTATCGAAACTGTAGAAAATGGGTTTTGGAATGCATCAAAAAAATCTATATTTTTGACAACACTAGTATTTGTATTGAATAAGGTTTTATAGGTTTAGTGACTTTAGACCACCATCAATGTGATTAAATTTACCTTGCCACTTATAGCATTGTGTTGGCAATTATCTACATCACCCTCGCAGTGTGGTGGCGTTTTGCTCTTTGCAGTGTTTATCACTGAATACCAGATTGAAGCAGAAACATTAAAACAGAAGAAACTGAGACATTTTCAGAAACAAATATAATCGAGTTTATATGTTGAATTCTGCTGAAGTCTCTTGGAATAACACTGTTCTTTTTAACTTTTGATTGCTCTGTGTGATCTGAATGTTCAGAAGGCAGTGGTTCAGTGCAGCTCTCGGCCTGTTTTGTGCGGCTGTGCCGTTGCAGTATTCAGAGTCTGGGGCGTGTTTCCTGTTGCTATTCTGGGTCTTCCTGTGCGCGCGTGGCTTATTCATGTTCATGGGCTTCAGGTTGCTCTTGTTCATGCGCTCTCTGTTGCACAGTTTTTCCCTCGTTCCGTGTGTTAGTTTAATGAACTGAATCAAGCAGGATGCGAGAAAAGCTGCCGTATTAGTTTGCTTTTTGAGATTTGTGTATCAAATACGTTTAACTTGTATTTTTGTGTTGTTGTTTTTTTCATGTTCTCCGTCCTCCCTTCGCTGTCTGTCTCTCGCACTCTCGTTCACACACCCACTCTCAGCTTTCCAGCCCCCCACCCCACCCCACCCTCTCTCGGCGCTCCTGCTCGGCTGACGGCAGCACAAAGGCCGTGTCTCACTGCAGCACTCTCTCTCTCTCTCTTTCCCTCTACTGCCTCTCCCATTATTTCTATTTTTCCTCATCTTTCCTCTTCCATACTTTTCTGAATTGCATCAATCCAGTGTTTTTATTCAGGTTTTTTCTTGTAGTTTTGCAGTTGGGCTTTAGAATTAAGAACCGGTACTTATTCAGAACTGGTTCCTTTTATTAAAAAAAAAAGACATGGCCATCCATTATATTCATGATGTTCACAATGTTTCATTAGTGGTCCTTAAGCATCAGGCTCCATCCCCAGGGCTGGATGGTGTGGCGATATGTACCCTGTGGTGGTAGAAATGTCAACCGGAAGATTCTGTTATACTGTTTATACCTTTGTATATCTGTGGTGTAATTTAAATCAAGCAGCAAGCAGAAAACTATAGTGAGATGCTTATGGATGCTTCCCATGTAGATTTTGATTATAATGAAAGTGCGTTTTTGTGGTAGGGATGTGCTGCTGTAAGTAAAAATCGCAATGCCGTTTTACTATTGGAAGTCAATTGGTTTGCACACATTTATTTTTGTTAATGACTTTGAAATATGGGATATGCAGTCTTATTTCTAAAATTCTAATGATTTAAGTCTGTTGTCTTTAACTTGTGTTGCTTAATGAATCAAAATACGCAGCCGGTCACATTAATGAAAATTTGCTGGCAAAAAAGGCAATTCGAAACCAACCTGCTTTCTGTTAGTCAACATTGCAAATCTTCCTGACCAACTACAATTTGTGTGGGGAAATCTTTTGTCGTAAATAGAAATTCGCGATTGTGTGGATTCAAATTGAAATGGCTGTATTTTTTAATAACATTAAGTGTGACCACACCTTTTTTATATTGTGATTGAGTGTTATCTAGCAATGCCTGAATAAAAACAAGAAAATAACCAAATGAGAGGAAGTACATTTTATTTGACTGAATGGTCAAAAAATACTCAGGATTGTGTAAAAATGGGGATGGGGGGTTGAATTTCCGACAGAAATAACTGTATTCAGATATATTTTTTGTTCCTTAGAAAAATGCAGACACAACAAATACGTAAATGGCAGTATTTCCTGCACTACTATTTAGGCTAGTTTGTTCCTTCTCAAAAGTACTTAAAGAATTGTTACAGAACCAAAATAAGTACATGGATTTTGAACCAGAATCACGTTAAATTAAATACGATTCCTGTTTATTTTCCGATCTCGGTTGTGTCGTCACTTATGCTCGGCCTACAGCTCCAGCAGTTTTTCCATGCTGTATCCGCATCTCCGGCCCTGTGCTCGGCTCGGCTCTGACTCTGGGGCCGCTCTGCTGTGGGAGGGGCGTTGCTCTGGAGAAGAGGCAGACAGGCTGTTTTTTTTCCTCTCTGTCAGGCACCCAGCCCCCCAGTATCCACCTCTCCTCCCTTTTCTCTCCCTCTGTTTTCACCCAGACTGGGCGGCTGCCTCCCTTACAGAAGCATCTGTGGTTCCCGCTACTATTGTGACCCACACAATAGACCCCCTAATGCACTCATACAGAGAACCCCTCCCCAACGAGAGAGAGAGAGAGAGAGAGAGAGAGAGAGAGAGAGAGAGAGAGAGAGAGAGAGAGAGAGAGAGAGAGAGAGACACGATGGATCCGTCCAGATGCCTGTGAATAGATGTTTTTATTTGCTGCTCTGACAGTGGTGCCCATGTGATGTGATTATGTTTGGGTTATAAAATTGTTCAGTGCATCACTGAATGATATTTTTACTTGTGGAAACCCTTGGTACAGAAATTTGAACATTTGATCTGGTGTAGTTAACCACAAATGTGAGATTCCAAAAGACTTCAAGAGTTCATCAGACTTTGGCTGTGTTAGAAAGCTTAAAAATGCTGCCTTTGGCAGGCTATTTTGCTGAAGATCATTAAACTTCCACAGTTGCCACTGTTACGCTGCCTCAGAAGTCTGTCCGAATTCAGTTTTGTGAGAGGCCTTCATGTGCAAACACTGCCTGCAGAGTCATTGCCTGATAGGCAACAGCTCAGCTGCCTAACTTTTCGGATGCAGCCCTTGACTCCGTGGCTCCAGCTTTGATTGGTTTACTGGTAAATCCAATCACAGACATTCAATCACTCTTAGAGAGAGTGACCATGGCATATAGTGCAACAGTCAGGTTCTGGAAAAATCCTATTCATTTTCCCCATGGATAAATTGAGTTGTAGTGATTAATGTGTAAGAGGTTTCAAGACACACCAGGAGCTCTGAGGTTAAGTGATGATATATCTTTCCGTAAAAGCCTATAGTCAGGATGATTTTCAACTCGCTGAAAAAAAGTAACCAAGCAGTTGTTTTTCAAAAAGAATAAAAGCATAAACAAATAAACTCGTACACGATTTCAAAGCGAGGTTATAAACAGGGGAAAAACTGCATTGTCCCCTTCCCGATGATATCGATATTACTGGTGTTGTCGCACACCGATTAACCGGTGGGAAAATTTCCTCACCCTCACATCCCTACCCATATCATTCAAGAGATATCTACCAATCAGAGAAATTTCTGTTATCACTGCCAAAAGTAGTATTGTTTTGTGGGATAGGGTAGTGTATTCCCTTATAAATTAAAGTTCTTGACTTTCAATTAGGGCTGTTACCAGGCTGATTTAATGTATTCGATTTGATGTGTAATATTTTAAATAATAGAATACAGAGAGTCAAACATGGATTTGAACTTAATTGAAGAATAAAGTTACATTTGAGTTAAATCAACAGAGTAATAGATTTTTTGTTTTGTTTTGAATAATCGTTAGTTGCAGCCCTTCTTTGAATCAAATGTTGTTCATCTCTCATCATTGAGCTGTTTCATGGGTTATACTCTGCATTAATTTAGTGTTTATGAAGAAAAAAACACTTCCCCTCGTTTGCCTTCATTGACCACAGTTTGTCAGCAACACCTGTAACTACATGTGCGTGGCACTAAAGCAGAAATGACCAATGACGGGGCCTGTCTTCATCTGCGAACAGTTTCAATCACATTAGTATTTATTTATTCCAGGCCTATGTTTTATTAACATTCTGTGCATGTGCAGACAGTTCAGGTGCGTTTAGGATCGGGTGGGCACAAGTACTCAGGAAGGTCTGATGAATTGTGAATCGAGAGAACTGTTATTCTGTGTTCTTTTTTTTTTTTTTACACAAGATTGAAATTCAATTATACTCAGATGTGCCAAACGGGGCTTAATTTTTTATTTAATTTTTATTCATCGGGGAGCATTTTTGCGTCAGCACTGTCCATGGTGACTTTCAGTCCGAGCCAGCACTCCAGAGGGGATTAGAGGGGTGTTCACACGGGACACAGTGCCAAGAACGCTGGGGTCTTGAAGTGGTTTATATAGAAAGGATTATTTAATAGGAGTATTTATAACTTGGCACAGATTGGTGAAACACCAATGAGATGCAATGCAACAGCTATTTTATCTGTTGAGCATTTAAGAAAAAATTGCCCTTGAAAAGATCTGTAGTTTAGGGTGACACGAAGATATGACGCTTGAGTGTGAAAAGTGAGTTATTATCAGCTATCACCAGCAAAGCTCTATAAATTAAACAAATTTGTTTATTTTTTCAATTCCTTTTTAAGCTAGAGCAACTTGCCACTCTTTTTACACTACGAGTGGAAGGGCCGCACAATCAAGTCAAAAATAAAACGCAATATGGCTGTTTATTTAATGAAAATTTTTCACTGCGAGTTCATGTTCTGATGTTTTCAGTATTTTAAATTGGCTCGGTTTGCAGCTGCACGTGCTCTTCGAGTTTGAGTCGGTTATAACATGCATTTAGAAATGAAACGTGCATCAACCGTCTTTCCATTAGGTTTTGTGCGATAGTCGCCGTTGACGGTGTAACACCGTGTTCAGCAACAACAGTCGTTACATCACTTATCCACCGGGGCACCGCCCCTCACACATTTTAGATTTTTTTTAATAGTAATAAATCATTTAGTTCAGTTAGAGAACAGATTAACAATTGAAAACGATTAAAAACTTTTTAATTGCTCAATGCAGCGTGAGCTGAACGAGAGTCGCAGCATGACTAAGATTTAATTCGTGTTGGATGAGAGTCACTAGCTGACTGACTAGATGATGGAGGATGATTTGGTTTCAAAGGAAAAGGTAAAGACATTTATTTGGCAAAATGTTGGATTTAAATTTAAAAATGAAAGTAAAATGCATTCATAATTCCATTGGTGTGGAGCAAGCATCAGGAATTAATTAAACACTCTCTGTGCTCCGTGCCAGTGGATACGCACTAATTTCGAATTAACGATTTAAAAGCGTGATGCAAAAAAGATAAAAAATTGCAATGTCACCCAAGATTATTATACATATTATTAACAGTAGCATGTAACTTAATGTAGTTTGAGATGTATAGTATTCACAAAGGCAACATAAAAAAAGAAAAAAAAAAAAAGAAAAGCATTTTAAATAGCAAATTCCTCCAAATTGTGCAGCCCTGGTGTGGTGCTTGCCCATGCAGACGTCACAGCCACAATGGTCGCCAGCGCATTGCTAGATGGTTTCTAGTGTGGTGTGGGTGGTTGCTAGGCTGTTCTGGGTAGTTTTTAGGTGCTTGCTTACTGACAGGTCAGAAGAGCCCACCTATAAATCTCTATAGTATTCTCATCTCTGCCTATCCATTGAACTTCTCGAGCCTGATCACATCCTTTGTGCACATCCCTAACCCTAATATGAGCAATAGTAGCAGTGATGCTTGCCTGTGCGATAGGAGTATCTGTGTATGTGCTGAGAGTGAGGCAGTAATGGCCGCTGGTGGAGGCAGGGCCCTCGCTCTCCCCCATCACTCTCACGATCAGTGGGCTGGTAGCGCCCCCTCATGGCTGACGTCTGTACAGACACAGCACAATACCCTGGTCCTCCTTCGCTATGGAAGAGACCTTTGTATCCTATATCCTGCTCTGATTTGGTTTGAGGAGGAAAAATTTGTGTCTTCATAATCTCATAATCGTACAATTAATCTGCTGTATGTGTGTGTGCGTGCACATCTGGCCTGGTGTGTTTGGGTTTGCTTTAACTTGACGTCTGCGAGATGCATTGCTCATCCAGATACGGTGATGCTGTGTAGTGTTACTTGACAGCAAGTGAACGGTGAATGCCTGTGTGTGTGTGTGTGTGTGTGTCTGTGTGTGTGTGACTGCACTGTGACCTCAGCTCCAGAGAATGGGAGCGGAGGGGGAGGGGGGTGCTCTACTTTGCACTAATGTGTCAAGCACGTGGAGACAGTTGCTATGGCAACCTCACAGATGCAGCTGCACGCGTGTTTTTTTCCTCTTTTTTTCCCTCTCTCCTGTCCCTGTCTCCCTCCCTCCCGCTCTGCCTTTCCTCATTCTACCGTTTTGGCAACAGATGAATGGGCATGTGTGTATGTGTGTGTGAGAGACTGAACAGGAAAAGGCGAGGGAGGGGATCCGCATCCAGAGCCAGAAAGGGTCAGACAGAGTCTGTAGGTGCGTCCAAATTTGCTTACTGATGCACTATTCTGTGGTATTTTGTAGTAAATAGTGTACACACTGAAAATGACAAAGACAAGTTCATTTTAAATATCCAGATGATACACTCATTTAACCAAAAAACAAAATGTTTGACATGGGTAGCGGACGTGGAAGGGCTTTCGGACTCTAATACTGGATGACAAAATCACCTTATACTATTTCCATATATACTCAACCATCTAGTATGTGCATTTTAAGGGTGCGTGCATACTTGTAGTTCAGTTTGTTTGGTCCGGACCAAAAAACAAAACACATAGTCCTGGTCCGCTTAGCGTTCACACTGGCATTTTTAACAGCGAACCTAAAGTTACCAAACCAACGACATAGGGAGACGGTCACAACCTGATTAGTCGGCTTATATGACGTAGGAGCTTGCTTACAGAACATTCAAAACAATGCTGTGTGCTGGATTAAACAAGATCATTTTATGCATGTAGATATGGCATTATTTTTTTACCAGTTGAGAACTCATGAAAAGCTCATAAAATGTTCAAAGCATTCAGCAGCAGGATTTCCTCCGTTGAATGCAGAAATAAAGATCTGCTGCAAAAGAGACAGCAGTTCTGTTGTCTGTACCGACTAATGGGCAGCACAGGTCCTTAGACGAGAAGAACCAGAAATGATTTTTGTGCGTTTTTTTTTTTTTTTTTTTCAAAACATGAAACAGGCACTTACCTCCTCGTTGCTCCACTTTTGCCCTCTAACGTTACTCCTTTTGGATACACCGATCTTTCCGCGTCGTCAAATCAGCTGACTTGTAGCGTCGCATCTTGTGACATTACGTCCTGTTTTTGGTTCTTTACATGTCTTTGGTCCGTGTTGCGTTCATATATCAATCAAACCGCACCAGAGTTCGTTTGGAAGCGGCCTAAGACCCATCTTTTTACCGGTCTCGGCCCGCTTGTTTGGTGCGCACCAGGGTTCGGATGGCAGCGTTCTCATATGTTCAAATGACCCACACTAACCAAGCAATCGCACCAGAGTTCGTTTTAATCGAACCAAACATGACAAGTGTGAACGCACCCTAAAAAGTACATAGCATCGAGTGCGTCATTTGGGAATGCATTCTGAACCGTACACTCCGTCTGCACGCTGTCTTACCCCGACATGATTTTGGTGTAAAAGGGGTCATATAATGGTGCATGAACTTTTACAAGCTGATTGTATGGAAATTTGTGTCCTATAATGATTAATATCCATCAAGTGTTTTTTTCTCTCATGTTTTCCCGTCTCAAATCGAGCCGTTCGACCGTGTGACGTCACACGGTCGGATGCCCCTCCCACGATTTGTCGATTGACAGCATAATTTCACCTCAGACGAGCGAGCTGTTTTCATATTCCGCCATTGTTGATACGCTGGAGCAGAATGGCATCCAAGCGATTGTAGTGTTCTGATCTTGGGTGTAATAATGAACACAGCAGTCATTCTGATGCTCCTAAATCCGACCATTGGCATTAGCTGGAACAATCTGTCAATGAACTAACGTATACATCAGTAAACACATAATATTAGCATCTCACTACGCTAATGTTACCCTGTCAGTATCTAAAGACAGATCAAAGTGACATTACATTAACCAACCATTCAGAAACGTCCTGTTTAGCCTTAATTGTCTAATTTCTTTGGGGTCGTCATCTTGTTCCGGGTCCGACTCAAATTGATAAAGTTGCACAGATCTGTCCTCAGAGACTTCTGTCACCATTCTTTCCCCTCTACTGTTGTCAAGGGCAACGGCTCCACGTGCTGGCCCACAGAAAAGAGGGGCGGGGTCATTTATCATTTAAAGCCATATTCCCTGAAATGGCTTGGTGAAAACAGAGCTGTTTTTGAGCAGGTAAAATCAGTGTTTTCTTACAATACTAATGAGAATTTTTAATTAAAGTATGATACAAAGTTTTCATTTAGACACTAAAGAATTATATTAACTTGTACAAAAATGACATTATATGATCCCTTTAATAAAACATCACAGACAGCATTTGGCATATCACAATGTGTTTCTTTTTACCGGTAGTTCATAAATTGTGTTTTTACACTATGGTGTATGTGAAACAACATGACTGCCTTAGTTACTCTGGTGATTTTCAGGTAGCAAATAAAGCATGTAAAAATAATTGAAACTAATTTAAAAAACATTTTAGTCTGCCTGAAAAAAATACTTTAGTGTAGCTTAGTACTCTGTTGCATTTAAAAAAAAAAACAATAGCAGTAATATTACAAAATAGTATATATTTATTATAGTATTTACAGAGAAATGAGTACGTTTAGTGCTTTTTTTGTTCGTTTTTTTTTTTTTACCATGAGTGAATTATTTGTGCTGCCAGAGGTTGTGATTTAGCTGCTTTGTGCTAAGCTAGAAGTGAACTGTTATGTTTCAGACGTCATCAAAACATTTGTTTGAGAAGTAATAAATACCAAAACAGTTATGAATAATGGGATCTCCTTCAAAAGTCTGTAGTCCCTAATGGCCGTTTGCTGTAGTCTTTAGAAATTGATTTTAAAAAAAAAGCAAACATCTCCCTTCGCTTTAAACTTTGAACATTGTAACTTTTGTAAATGTTGTTTATGCTCAAACAGCAACATTACACACTAGCTTAAGTTAGAAAAGTGAAGTTGTGTTTTACCACCCCTTTAAACAAATAACAACAATTTACACTTTATTAGGAATTAAGGTCAATTTTATGATGGTTTCTGAAAAAATACATCCTTTATTACGGCCGGCAAATGTGACCTCCAGAGGACGCAGCCTTCAAAACGAGACGGCTATTCTATCTGATGCCCATCATATACTGGGTTATACAGGGTTTTCTGTGAAATATGTCAACTCTGGCTGGCCAAAATATGTGGTCTTGTTCTGACTTCTGCAAACTCAGGCAAAAGTCATGTGCATTTTGAAGTACACTTTGAATACACTACATTTCTTTTAACTGGTTTTGAAAACCAATGAACAATAAGAATGAGAGGCAAGCAGAGGTGAAGCCTGGAGGGTCAGTCTGTGAATGCATGCTGCCGTATGATGTATTGCTCTGTTCAGACAGTTTAACATGTTGCTCAGTGCTGCTCTCATACCCTGAACTGAGCTGCTACTCTTGACCTCTGTGTCGCCAGGAGAGGCCAGTCTGACCTCTTGTGACTCCTTGACATTTAAAGGTCACAGGGTCAGACAAGTTCCTGTGACTCTCCTGTCAGAAGAGAAAGGGGTTAAACCCTCAGCCGTCAGTCAGATGACTGGTCTTATGATAGCAGTGTGTGTCTGTGCGAAGCCACAGGAAAAGAGTGTGTGTGATAGAACGGTCAGACTTTGAAGGGGATTGGATGTTTCTCCCAGTTTGTTTGAATTTAAGATTAAACCATAATCTAGCATTCTAGTACGTCAATTTAAAGGATAACTTTGCAAATTGTCAACCAGCACTGTAATGTCTGGAATAAATGTAAAAGAACAATGTGTACTCTTTCTCCATATTACTTGCACTCAGCGTTTGTTTATAAGAAATTGGCAATTTATTTCTATCAATGGATTTATGCACAGTAAAATGTATTAAACCAAGCTGAAAGTACGAAAGTTCTTTTGAGAGCTGAATGCATTATCAAACTATTTAAAATATTTAATAAACTTCAACGTCTTCAGACTTCTGTGGTTTCAGATCTGGTGTGTGCTTTTAATATGTAGGAAAACAAAACATATTGTCCCAAGATGCTTTCTGAAAAGTCTTGTTTCTCATGCTTTGCACTCCACTTTAATGTCATTGTCCACAATGCTTTGTGACAACACAAGTGTATGAGCAAAAATGATTTTTTAACATTTCTTAGGTAAATTGCAGACGTTTCCTTAATGTGATTTTTGCTATTGGGTTATTTTTTTTATAGACACAACGTTTCTGTCCTTAGAGTGTCTTCATTAATTAATGCCTTCTCTTTGGGATCAGTGATGCAAAACTGGGTTTACAACACACTCTTGGGTAATAAACACCTTCCTTATGAGTCACATACACAGGAATCTCCTAGTAGACAACACACATGCCAACATAAACACACATCCACAGAGGATTGTTTCCTGTTAGGAGAGCAGACCTGGGTCATACAAACTCTCTCCATGGATTCAGTGAGAGTGTGTGTGGCAGTTAAAAAAGGAGCCTGAATCAGCGTCCTCCTCCTGCCTCTCCCTCTAGGGTTTCTCTAGCAGGTCACGGCCCAAAAATAGCAGCGGGCATCGTTTCAAGTGCAAAACCACCGACTTTGGGGCCGCAGCCAGTCTGCGAGTGTGAGATTTCTATGGGAATACTTGGCTAAGCTCCAGTCGGGCTGTGTGTGTGTGTGTGCGCGCGCTTGTTCCACTCCCACTTTTTTTTCCCTTTCCCTCTCTGATCTGACTGGCAGATGAGCTTGCAAATTTTCACTGAACACATGCGCTCCACGTGACAACAGTTTAGTGTGTAAATATTCCCACACACACACGCACTCCTCCGCTGGGAGGCTTTATGACTGACTGCCAGATTGATTTCAGCATCGCACCCCATATGAACTTGCTGCTCATTTTACTCAGGCTTGTTTTCAGGCAGCCAGTGTTCTGTAATGGGCAAAAACATCAATAATCAAAGACATGTGGTAGCAAAACATATCCATGTTTACTTAATGTATATTGAGTACACATTTTCATATCTAGTACTTATCTTTTTTTATGTTATACGGATCATGTTGTATTTGTTATGCACTGTTTGTGTAAATGTTTCCTCTTCAACTATTTTTTTTTTTTCAATGTTAAATAAAGTGTGAACAGTATTTGCCTGTGCAAAACTTGATGCAACAATGCTAGTTTGATGTTGGTGCCATCCATTTCATTGCTATAGACTGGGCATGTGACTTACTTGCATGTCACTTAAAGAGATAAGCGCAATTAACTGTGGAAAACATCTCACTCTGTCTGACACACACACACACACACACACACACACGTGCTGCGTATAATCCTGAATTCAGTTCTATTTCGCAGCCTATTGCACTTGAACGGTCAAATGCACACAAAGAAATGTCAAAAGGCCTGTCATTTATGTCTGAAGTGAGCACAGGCAGTCAAGAAAGAAATCGGCTGTGTCAATAGAATCCGTGCATTAGGTCTTAATAAGCCTATTACGGTAAACCTGCTGCTGTCTGTCAAACAACAAAAGATAGAGAAAATCACTCACTGATCTTGACTGAATTATTTTTGCAGCTTTAATATAACACGTGATCACACGTTATTACTAATTTAAAAGCAAAAGTGAAAAGCGAAGCTAAGGCAATAAGGGTTCAACTGATAATCACGATTAGTTTGCTCAATTATTAATCACGATTAATTTATCAAAAAGGGTAATGTAGTTATGGCCATTTTGCATGTTCTTTACCAACCTACACTACACCCAAAAGGCCTGTATATGTGTCACGCCGACTTCATTTAACTAACTATGACTAACTTCATTAGATGGTAAATCAATACAAAACACATGGTTTGAGTGAACGCTTTGTAATCTGTATTCACATTAGATTTGTAAAGCAACAATTTGTTTGCAAATGAGACAAACCACAGATTCAGATTGCCCTGCAAATTGGTAAAGCAAAGAATGATGCTCTTTGATATACTGCATATAAAATACATGTCCCTGGCTAGGGACATTCTAAAATGCTTAACATGAAAGACGCTTGACGTGGCTTAATGCACTTTTATTATAATTTTAAAAGTCCAAACTCCATAAACATAACAATAAACCATAAATAAGAATAAACCAGAATAAATGCACTTTCGCAACCTATAAGGCTGGAGAGCCGTGCTGCATTTGTTGAAATTCATTGCTGAAGGTTTGATCATGGCAGATTTAGTCACACAAATAGTACAAATGGCGTGTAAAATAGTATAGCACGTGTGAAACGGCCGTAAAGCTCTATTTGGGGGGATTTAAGCTCTTCACATCTGGCAACCACAAGCATGTCTGCTAGTGGAGGCTCGTTACCAATGCAAGATAACGCAAATCCCAAAGAAAAAAACATGCTTTAAGGATAAATAGCGAACAGGCCAATATCGTGATGATTATTTGAAATCAATCGAGAGAAGCAGATACCGTTATCACGATCAAAATACGATTAATCGTCCAGCCCTATGATAGAATAAAGTGGTGTCAATGAGTTATACCATTGTTTAACAACAATATGATTGTTCAATCTTCCCAAAAACAAAAACAAACACAACCTTTCAGTTGACACAAACTTCATAAAACTATTTTAAAAGTTGTGAGTTGTGAAAATTGTGATTAGGACTTTGACTTTTTTATCCTAGTTAGCATTGCTAAGGTGTTCTGAAGAAGCTTTGTTTAACATTGGCCAATGTAAGATAAACCAAATTTTGTTTTTATACCAGTCTATATCAGTTCCACTGGTGTATTTATTTATTTAGCGACAGTGGCAAAAAATTACTGTACTTAAAAGATTTGTACAACAAACTGATATCTAGAAATAAAGATATAGGCTTATAACTTAATATGTGGTTAGTGGCTCTTATTTATGACTAGTCTTTCACAATTTATTATGGAATTATGTAATATGTAAACTTTTTTTTTTTTTTTACAGTAACGAACTTTTTAGAGCATAGTAAATGTGTTGTGAGTGAATGCACAAGCATTGAAATATTTTTTTTTCCTTAGGGCTTTTGTAGAAAGTACTGACACACCTCTACTCATAAATGGTTTGAGGTATTTTTCAAGTCTGTGGTGCAAATGGTGTGACACTGTGGCGTACTCGGGGCTTTGTTCAGATTGCTTAATGAGCAAACAATCAAACAACACTAATGTCAATTTTTTTCTCTTTTTTTCCCTCTCATTTTCCTGTGCAGGATTTGTCGGGCTCCATCGACGATCTCCCCACAGGCACAGAGGGTGCTTTGAGCCCAGGCGTGAGCACATCAGGTGTGTCCAGCAGTCAGGGTGAACAGAGCAACCCAGCACAGTCACCCTTCTCTCCCCACACCTCTCCTCACCTCTCGGGGATCCGTGGCCCCTCTCCCTCACCTGTGGGCTCACCCGCCAGTGGCCCGGCCTCACGCACGGGACCCCTCTCACCCGGAACCATGCCTGGTAGGAACCATTTTATATAATTTCTTTTAATGCAGTAATTTGTTTTTAATAAAATTTGATTATCAGTATTATACGCTTTTTAACTTTGTTGTTTAAACCACCTGTAGGAAACCAAATGCCCCCTAGACCCTCGAGTGTCCAGTCGGATGGTATGTTACATTCCTCCATGGGTCAGGATAGAGGTGAGTCTTGATTCGTTTTTGAAATTACTATGACATTTTATGATTTTTACAATTTGACTAAGGGCTGCATGATTACTTGAAATAACACCAAAAACGCAATATAGGCTGGTGTGATTTACAAATCACAAATCCAGAGATTTAAATAAATATATGCGGTGTGTGTTTCAGAGTGAAGCTTGGTGCTATGCACATTTACATGATAGCAGTTCATTATCAGCGCTGCGTTTTCCAAAAGCATCGTAAGCCTTAGTAGATCATAGAACCATTGCCACCAATAGTCTCTACGATGAGCTTGGCTCACAATGGTTTTGAGAAACACAGCCTTGGTCTTTTCAGTGGCCCAGAGTAGATCGATTCACAGGAAACGCCAGCCATCTTTCCATACTTGCAATGAGAATCGCTTATCAACAAACAAGAAGCTTTAAGCCCCTGCAGTTTTCTTTCAAAATCAGTTTAATGTTTGAAACTTGAGAAATAATAATTATTATTATTATTTTAAAGTTACTTTATATCCATATTGATATATAATCACACAATTTTGGCCAACTTGTGCTGCCCTACAAACAAAAGTTAAGAATAACAAGCTAGCTTGCCACTGAAAGTTCTGTGGAGAAAGTAATGGGTAAATTATGCATCATAAATTGTGATTCGTTCATGCTAATTTGACCGTATTGCTTTTGGATTGTGAACTCTTGGTTTCTACACAAACAGTGCACCAGACCATCTTTCTAAAGTTTACTTAAATGCAGTTCTATGTAATGCACCTGCGTTTAGAAAGCTTCTTTCACAGTAATCAACAAACCAGACATCAAACAGCTGGATCCACACCAAAACTACTAGCATGAAAGTAAACTCAAGGATAGTTTGACATAGCATATCTTTATCTGTTCTCTGCAGTATATATGAGGAACCCTCAGATGCCATACGGCTCTCCTCAACCTGGGTCAACTTTATCCCCACGGCAATCTTCTGGAGGCCAAATGCATACTGGGATGGGTTCCTTCCCCCAGAACAACTCCATGGGTAACTATGGGCCGCAGGGTGGCCAGTATGGACCACAAGGTGAGAAGTTTTGTTTTGATTGAACATATGACTGTTTCCTTTTTTAAAACATAACTTTACTTTTATTACTCTAGTCTAGATTACCTTAACCTCAATCTTTTTAACAGGTTACCCGAGACCACCAGGTTATGGAGGCATGTCAAATGCTAACTATCCAGGTGGTCCTGGCATGAGTGGCTCCATGAACCCTATGGCTGGGCAGGGTGGAGGGGGGCCGTATGGAGGGATGCCTCCAGGACGCATGGGTCCAGGTCAGATGGGTACGAGGCCATACGGCCCCAGCATTGGCCCTAATATGGGCGGCATGCCCCCTCAGGTGGCATCTGGAATGTGTCCACCACCTGGAATGAACAGAAAGCCTCAGGATCCTGCTGCAGCAGGCATGCACCATGGCCCATCCAACTCCATACACAGGTAGAGTCCACCACATGCTGCTTTTAAACGATAAACTCATTGAGAGGTGCCATGCAGAATACTTGCCCTCTTGGACTGAAAAAAGTTTGGATCTGAATCTGATCTGACATTGCCAGTTCTTCAGTGTGAGGACAAGCTCATTGGCCAGTCCATCTCACTGACTGTCAATGCAAAAAAAAAAAAAAGCTTTGTCATAGGGTCGTAGTTGCCATCAGTAGGTAGTTGAGATTAATCATATACTGTAACGCTACCCAAAGGATGTGGGGAGACATTAGCATTAGCTACTTCAGGAAGGGAAAAACAGATGCTGTATTAGACCTTTTTATATTGCGTTAAATATTGTTTACGTGGTTACCAGCAAGTATGCGATTTAATAAAAAATCCTTAACGCTGTAAAATAATTTAACACAAATAATGCAAATAGATTAATGAAGCACACAACATTGTATCATTAACGTAATTTAAGGCATGCAGTTAGATGATCTTGGGAGTCGAGAGTTTATCAAATTGAGCAACTACAGTGGCACAATACTAACTCTGGCAGTTGGAAATTTCTATTCTAACCTCTTAACCTAATTTCGCTTCTCTGTTTGCAATCAAAACTTTTAAATCCAATGATCCAGCAAGCAAATACTTTCAAACAATCGGTCCAAATAGCTCTTATGTAAAGGAAATCTTATTTTATCAGAGATGGCAGAGAGAACCGTGCCAGACTCCAGGCCAGTTTTCAGTGAATTATTCATTCCAGTGTGTGTTTCGCTTTAAATGTTGTGTCATACTCTGTGATTGTTTCTGAAGAGCGTGAGCCCTCACGTATTGCGCTGTGTGAAATACAGACCGAACGGGACTTCAAAACATCCCACCATGGCCAGATGATATGCAAACTACGTTTCTCAGCTGGATAAAGCAAACCAGCTTCTCGCTAGTAAAGTTTTGATGGATGTGAGTTATAATCAAGGTAAAGATGATTGCAGTGGCCCACAGGAGTATGCTTAAGTCCGTTATTTTTGATGCGCAAAAAAAACGTGTATGTGCGCTCTCGATGCACTGATCTTTTATTGTATATGCACAGACACATTTCAGTACATTTACATTGTTTCTCACATTCAGGAATTCAGGTGACTGTTTTTGTGTCATGTGTATGTTGTTGTGTTTAGTAATTCTGAATGGATCTGTGTACTGTAGTAGGCAAATAATAATGGCGGGTCAAGGTGGTTGGTTTAGTTTTTGTTGTTGTTTTTTGGCATGTCCATGTGGTTCTGCTTAGTATAGCAACTTGACATCTTAAACGTAAACAAGCTCTAAACAAGCTCTTTGCTGTTGCAGTGTACATATACTATACACTGGATTCTGAAAAGTTTTTTTGTTGTCTGCATAAACCTTGGTGTGCATACATTTATGAATTACTTGGACTCCTTGTATAATTTGGTTATAAGATGATGTCCAAAGTCTCCAAGTGTCCTTTTTTTAAACACACGTGTGAGTGTGTGTGTATATATATATATATATATATATATATATATATATATATATATATATATATATATATATATATATATATATATATATATATATATATATATATATATAATATTTCTGGGATGCACATCCAGGGCACGAAGCTCCTGTTCCACCACATCCCAAAGATGCTCTATTGGGTTGAGATCTGGTGACTGGGGACCATTTTAGTACAGTGGACTCATTGTCATGTTCAAGAAACCAATTTGAAATGATTTGAGCTTTGTGACATGGTGCATTGTCCTGCTGGAAGTAGCCATCAGAGGATGGGTACATGGTGGTCATAAAGGGATGGACATGGTCAGAAACAATGCTCAGGTAGGCCCTGGCATTTAAACGATGCCCAATTGGCACTAAGGGGCCTAAAGTGTGCCAAGTAAACATCCCCCACACCATTACACCACCACCTGCACAGTGGTAACAAGGTGGTAACAACATGATGGATCCATGTTCTCATTTTGTTTAAGGCAAATTCGGACTCTACCATCTGAATGTCTCAACAGAAAACGAGACTCATCAGACCAGGCAACATTTTTCCAGTCTTCAACTGTCCAATTTTGGTGAGCTCGTGCAAATTTAGCCTCTTTTTCCTATTTGTAGTGGAGATAAGTGGTACCCGGTGGGGTCTTCTGCTGTTGTAGCCCATCCACCTCAAGGTTGTGCGTTTTGTGGCTTCACAAATGCTTTGCTGCATACCCCGGTTGTAATGAGTGATTATTTCAGTCAAAGTTGCTGTTCTATCAGCTTGGATCAGTCGGCCCATTCTCCTCTGACCTCTAGCATCAACAAGGCATTTTTGCCCTCAGGACTGCCGCATACTGAGGTGCAAATAGTATGCATCTTTCAAAATAAAGTATAAAAGTATAAATCTAATTACCATGTACACATAGAACTGCTCCTTTTACATGGTGTAAATGGAATATATCACTATTTTCACTTGCCGAAAATGCCGCTATTGTCATTTGGCGTAAATATTTCTATATTTTCACTTGGTGTAAATTAGGGGTGTAACGGTACACAAATCGCGGTTTTGAAGTCACAGTTCGGTACGATTTCGGTACAGCAGTTTTACTAAATTACTTTTTATTCATTTTTGTTCAACAGTGGTTTACTGAAAAAATGATCTCCAAATTAATTAAATTATAACTACAAGTTTCTTAAAGATAATGCTGTAAATACAGGGAGACCTTACTTAGGCTATACATTGTAATATTAAAGGTTAACAACAGAGCCCAAATATGCCTCAATTCAGTTATTTATTTTTAGATATAATAATCAACACTCATTAGCTTCATATAAAGCAGTTTTTGCATTAACTTCTAAATCTAATTATATATTTTTTCTTCAATTTATTGCTGAAATATAATCGTTTATACGGCTGTCAAATCATGACAGATTTATTTAGACATACATGAAATAAACAAGATATCACTAAAAGGTTAAGTAGAATATAATGAATAAATAGGCTAATATACTGCATATATTTAGTGAAAAGGTTTGTTTCTCTAGTTAACTAACACAGATGTGCACACTAAATGACTTGCCTGAGATAAATATGCTGCTACGGGACATTGCAAACTGTTTTGTCTTTCCATGGTTGAAACACATATTGAGCAATTACACGAACTATGACACATTTCAGTAAGTTGTAATGTATCCTCAACATAGCCTACCTTAAGAGATATTAATTCATGTTTATTCTTTAGGAAGAGATGACCGCGTTTACTTGCGCGCCGCCGTTTAAACTGACATGCCTATACTGATCAGTCATGTCGCATTAAAGAGCGTCAAAACGGCATTTATCGTTTGAATTTCATGAAAACATGGACTGAATACTTAATGTGTTCGTGAGGGATCTCCGATTGAAGTGTGTTCCGCGCTTAAAACAAGCCGACTGTTAACTGTTAAAGACACGTGCACCGAACTGAAAGCCCTGTACCGAAACAGTTCGGTATGAATACGTGTACCGTTACACCGCTAGTGTAAATGTAATCTATCTCTAGTAAAATATGCTATTTTCACTTAGTGCAAATAGCCGCTACCATGTATGTGCGTTTGCGTGTGCGCTTGTAAAAATATATATGTGCACTCCAGTGTGTCAGCAAAGTGTGGCTTCAGCCTTCAGAACAAAATTTAAACAGCCAAAAGTCATCTGTCTGAGGCAAAAATAAAATAAAAAAATTCTCTCCATCAGTCTCCCTTGAAGCAGACACCGATATTTAAGCTCAGTAAGTTGATTGAGTTTAGTTCAGCTCATTTTTTACATATTGTTCATATTATACTCAATTTTATTTTTTTATGTATTTCGCCGCTCATATTGTTCATATATTAATAAAATATACAAATTAAAATGGCAGGTAGTAATAGATTATGATGGAATCTTTATGGGTAATGCTTAAGTCTAACACAACCTCTGGTGTTGGAACTCTCGCATAGCTGGATCTTTCTCATGCATTTTGCAAACAAACAGGCTGGTAAAACATTAGACGAGTACATGTTGTAAATTAATCATTTGTAGAGATCACTTGGAAATATTAAATATTAATTTATTGCTTTTTCTTTTAACACTTTTATATAACCCTGACTCTGTGGAAGCCCTGGTGTTCCATATGTCAGTCCATCCCTGCTCACTTTACAATGAAATTCAATGCAGTACAGCGGCAGTAAAGTTGAACACGTATTGATTCATTTGTTCGGGCTAAGAATTATAGATTTTTATTAGCTAGTATAGATTCCCCACTCTCAGCTTAAAGTTTTTTACAGAAAAAAAGTGTTAATTAGACAATGGCAAGCTACTGCCAATAATACAGAGTTTGCTTGATTTTTACATTTTAAATTCGGCATGAAATCTTGAAAGGGGTTACTGGTAGAATCAGATTTGTAGCATAGATTTTGCAGTCTTGGGGAACACAGCTGGAGTCCGTCTGATCATACTGACTGAACATGAGACCAACAGTGAGAGCGAAAGCAGTGTGTTGAAAGACAATGGAAGGGTCATTCATACCATTTTAAATTTTTCAGTTTAGTCAAAATTTAAAAATGTGTTTCTTTCCTAGACCGCCTGGATATCCCAACATGAACCAAGGAATGATGGGAGCTGGGTCTCCATATGCCCCACCCATGAACAGCATGCAGGGTATGATGAATCAAGCAGGGCCGTACCCCATGCCTGGCAACATGTCCAATAACTCTGCTGGTAAGCACTGAACACGCTTTTGGACTGCTTCCTGCATATTTCTTTCATTTTTCTTCATGCATCAGATTTTGTCTAGTTGTTTTCAATCTTTTAATTGAAGTAGTCCACAATCATGACTGTGTTTCCATTTTTCTCATAGGCATGGCTCCCAGTCCAGAGTTTGGCATGGACAAAATCAACCAATCTCAGAAGTTGAATAACAAAGTGGAGGGGACTCCTAAGACTGAATCAAAAAAGGTGAAAGAGCATTAATATTTAAATCGGTCTCAGCCTTCGTTTTTGAGGCCGGCATGCCTCTCTTAAGCTCAAGGACATGGGCAGCCCTGAGCTCTGTGAACAGCGCTTGACTGATCATCTGTGTGGAGGGTTGTGAATGCCGGAGAATGTACATAGGGAGGAATGCACATTCAGGGGTTTTGAAATTGCTCCCTGCAGTCCTGGCTTTATACATCATTAATGAAAATGCTTTTCCACTGAAATGGGCATTGCCACGTATACACCGTGTTGATGTATTCATGTGTTGATAGTGTGCTTTTTTTTTCCTCCAGTGCTTCCTTTTTTTGAAAATTGCATGTTTTTCCCCTATAACTAAACAGCAGGAATCTAATATATGCATACATTTCCCCCCATTTTTGCTTTTTCATCCCTGCAGAAGTCAAGTTCTTCTACCACCACTAATGAGAAGATAACACGTCTGTATGAGTTGGGTCCAGAACCAGAGCGGAAAATGTGGGTGGATCGCTACCTTGCATTTGCTGAGGAGAAAGCCATGGGCATGAGCAATCTCCCTGCGGTGGGCCGCAAGCCCCTTGACCTCTTCCGCCTCTACGTGTCTGTCAAAGAGATTGGCGGCCTCACTCAGGTGTGGAGATGAACTTCTCCTGATATGGTAGCTGTAAATTACAGAATGGTTTTTACTAGGGAGTTATTTATGATTTCATGTTGAATTTTCAAGTGGATTTTAAATGCTTATTTTGAGTTCACAGAAGGTCTCTCCAGCCTGTCACAGTCCTTAAATTGTGTCTGTCTGCTGTTATCAGGTGAACAAGAATAAAAAGTGGAGGGAATTAGCCACTAACCTGAATGTGGGCACATCCAGTAGTGCGGCCAGCTCTCTAAAGAAACAGTACATCCAGTGTCTCTACGCCTTTGAGTGCAAGATCGAGCGAGGGGAAGACCCTCCACCCGACTTCTTCAACAGTGACCCTAAAAAGAACCAGGCCAAGGTGCAGCCCCCGTCACCAGGTCAGTGCTGACATGCAACAACAACTAGAAACTGTTTTTTGGTCTAACCAGGTGCGATGCAAAAATTTGTTCCCAATCCCTCTTCACAAAGCTGTGTTTTAAACATAAAATATGTTCTGACTGTGAGATTTGGCACTTCCTTTTAGCATTTCTATTTTTGATGTAAGATTACCAGTGTTGTGCAAAATTTAAGCAGTTTGTGATGAATTTGAAGGAAAGGTTAATGCATTGTTATTCAGAGTCGGTTTCCCAAATGCAGGTACCGGCCCCAAAACTTTCATTTAGTTCATGATGTCCAGGAAAACTGACATAATCAGACTTACTGCCTGGCGATAACTGCCTGGACATAAACCTCTTCTCATTGCCCTGATAATGCACCTGTAACCAGCTAGATTAATGTGGTTGTAAATGCGTTGTAGTGTGCATGTCTTGTTTTAATGGAATTTGACTTTGATGTGGTTTAGTACAGCTGGTAATGTTTGTACGCCAACATTTGACATTCATTTCCTGTGTCATTTATATTGATTTACTGTACTGCCTGCTACCTCTCTTTTCTGCTGGTATATCATAGGTTCTTTATTCCCTTCTGTGCTTCTGTCTTCAGGGCTGGGAATATATTGATGAATTTTGCTGCCGAAATTAACGTTTTCATTTAGCCCAAAACAGGAAATAAAGTTTAGTCTGTTTAACTTGGGTATTTGGATGCTCGACTTGGTATTCTGTTCACTGGATTTTCGATATGATGCCTTGAAAAATATCAATACTCGAAACCATGGGAAATAACTGCCACAAATAATAGATATATTATCTCTCAATATTTTGTCCATTCATTGAAAGTCTAGGTAATCAATAGGGATGCACCAATGGATTTTGTTGGGGCCGATACCGATTTTAAAAAACAATTATTGACTGATTTCAATAATGATATTTGTCACTTGCCCTCTTATTATTTAGTCATTAAAATAGATTGTAGCAAAATTTAACTGTACAACATTAATATATTTCTGTTACAATTACTTTGTTAAACTGAACTTTTATTTTGATGGGTTGCCGTGATGACCTTCGAGTTTCTGTGTGTGTATTTGTGATATAAAGATAGATTTTGTCAAATGAAATGGTAAAATGCTTATGAAGTGACTGGAGAGGATGTTCATGCGTTCGTGTCCTCATATATTGAGGCGGCAGAGGCTGAACAACACTGAAACCGCACGACTGCATCATTCATTCACACAGAGGCGCAGAGAAACATGCAGGATTCATATTCAATAAGTCTTTTTACGGCTTACTATTCACAGACACTAGTTTATATTGCGACTTGATTTAACTGTACTGACCTACGTTTTATTTATTCATCAAAAACAGACAAATTCTGTGACATTCTGCGTTATGCAGCAAATTCCGTCTGCAGTTTCCACATTGTGGAATTGAATTCTTATGAAAGTTATAAAAGTTATTTAGTCAAGAGTAGGCAGTGAATTTTTTTTTTTCTGTTTTGTTTTGTTTTTAGATTAACATTAAAACAGACAGCAGCGAAGCAGGAATATTATATTGTAATCTTGGATTATGCAGCAGACATTATACAGCACAATGCCTTCACACAGTTCATTAATAAACCATTTGTTTGTTATATTGGCCTTTTTCATGGTATAGCCGTTATGCCAATGGTTGTAAATTGTTTAAAGATCGGCTGATAGGTGGATCTCTAGTAAACAATATTTTTATATAATCAAGATATATAACAAGTATGTATGTAAATATGAATGAAGCAGTTTAATCCAAGTCTTTTGAAGAGACATGTTCCCTTTAATAGTAAGAACAGATTTTAATTTAGCCTTTTATTCACAAACATAAACATTGATCAACTTGATTACAATGATCTCATGTAAATGTTTGCTCAGTCAGCGTATTTGTGTTTTTAAAATGGGGTAATTTTGTTGCAGTAGCTTTCACAGCAGAAGAGAGCTTGAATTCAAACTTTAAATTGAATTTACAAAAAAGTAAACAGTCAGTAATAAAATACGAACAAATAAATAAATTAACAACGATTAAGCAAATACTTAGTTATACAAATATATATATATATAAAATGACTATTATAAAGTATACAAATATGTTTGACTATTATACATTATATTATACAAATATTTATTTTCATTTCATTAAAGTTTATCATATTTTTAAAATAGAAGTTATCATATTATGTACTATTAAAAACTGCATTAGGCTTACAATGACATGAACAAAACACAATTATTTGTATGACAATTAATCGTCAGCACAAAATTCATGATCGTGACAGGCCTTATTCATCATCCTGACCAAAGTACATCAAAATAGCTGAAAAATAAACAAATCTAAAAAATAAAAATAAATCTTTCGAGCGCCCTTGTAGTTTTCAGTGTAATGCAAATTATTATTAATATATATTTAAAAATCAAGGCATGTCTACATATATCGCAACGGTTGGTATGCAGCACATGAATACAAGCCAGAAGAATCTGTGTACCAGACAGCCACCCCTAGTGTCATTTTTTTTTTTCTTGCTGAGCAAAACTTTTTTCTATTGGGTGGACATTTTGGCCACCTAAGCAAAAACAATCTTTATACCAGACCTTTACAGCGTACAAAAACAAAAAATGCTTTCATCATGCATTTGTAATTTTTAACTTTAATTTGCCATTTCTATTTTATTTGACCGTGTAACATGATATTAAATCAATTTTTTTTAAAACAAACTGTTAAATCAGAAGTCACTAAATTAATCAAATTTACCTGAGTTTTTTTCTTTCTTTTTCTTTAGTTTTTTGTTTTTAATGCAGTGCTTTCCAATATTTTCTATATCAGGTTTTGATAATATAATATAAAGTTTAAATACTTAAATTCGGTATTATATTATATTTTATTATCAGTTTAAATGCTTCAATTTGTTTTAATAGATTATGTACACCCAAACTGAAGCATTGAAATGGATCTAATAGCTGTGTTTCATGCGGTGTTTACTGTGTTTCATGTTGCCTCTTGTATCTTGTGTAGCTATTTTGACCACAGACATGCCAGTATTCTAACTCCAACTGATTTGGCTCACTGCCACTCACACATGTTCACATCATTCTCTTTCTGTGAAACCTGTAAACCACATTCACTGGTTCTTGCTCTATGGCGACATTAACTCTATAGCGGTTGACCAGAGCACAGCAACTATTTCTCATTTAAACTACAATCGAATGGATTTCCCCATACATTTCGCATTTGTCCCCTGCATGGCATTTCACTCTTTCTGTACGACCGCGGGATCACGCGCACTGTAGAGTATTAAGCATAGCGTTTGTCTGTAACAATGACGGAGTGTTCAGCCAATTATATGAAACTGGTAAAAAGCCTGGGTGTTAAATGCGCTTAAGGAGACTGCTAGGTTATGCACTCCATTCTGTTTCACTCCATCCAGCTGTTTTTAAATCCAAGAACATGTCTCATGTGAAAAAAAGAAGAAGAGTAAGTTCAGTTGAGAGAGACTGAGATTACAAGAGGAATGGGGTGAGTTAAAGGGGATCCCCTGTGATGTAGAGCATGTCTGCTTGGCACCGTGTCAGGTGCTCCAGGCTGACTGTTTTTCCCCCCTGCTGCAGAGAGATTTTTCCTGGCCTTAGGATTCAGAGGCAAACCCTATGTGAGGTGGGGGTGTTGTATGAACGAAGGGGTTAGTGGTGTGTAAAGTCAAGCTGGCTTTTTCTTCATCTTTTTTTTTTCTTTCCCACCCTCCCCCCTCTTTATCTGTGTTTGAGGGATATCCTTGCCCAGAGGAGGGAGGCTGAGGTATTGTGCCGTGTGTGTTAAAGAGCATGTGTGAAGTGTGAGATACGGATACGTCTGACCTGGCAGTGACCCCAATGTGTGTACGAGTTAATGAATGGAAGCATGAGTCATCCAACAGGCGTGCCAGTAGTAATCGTCCTCTTGCTGGCCGCAAGATGAGCTGCAACATGTGGCGTACAAACATGCTGTTCATCCACACACATTTCTCACACACACACTCTTCGTCATTCCCTGTGCTCTGACATTTACACACATGCACATTGGCTCAAGTCTTCTTAAACATGGTAATCATGTTGGTTGGGATGAGCATGAGCACTCAAGGACTTGAGAGACGGTAAAGGTTTATAAGGAAGTTTAAAACTTTTCTCTATCAGACTATCAAACTCTCCACATGATCCCAAAAGCAAACAACAAATGGTGCTAATACTGAAAAATCAGGATCCTAACCTTGATCGCCATTAAATATTTTAGCCAGACAGTGATGAGTTTTTGAATCATTAAAATATATTTTTTTCTGGGATGTTGTTTGCCCAGAGACTAATAGTACATCTGGAGTTTTTCAAATTTTGCTTAAAGGAACTGTATGTAAGAAATGTATTTCAATTAATCATAAAATGGCCCTGATATGTCACTAGACATTAAGAAATCATGTTAATTTCAAATACTTATATCACTGACAACAGCAGTCCGGCCAGGATATTGTCATTTAAAAGTTGTTGATCTGTTGTGTTTTGGCCTGAAGCTCCACCCTCCACCTATCAACCAATCACAAAGTCAGTAGTGTTTCGGCATCCGGGTTGCCAGATCTGCTCTAGTTACTGCAGCTACAAACGTTCTGCTGGATCCTGCAGCCTATCTGGCATCCTAGAGTCAGGAGGAGGGGGAGAGGGGATACACCGCTCTACAGTAATTTGAAAGTGATTGCAGTACCAGTTTTGGGCACAATCTTACATACACTTCCTTTAAAGGGTTAGTTCACCCAGAAATTAAATTGATGTCATTAATGACTCTAATGTCGTTCCACACCTGTAAGACCTCCGTTCATCTTCGGAACACAGTTTAAGATATTTTATATTTAGTCAGAGAGCTTTTCGATTCCTTCATGAAAATGATTTTATTCCTTCAATAAAGTTGTAGAAAACTACGACCTTATTGAGCATTGTCTTCTCTTCCTCTTTTTTTCTATCCTCAAATAAAGATTCAAATGGTTATGAATCAGCGGATTGATTCATGATTCGGATCGCAAATGTCACGTGATTTCAGCAGTTTGGCACGCGATTCGAATCATGAATCAATCCGCTGATTCATAACCGTTTGAATCTTTATTTCAGGATTAAAAATAAACCATGAGGAGAAGACAATGCTCAATAAACTCAATACAGTTTTTGTTATTTTTGGACCAAAAGGCATTTTCAATGCTTCAAGAGATTCTAACTAACCAACTGACATAAATTTCATTTTTGGGTGGACTAACCCTTTAAATGTGTGCTCTAAAAAATTGTGCTCATTAACATGTTGAAATGGTATTCTCAATTAAAGAATTGAGACGTGGACCCGGAAACAGTGTTTGATTCATCACGTCAGCGGATAGCTACATGCAACCATACCAAAATTGGGCATCATTTATAATTTTCTGATTATCTGAATACCCAGGTGACCCGACTGACCACTTATCAGGCATAGTGCCTCATCTTTCTCAGCACATGACTAAGCCCTTAGCTGCGTTTTAAGTGTGTTGTTAGCTGCTGGTTGAGTGGTAGTAATGGAGACGCTGACATGCTGGGATATGGAGCTTCAAACCTTAGGATGCTACTCTGCGAGCACTTAGCTGGCAGAGCACCTCTCCCTGTGACATCGGTGTGGGAAAGTCCTCAAATGAGATTAAGTGCCATGAAAAGCAGCATGATTTCATGCTGGGGAAGGTTGCCAAATGAGCCGATCTCAGCACATTTCCTCGAAAGTGTGTCGCTTCATGCTGGCATGTTGTCTGTCCAAACTGACAGTGAAAGTGCAGCAGAAACAAGAAACGCAGCCCGTCAGAACATATTTGATGTTAAAATTACAGCCATGTGGACAGGGATTTTTGTTTTCTGGTTTGTTTACTATACACATGATATGACCACCTATACTTCCCATTGAATTTGCTGACTGATGCATCTGATATTCCCTCCCCCCAGCTGGATCAGGATCGTTACAGGGTCCTCAGACGCCTCAGTCGACCAGCAGTTCTATGGCCGAAGGTGGTGACCTGAAGCCCCCTACACCTGCATCAACACCACACAGTCAGATGCCACCCATGCCTGGTGCTAGGTACATGTCAATTACTGTGCCTCTCTGTATCAACTGTATTCATCAGTTTTGGGACAAGACATTCAGACTTGGGGCCACAGTCTCTCTCATTTGAGCTTATCGTCATTATGTCTTACACAGGAGCAGTGTGAATTTGCAGGACCCGTTTGCTGATGGTGGTGATCCAGCTTTTTCCCGACGTAACTCTGTAACCCCCAATTCAGGTTATCAGCCTGGTATGGGTGGACCAGACATGATGGGTCGCATGGGGCCTTATGAGCCAAATAAGGACCCCTTTGGTGGTATGAGAAAAGGTGACTCTTCTGGTCATATCTGTTTTGTGAATTTTTTTGTTTGTTCTTTGTGATATGGAGTTGGCTTTCGCCATTATCATGTAAGAGACATTAGTTATATTCTGGTCTAATTTTATATAATAACCTTTATAGTTGTGCTGCTACATTAAGCCAACTCTGTTACTGTTCATTTCAATTTGTATGTATTTTGCTACATTAGCATTTCAAACTTCCAAATGGTCTGCTCTCAAAAGTATGTCCTATGATTCTTATCCCAGTGTGACTGATTGTTAAAAGGCTTGACATAAACCATAAATATTATTTTAAACAGAAATGTACTTATTATACTTTTAAGTATAAATTGTGTTGTTGAATAATTTGTCATGTATTAAATAACACACAATGACAAAAATGGGTTGTAAATAATGTTTTGGTATACAAAATGGATGTTCAGTGCATCTCTCTTCTTGCGTTTTGTTTTTTAGCGGGTGAGCAGTTCATGAGCCCAAGTCAAGGCCCAAACAGTGGCATGGGTGAACAATATAACCGAGGCACCCCAGGACCTATGGGCAATATGCCGATGGGTCAAAGACAACAGTACCCATATGGTCCAGGATACGACAGAAGGTAAGAGCATTTATTTCAGTTTAACTTTATATTAAGTGAAGCAACTGATTTTATTACAGCAATGAATACATTATTACAGAAATCTGATGTTCATATTTTAAGTTATAGTAGTTTTGCAGTGTTTTTGACATTCCAACCCAACCGAAGAGTAGTCTTCATTTGCCATTTTTTCAAATACCATTTCTTTATTTCCTCACAGACCAGACTCAAGTATGGGCCCAGATGGTAATATGGGTCCACAACCTAACATGATGCCCTCTGGTGCAGATGCAGGGATGTACTCACCCAACCGGCCCCCACAACAGCAGAGGTTGACGTTTAATTAAACTACACAGATATTGTATAGAAAGCATAATTAGAAAATTTGCTTTAAATGTTTAAAATGTTTAAGCTTATTGCTATTGTTTGCTACTCACTATTGAACATCCATGCTTTTTAGGCCTTTCTAAAATTATGTATTTTTTGGTTTGCAGGCATGAGTCTTACAGTAATCAATACCCTGGCCAAGGTGCTCCCCCTTGTGGACCATACCCAAACCAACAGTCAGGAATGTACCCACAACAGCAACCGGTCAGTGCAACACAACCTTTTAAAACGTATTATATTGTTGGTACTTGTGTCATTGCTGAAGATCTAAAACAATAAAAACTTGCTCTTATACAGAATTACACACAGAAGAGACCGGTTGATGGTGTTTATGGTCCTCCTGCAAAGCGTCATGAAGGGGACATATACCCGTTTAGTGGTCAGCAGCAGGGACCCCAAGCCCCAGGTGGACCTCAGTCCCAACCAGATATGTATAACCAGTTTAACACTTATCCAGGCTCAGACAGACGCCCACCAGGCCCACAGAGCCAATTTCCTTTTGGTTTTGGGCGAGATCGAGGGCCTAACGCGGGTGGTCCAAACTCCCAGCCCTCAATGCAGCCACAGATGATGGGTAGTACCATGAGTGGCTCCATGCCTTCTGTCCCAGATGGACCCCAAGGTCCCATGTGGGCTGGGCGTAATGACATGAACTATCCAAACTATCATAATCGTCAGGGACCCCCTGGTGTCCCATCTCAAGGTCAAGGCTACCACAACATGAATCGTTCTGAAGACATGATGCCTTCAGATCAGCGCATGAATCACGAGGGATCTTGGCCTGGCCATGTTAACCAGCGTCAGCCCCCATACGGGCCTGGAGCCTCTGGGCCACCAATGTCCAGACCTCTTCAGCCCAACTATCAATCCTCCCAGAACCACATTCCACAAGTGTCCAGCCCTGCACCCATGCCAAGACCAATGGAGAATAGGACCTCACCCAGTAAGTCTCCATACATGCACTCGGGGATGAAAATTCAGAAGGCTGGACCTCCAGTTCCTGCATCACACATTGCCCAGCCGCCAGTGCAGCCCCCTCTGATTCGGAGAGACGTAGCATTCCCACCAGGTTCAATAGAGGCCTCGCAGCCCATTCTGAAACCGCGTCGGCGGCTTACCATGAAAGATATTGGTAAGAGGCTCACAGCATCGTTCCCATGAATACTTGTGTCTTGGTCCATTTGTAGAGAGTTCTGAAAGTTGGGTTTTGTTTTGTTTCAGGAACACCAGAGGCTTGGCGAGTCATGATGTCCCTCAAATCAGGCTTGTTAGCTGAGAGCACATGGGCTTTGGATACCATTAATATTCTTCTCTATGATGACAACAGCATTTCTAATTTTAATCTGAACCAGGTCAGTAAATTTTTATAGACTATATGATAAGGGATGGGTCAGGTTGGTCAACTAGTGTTACTTATCTTTAATTCATCTTTGTCCGATTGCAGCTTCCTGGCTTCCTCGAGCTTATTGTTGAGTATTTCCGAAGGTGCCTCATTGAGATCTTTGGCATCTTGAAAGAGTATGAGGTTGGAGACCCTGGGCAGCGTACCCTAATTGACCCAGATGCCATTGACCCTGATATGTCTGATGAGGAGGGGCCAGAGGCAGAGCAGATGGAAGAGGAGGATGAGGAGGATGATGAGGATGAGGATGATGTCGAAATCAACCCTGTCCAGACATCACAAGTCCAGGTCAAGCAGGAGAAAGAGGAGTCTATGCAGGTCCAAAATGACATAGAAGAGAGGGAAAGTGATGATACTTCATGCAAAGATCATCTCAGATCATCTACCCCATTGCAGGACATGAGTGCCTCCCAGGAGAGGCCAAAGCAGGCTAGTAAATTTGACAAGCTTCCCATCAAGATATTAAGGAAAAAAGACCCGTTTGTGATTGGCCGCACTAGTAAATTGGGTAGGCGGCAAGCCTTTGATAGTGGTCTTATCCATTGGAGTGTGGGTGGTGGTGACACCACAGAGCACATACAAACTCATTTTGAGAGCAAGATTGAACTCTTGAAGCATCAGAAACGGGTGCCGGTGAATGTTGAGCCACGCAAGAAGGCATCTCAAGAAGTGGAAACTGTTACGGATAATGCTCAAACAAATGAAGAGCAGCATCAAGTACAACATCAGCCATCCTCAAATCAACCATTGTCAGAGGGTAAAAGTACTACAACAGCAAGCACGTCGGCGAGTATAACGGCCACCTTTGATGACGTTCTATTGGCAAGGCGAGGCTCTGTGACCGAGGAAGCAGTCAGAGGCAACCGGGATAGTGACAAAGAGAAAAATACGTTTCTCTTTGGCATCGATCTTGCACAACAGAGTCGCAATATCAAAATCTTGGAAGACGAGCCACATAGCAAGGATGAGACCCCGCTCTGTACACTCTCAGATTGGCAGGATGCCCTTGCTCGCCGCTGTATCTGTGTTTCCAACATTGTTCGCAGCCTTTCCTTTATTCCTAGCAATGATCTGGAGATGTCAAAGCATCCAGGGCTTTTGCTGTTACTTGGTCGGCTTGTGCTGTTGCACCATCGGCATCCTGAACGCAAGCAGGCCCCGGTTACCTATGAAAAAGAAGAAGAGGAAGATGAAGGTGTCAGCTGTGAGCGAGACGAGTGGTGGTGGGACTGTCTTGAGGTTTTGCGGGAAAACTGCTTGGTCACATTAGCAAACATCTCCGGTCAGCTGGACCTCTCCATCTACCCAGAAAGTATTTGCTTACCACTGCTGGATGGCTTGCTCCACTGGGCTGTGTGCCCTTCGGCCGAAGCGATTGACCCCTTCCCCACGCTGGGGCTCAACGGGACACTGTCTCCCCAGAGACTTGTCCTCGAAACCCTTAGTAAGCTTAGCATCCAGGATAACAATGTTGACCTCATTCTGGCTACGCCACCTTTCAGCCGTTTGGAGAAGCTCTATGGCTCCCTTGTGCGCATGGTTGGTGAGCGCAAAGTGCCCGTCTGCCGGGAAATGGCGGTGGTGCTGCTAGCTAATCTGGCACAAGGCGACAGTGTTGCGGCCCGGGCTATTGCTGTGCAGAAAGGAAGTGTTGGAAACCTTCTTGGGTTCTTGGAGGACAGTCTTGCAGCCACCCAGTTCCAACAGAGTCAGGGCTCGTTACTGCACTTACAAGGTGCACACTTCGAGCCTACTAGTGTGGACATGATGCGGCGGGCGGCACGAGCCCTGTACGCCCTTGCCAAAGTCGAAGAGAACCACTCGGAGTTCACGCTGTACGAGTCACGGCTACTGGACATATCGGTGTCCCCACTTATGAACTCTTTGGTGTCCCATGTAATCTGTGACGTACTTTTTCTGATCGGCCAGTCATGACAGCCGTGGGGGTGATCATGTTTTTCCCCACTTGTTTTTTTTAATGTGTGTGTGTCTGTGTGAGTGGAGAAAATTTAACAGCGAAACTGACTGACTGTATGTTCATTTTTTTAATTTATGCAAAATCACCTCAGATTCCACTGTCCTATCCTGTCTACCCTTGCTTTGCTCTAAAGGAAGGATATACCATTAAGTCGCGATGGATTTAACATGTATGATAAGAATTAAACTAACAAGGAGGTGCCGATCGAGATCCTCACCTGCAAGAGTGTGCTGCCCTTTGGACTTTTTTTGTAAGGAAAAATAAAATTACAAAAAAGACACAAAAAAACAAAACTGTAACCAAAGTTGCTGTCAAGTTTACAGTGAGTTTGGGGAAAAATTGTGCCCATGTTCACCTTCCGGGTGAGAATGGGCATGGAGACGACCATAATCTGGTTCTTGGAGGCTAAATGGACTTGCAGACTCTGGTGTGTGGTATAAATTGCTGTATCTTTGATTAAATATATACTTAGCCCTAAAGGAACCAGGTCGTTGGCTGTGAACAGAAATGTAAATGGGAGGCCTGTGCAGTAGATTGTAGGACTTTTTTTCTGTACTGTACACCTTAAAACTGTAAACATACTGTAACAATACTGTTTCACACTGAGATAATGCTGGCTTGGCAGCAAAAAAACTGTAGTTTTTAAAAATGATTTTAGTTCATGTTGAGAGAGGAAAATATGGCTTTCCCCCCAAAGTAACGTGAACCTACAACACCCCGACCTCTTCTTTGTCCCTCGATTGTATGACTTGACCCTTAAAGAAATCACCTCTTAGGACTGGTCTTGAGCTCTAGATGCAGTCCAGGCTGCAGTGTATATAATGATGTTGTAAATTACACTTTGCTCTTTTTCTTTCTCTCTCATCTTATGGCGCTCTTCACCGTTTTTAATCTTTGAAGAATTAAAGGTTTCACTCAACAGATCTCTCATTGCGCATTGCCATGTGTTTATTTACCACCTTGCTCTCCTTACATCTCTGACTGTAGGGATGCAATCTTTTGCCCTTGCGATCCCATACACATAACATTTCAATTCCTTTTGTTAAAGCTGTAGAGGCATATATCAAACCAGACAAGTCCATTAACTCCAACCGATTTCATCATCATTCACCGGAACAAAGATACAATAAACACGTTTGTTTTCCCCTCTTTCCCAGCGGTTTCCTTAGTCGATTCCAGTGCTATGGATTCATATTTGTATTTCAGATGATGTAGCTAAAATCTTGTTGTAAATTCCTTTTCCCCACCTTTTGGCTTAATGAATATCATTTATTCCGTATGAAATCTTTATACTATATGTTCCACGTGTTAAGAATAAATGTACATTAAATCTTGGTAAAATGTTTGTGATTGATTTATTTATATCAATTCTGATCAGTTTTTCAGTTGGAGTTTGAATATATTTTTAATGTATACACATTAAGCTATATGGACTGCATTTGCTGCATTATTGATTAACAGATATTTTTCCTCTGAAAAAAAAAAGTGACAATTGTGGTGGAACCAAGTTATAATGGAAGTAAGCGGTAAATGCTCAAATGCCAGTGTTTGGCAAGTAGCCACAAGACTTAAATATTATACATGTTCAGTTGTTGATACAATCTTATAAACTGTATGTGCAAAGGTGCTGTCCAATAATTTTACATAAGCAAAATTATATATATGCATAGGTTACCCAAACGTTCAAAATCCTAACATGTATTGCATAGGTGACAGTGACACACAACTGAAGATCGCTCACCCAGAACAGCAGTGCTGTTTACACCCTCATATCTACATTTTTATTGTTCAGGTAAGTGCTTGAATACAAATATACCGTAAGTCTCTCATTCTGCTGGTAAACTTTTAAAGTAAATTTTCCCATTTACTCCCCATTGCAATTGCTTTACATAAGATTGCATTTTCAGTAGTAATCAGACTGATCCTCAATTGCTGTTGATGAGAGTGAATTATACACTTAAAAGCTTCTGATTTGGCATAAATGTAGTCTTTAGCTGTTGTGTATGGTGGAGGCCTGACTACAGAAGTGTTTCTGTACTGTTACAGTCTATGACTGTAAGGCAAATTGTATGAACTGCAAATTGCAAGTTTGTTCTCAAGATTGAAAGCTGCCTATATTCTTTCAAGAATATGGAATGCAGTTCAAGCAGTCGTTGAATAGCAGTTAGGCTTTGCACTTTTAATCAAATTGTGTGTAAAAATGCCTACACATCTGGCGATCAAACCAAACAATGAATCGGAGCTTTCAAAAACACGCAGCTGTAAATTTCCTCCTGCTCAGGTAAAATGTTTCGTACCGCAAATTTGCAATCCCGAATGTAGCCCTGCCTTTATCGGTAACGAGTACTTTTAGCACTTCTCTCAGTATACCATACAAAATGCCCTATGGTAGATGCATAAATCAACTCGTTTTTATTTCGTTTCAGAAGTTGTATTTTAATTTATACGTGGTTTATTGACCATGCTAGCAATGAACGTTAGGCACGTGCTACTCCGAAATGTATAGAGCCCAATGTTAATCTCACAGCCCCATCTAGTGGTTACGTGCAGCGCTATAAAACCCTTTTCTTCTTTTTTTTTATTTTTTAAAACCAATACTTCAGAGTTCAGAGATTTAAACGGCAGGGCAGGGATGAGCGCAGTACATTGTCTGTAATAATCGTATCGAGCTATTTACAGATCAGATCATCCTTTATCGGCAGAAAAGAGAAGCAATTTTCCATTAATGGATCGCTGCACTTCGCAAAAACAATTGAAATCCGGGCAGCGAAATGTGCATTTGCAGTTACCGTTTTGCGTCAGATATGTTGGATTGTGAAATTATACCCAATAGCTCTTTAACAAGTTGGGCTGAGCGATATGACAATATATATCAAATCATATACGTGATTATCTGGATTTATTTCCCCGCGGCGTCAAAATCATAATTGGACAATGGTTATGTCGTAAGGAAAAATTAGAAAATCGTTTGTTGTACTCCTGTTTTCCAGATCCAGCTTTCGTATAATTCCGGCTGAGGTGCCAGGTCCCAGAAATATTTCTAGCCCAATGAGAACTCTAAACCCGCCCAAATGGAATGAAAACTAGCCCAATTTTCCAGTGTCCAATCAAATGAGACAACCACTGGATTCCCACAGGGCCTACAAATAAACTATATATATATATATATATATATATATATATATATATATATATATATATATATATATATATATATATATATATATATATAAGTTTGGAAAATTTTGGTTTTGAAAACTGATTGTTTTTAAAGAAGTCTCTTCTGCTCACCAAGCCTGCATTTATTTGATCAAAAATACAGCTAAACAGTATTATTGTGAAATATTTTCACAAATTAAAATAACTTTTCTATTTTAATATATTTTAAAATGCAATTTATTTATGTGATTCAAAGCTGAACTTTCAGCTGAATTACTCCAGTCTTCAGTGTCACATGATCCTTCAAAAATCATTGTAATATTATGATTTGCTCCTCAAGAATCATTTATGATTATTATCAATGTTGAAAACTGTTTTTCAGGATTATTTAATTAAAAGATAGTTCAAAAGAACAACATTTATCTGAAATATAAAGCTTTTGCAACTTTATAAATGTCTATACCGTCACTAAATTAATTTTTAAGGCATCCTTGCTGAATAAATGTATTCCTTTCTTTGTTTACCCACCCCCTACCCCCAGTAGTACAATGTTACAAAAGCTTTCTTTTTCAGATATATACTGTTTGTTTGTTTTTTACTTTCTATTAAATTATCCTAAACGTGTTTTCAACATTGATAATAATCATATATGTTTGTTGAGGAGAACATAATCAAATTATAATGATTTCTGAAGGATCATGTGACACTGAAGACTGGAGTAATGATGCTGAAAACACAGCTTTAAATCACAGGATAAATTACACTTTACTATATTCAAATAGAAAACATTTGCTTACATTTTAATAATATTTCATAATATTACAGTCAACATTACTTTTTTATTTTTAATAAAATAAATGCAGCTTTAAATCACAGGATAAATTACACTTTACTATATTCAAATAGAAAACATTAACTTACATTTTAATAATATTTCATAATATTACAGTCTGAGTCAACATTACTTTTTTATTTTTAATAAAATAAATGCAGCTTTAAATCACAGGATAAATTACACTTTACTATATTCAAATAGAAAACATTTACTTACATTTTAATAATATTTCATATTACAGTCAATATTACTTTTTTATTTTTAATAAAATAAATGCAGCTTTGGTTAAGATACTTATTTCAAAAACAATCAAAATAGTCGTTTCCAAAATTGTGTGTGTGTGTGTACAGGTTACAATCTCAGGGCTGTCTTCTTTTGGACATATGCTCTCTTCCCCACCCTTCTCGTGTGGTGCTGGATAGATTTCAGCAGTAAAGAGAGAAAGCATTCGTGGTGATGGTTTTTCTCCATTTACCTGATATTTTATAGTGCTGCTTGTTCATCCACGGACAACCGAACCGATGCTTAACCACCAAAGGCATAACCATAGACCGTAAAAAAATAACTCATGTGACGTGATGATGCTTGATTTGTGAAATGCTCAAGTGACGTGTCTCCTCACGCGCAGCGATTGTTGCCAAGTTAATTCGTTCCCGGGGATCAAAACCCACTAATAAACCGTTCCATTTTATTTTTTCTTTGACTCTTTTATATTTTTCCGCGGCCGCGGTGCTTTATAATTGTAGCCCAAAAAAAGCAACCCGCGGCTCCGTAATTTTTTCCCGCAACTCCTTTTTTAAAATAGCCCAATTGTGCGGGAAAACTGCGGCCCTGGCAACTATGACTGAGGGGGCGTGTTCCGGCGCGAAAGTGACGTCAATTGCTCACCCTCCCTTATTCCTCTTCCCAGCCTGTCAGTCGTTGTGATTATGTGGATGAGGGTTTATTTTTCTTTCTTTCATCGGTTTCTTTTTTTTCTTCTTTTTTTTTTTTAAACGGACATGCCACCTAGGATATGATTTCCAAGTCTTGGAATCAGACGGATGCCAGCGTGACAAAATGTGTCTGGTTTGAATGCCATAGACTGAACTTTCTAACCAGTCAAGCGAAATCAATTTTCTCTCATAACTGTAGGCTATTTCTGACTCATCATTATTAGCTCTATATCTATCTATCTATCTATCTATCTATCTATCTATCTATCTATCTATCTATCTATCTATCTATCTATCTATCTATCTATCTATCTATCTATCTATCTATCTATCTATCTGTCTGTCTGTCTGTCTGTCTGTCTGTCTGTCTGTCTGTCTGTCTGTCTGTCTGTCTGTCTGTCTGTCTGTCTGTAGAGAGAGAGAGAGAGAGAGAGAGAGAGAGAGAGAGAGAGAGAGAGAGAGAGAGAGAGAGAGAGAGAGAGAGAGAGAGAGAGAGAGAGAGAGAGAGAGAGATAATAATAATAATGATGACACAGATATATACACACTCACCTAAAGGATTATTAGGAACACCTGTTCAATTTCTCATTAATGCAATTTTCTAATCAACCAATCACATGGCAGTTGCTTCAATGCATTTAGGGGTGTAGTCCTGGTCAAGACAATCTCCTGAACTCCAAACTAAATGTCAGAATGGGAAAGAAAGGTGATTTAAGCAATTTTGAGCGTGGCATGGTTGTTGGTGCCAGACGGGCTGGTCTAAGTTTTTCACGATCTGCTCGGTCACTGGGATTTTCACGCACAACCATTTCTAGGGTTTACAAAGAATGGTGTAAAAAGAGAAAAACAGTATGCGGCAGTCCTGTGGGCAAAAATGCCTTGTGGATGCTAGAGGTCAGAGGAGAATGGGCCGACTGATTCAAGCTGATAGAAGAGGTATGCCGTTACAACCGGGGTATGCAGCAAAGCATTTGTGAAGCCACAACACCCACAACCCTGAGGCGGATGGGCTACAACAGCAGAAGACCCAACCGGGTACCACTCATCTCCACTACAAATAGGAAAAAGAGGCTACAATTTGCACAAGCTCACCAAAATTGGACAGATGAAGACTGGAAAAATGTTGCCTGTTCTGATGAGTTTCGATTTCTTTTGAGAAATTTAGATGGTAGAGTCAGAATTTGGCCTAAACAGAATGAGAACATGCATCCGTCATGCCTTGTTACCAATGTGCAGGCTGCTGGTGGTGTAATGGTGTGGGGGATGTTTTCTTGGCACACTTTAGTCCCCTTAGTGCCAATTGGGCATAATTTAAATGCCACAGCCTACCTGAGCATTGTTTCTGACCATGTCCATCCCTTTATTACCACCATGTACCATCCAACCAATGCACCGTGTCATAAAGTTTGAATAATTTCAAATGGGTTTCTTGCATGGGTGTCGCAACCATTGTGTGTTTTATCGTTTTTTTTTAATCGTTTTATCGTTTCTAATTCAGCACGTCTACTTACCTTGACTACCCCTTAACCGAGAAACTTATTAAGAAACTTATTATTAAACACATGTTAAACGCTTTATTTCCCCTTTTCTAATATTTTCTCTTTTTTATTGAAAATAAATACCTTTCCGATCTGATATGTGATGGGGAAAGGGAGTAGAGCGAGTGTGGCAAAAAGCGGATTCGAACCTATATGCTCGATTTGCGTCAACTTGATGCCATGCGTCTTACCCCTACTCTATAGCCACAGTAAATTGGGTGATTTCTGTAATTTTGTCTGGCCCAATCAATCGTTTAGTAAACAGCACTTTTTCTGTCTGGACACGGAGCATAAAAAACATGCAACTTGTTCATTATCATTTTCTGTGAAACTGTTGATTTCTATGGCAGTTAAATGAATATAGCCTTTTTATTAGACTATTGGTATTGACTGGTTTGAGGTCTTTTTTGGTATAGGAAAGGGATATGGCCTCAAACGCACCATAATGCAGGAAATCACATCTATGAAATCATATTTTTTCCTGCCCCTATCATATTTTGCCTTAGCCACTACTGACCCACCCACTTTTTATTTGCTTCTGACGCCCACGGTTTCTTGAACATGACAAAGAGTTCACTGTACTGAAATGGCCCCCAAAGTCACCAGATCTCAACCCAATAGAGCATCTTTGGGATGTGGTGGAACAGGAGCTTCGTGCATCCCACAAATCTCCATCAACTGCAAGATGCTATCCTATGAATATGGGCCAACATTTCTAAAGAATGCTTACAGCACCTTGTTGAATCAATGCCACACAGAATTAAGGCAATTCTGAAGGTCTTGGATTTATTATTTGATTGGATTATTATGAGCCTGGTTCACAAATCAAATCACAGAGGGTGATTCTAAAATTACTGTGGGTGCTCTGGTAAACTGATGTGTCAAAAGTAACATCCACATGGATGGCAGGACCCAAGGTTTCCCAGAAGAACATTGCCCAAAGCATCACACTGCCTCCGCCTGCTTGTCTTCTTCCCATAGTGCATCCTGGTGCCATGTGTCCCTCAGGTAAGCACCTGGCCATCCACATCATGTAAAAGAAAATGTGATTCATCAGCCCCGATTACCTCATTCCATTGCTCTTTGGTCCAGTTCTGATGCTTGCGTGCCTTGTTGATGCTCTCGGTGGTAGACAGGGGTTTGCATGGGCACCCTGACTAGCAGCGTCTATGCAGCCCCATACAAACTGTAATGCACTGTGTATTCTGACACATTTTTATCAGAACCAGAATTAACTTTTTGAGCAATTGGAACTATACCGTAGCTTGTCTGTTTGATCGGACCACACAGGCAAGCCTTCGTTCCCCACGTGCATCAATGAGCCTTGGCCAACCATGATCCTGTCGCCGGTTCACCACTGTTCCTTCTTTGGACCACTTTTGATAGATACTGACCTCTGCAGACCGGGAACACTCCACAAGACCTGCAGTTTTGGAGATGCTCTGACACAGTCATCTGACCATCACAATTTGTCCTTTGTCAAACTCGCTCAAATGTTCACTTGCTGCCTAATATGTCCCACCCACTAACAGGTGCTGTGATGAAGAGATAATCAGTGCCATAATGTTATGCCTGAGCAGTGTATTGATGTCTTATAAAGTAAAACAATAAGTTAGAGCAAGAAACTAAACATTATTTACAATATTACCTGTAATCCTTAACATAAAGAAACAGCATGTTTTTAGTCTGTAATGTTTTAGTCACAAGCAGATTCACAGCAGGGCAGACCTGGGATGGTTGTAACAATTTTTACATTTCTGTCTTAGTTCTTTTAAGCCAGTGCATTCAAAATGCGAATAAAAATTTACAAGTTCCAGCTATTAAATGACAAAGCTGTCATCTTTGCAGCACAAACAGAACATCTGTCATTTTGATTCTAACACAAGGAGTGAAATGTTACAAATCATAGTTGGATAGTTGTAACAGACCCTGGGGTGAGATGTTATTATATCCATCGAGGTGATGTGTAACATTATGAAATGAGGATTATGACCAAAAAAAAAAAAGTTTTGAAAGTTTTCCTTAACATCATTGATGTGTGCATGTGTGTAACAAAAAATAATAAAATTAGCAAACGCTCATGTCCCTCAATTTGTCTTTCTCTTCGCAAGATATAGGCCAGGGGTGTCCAGTCCTGCTCCTGGAGGGCCACCACTCTGCAATGTTCAGCTACAACCCCAACTATACAGCTGAACCAGCGAATCAAGGTTTACTAGACATACTAGACACTTCTAAGCAGGTGTGTTGGGGAAAATTGGAGCTAAACTGCAGGACAGTGACCCTCCTCCAGGACCGAGTTTAGACACCCCTGACCTACCGCATACCGAAAAAAATAAAAATGTCACTGGAATAAATACAACTAAAACTGTACTTGGGGTACACTGTAACATGCTTAATTTATGTTACAACTAACCCTGAGTCTTGTAGCCATGACATAGCTCACCTTAAAGCTACAACAACCAACAACTTGTCACTAACAACTTGCATGAAAAAATATATACACACACACACACACAATAACCATATTTTAACTTTGATGAGTTTAACTGGGAATTGCCATAACAAAAAAAAGTAAAAAAAACAAACAAAGGGTCTTGCATCAAAATTAGTTTTTCTAATCTAAAATTTGATCTGTCTACAGGGCTCAATGGTTCTCATATGAGGAATAATGTCTAAACAGAGAAAACGGAAGTTTGGACAAACGTAAGTGTCACAATTAACTCTTGTTACAACCATCCCCGGTCTCACCCTACATTTCTATCTTTTTTGTCATCTTCATCATTCTTAGTTCTGCTTGGATGTTCTTGGAATATGTGACAAATGTCACCATTAAATGACTTTACTTGCGTTATCTGAATCACCAAGGACCACGGTTTCAGTTAAAAAGCCTTACTGTTCTACTTAAGAAAAAACAACTCACCTACATCTTGGATGGCCTGAGGGTGAGTAAATAAACAGCAATTGTTCATTTTTGGCTGAACTATTCCTTTAAAGAAATAGTTCACCCAAAAATGAAAATTTGATGTTTATCTGCTTATCCCCAGGGCATTCAAGATGTAGGTGAGTTTTTATTTCTACAGTAGAAGACAACACAAATTATAACTTGAATTAGACCCCATTGACATGCATTATACGAGCAACGGTTGGAGTTAAAAAAAAGATGTAATTTGTGTTAAATTTGGGGGTAAGCAGATAACAAAAAAATGTTCATTTTTGGGTGAACTATCCCTTTAATACAGAACCAAATAATCATTGGACATTTTCTTCCATAGATTTAATAAAATGATGCACCATTGTCTCTGCCACCACTGCTCCTCAGACCTCGCTGACATGAAATGTGTTGCTTATAAGATGGCTTTATGATGTAAATAAAATGGGTCATAACATACTGTACTTTTTAATTAGTTTATTTTCATTCATGTCCAGGCTCCGGATGATGAGGACTTGTACCCAGCCTAGAAAGCGAAGATGTGGCACAGCATCCCCCATCTTCCCAACTCCATCCATCCTCCGAATCATCTTGGAGGGGAATCTTGTGACGAACAACTTAGTGAACCTCCCTCATGCTGTGTCTTGATTTTGGGTTGACTTCTACCTTGCATCTTGATTATCTCAAGTGCATGACCAACATATAGATATATATATATATTTATATATACCACATATAGATTTTACACAAAAAAAAAACATGCGTTAAGTTTAAAGCAATAGTTTACCCCAAAATTAAAATTTGCAGAATGGATTTTGGAAAAATTAATTTAAATAAATAGTGAACTCTTAGTAAATCTTTTGTATGTAGTTTTGTAGGCTACTTGTTTACTGTGCAAAGATAACATGATTTAATTAAACTCAAATGTAATCAATTAACTTCTATATTAAAATAGCAGTTTTGTCTAATCAGTTTACTTTAATGCAATTTAACAATAATTTATTACATTTATATAGTGCTTTTCGAAGCAATCAACCACCACTAATGTGCAGCATCCACCTGGATGATGCGACGGCAGCCATATTACACCAGAACGCTCACCACACACCAGCTGATTGGTGGAGAGGAGACCGAGTGATTAGGCCAATCAGGATAAGATTAGGAGGCCATGATGGACAGGGTGCCGGGGGTTACACCCCTACTCTTTTATCCCTCAAAGGACATATAGGATTTGTAATGACCACTGAAAGTCATGACCTCGGTTTAACGTCTCATCTGAAGGAAAAGTTAATTTTTTTAGTTATCTAAACTGGTAAATTTTCAATATTGTGATTTAATATTTTAGTTGAAAGAACTAACATTTTCCAGTGTAATCAACTTGATAAATCTTGTTTGTTCAACAAGACAACATTGACTTGACCTTTTTTTGGGACAACAAATTTCCAGTATTTTTGTGTGTTTGTTCAATGAACTTACATGTATTGAGTTTTTTCTTTTCTATTGTATTCTTTATGTTTTTCTTTGCATGTGTATAATGCTGTGTATCGTTTTTTAAGCATTTAAGCAGACATTTCTCTATTTTTATTAATGAGGGAAAAAAAAGAAAATAAATTAGGCAAATATATTTTTGTAGAACTCAGTTACCTATTCAATCAAGAATATGAAATACAAGTCAACATTAAGATAGATAGATAGATAGATAGATAGATAGATAGATAGATAGATAGATAGATAGATAGATAGAGCGCCACTTCAGTATCAGATAGCTATTGAATGACATTGAAGTGGGCACTGCACTGCACACAACCAACGTGTTCTTGCAGAATTACACGCCAAACACCATCAATGTTTAATAACGAAGAGCTTTGTTCAAAAGATTATGCCGTAAGCACACGCAGCCTCTGCTGTTTGAAGAGCTCGAGGACTGGAGCGTCACATCCTGTGTGTCATCCACATCATCTGTGCGGCAAATCATCTTTTATAGTGCTCTTAATGTAAATACCTAGCCTCATTCGGCATCCGTCATTGACCGGAGAATGAAAGCGGAGTCAAAACAAACGACCGAAGCCGCGCTGGTTTATAATCGAGCCATGTAGCGAGGACGCGTTTGTGACGTCGCCGCTGCATATCGCGTTACGTCATATGCTGGTAAATCCGTCGCGTTTCGTTCTGTTTGCCAATAAAGCGGGACGCGGTCGGCGTGTGTGCGTGCAGTTTGTGTAATGCCACTATTAAGCGACATCTATCCGCTCGTATCGCGCTGCAGCTGATGTTTGATGGACACTGAGCGTGATTTCACCGCCGTAAATGATGAAAACCCGTGAATATCAGCAAATAGATCCTCAGGCACTCGCGACACCGACCCCGACGCCTCCACCGCGACCTCTGCCCGAGCACAAGCCCAAACGAGCCCGGAGAAAATGGGAGGTGTTTCCTGGGAAGAACCGCTTCTACTGTGACGGTCGCATCATCGTGGCGCGTCAGAGCGGCGTGCTGCCGCTCACACTGGGACTCATCCTGCTCACCAGCGGACTCTTCTTCGTATTCGAGTGAGTCTCATGCCTTTGGCTGGTACACCGCGTGGTCTGTCTTAGCTGGTTGTGGCTAGAACATCTAAGCAAGTAGTGTTGTTGTGCTGTCTGAAAGCACGAGGGACACAATAATATGTAGGCCGAGAGAAGATCGGGATAAGATGTCACACCACAGCGCGGTCAGGGTTTGGAGAAAAGAGTCCGATTACATCAATGTCTATTTTTAGTCCAACAGTGCTTTTGTTTGTTGGTCTCAAACACCTGCTTCAAAAATACAAGTCAGTCAGTGCTAGCATAAAAAAAGGAATGATTTCTTTAAAAATATTAAAGTGCTGTTTTCATTGATAATAATAATAATAATTGGTCTGCATATTAGAATGATTATTCATGTGTCATTGGACTAAATAATTATATTTGAATGCATATGCATTACATTTTAAAATAACTATCCAATAAGCCAAGTCAAGGGCCATGAATAATTGTTTTCACTGCAAGATTGTGCTGACAGAATTCTTTTTCATTAATGTCAGGGCAGAGTTGTCACATTTTATAAATCGTATGAAGATATGTCATATTTAAGTATTCCTGTGAAAAAATGTGTCCTTATAGTGTTAAAAATTAGTGTAGGTTTTCACTGTGACAACATCACCCTATTTATGTGAAAATTTCCCATAAAGGTGTAGTATTGGACCGTATCTGATTTTTATAATATATCAATATATGCAGTATCTCAATTATTTTATTAGATTACTACAGTAATTTTTGTTGGAATTTTTTTAAAGGTCAATACAGATTGTTTTTATATTATGAATTCTCTGAAGTTAGTTTTATTTATAAAATCACAAGATCATTAAACTACAGAAATACAATATAATGGGTAAAATGCATATTTTATTAATTATAATGATTAATTATGCAAACGTGTTTTGTGATATAAATGGTTACAAATATATTGTCTAACTACATTTCTTTTGTTGTTTAGAGACCCACTAAATAGTGTCATATCAGTAGGCTCGATATCAGCCCTGATAATACTTTGCAAAATGTGCAAACCTTTTTTGTCAAATAGTACATTTTTAGTTGTGTGTCTTTTCCTAGATGCTAATATTTGAAATGTTCAATAGGCTAATTTGCAGGCAAAGTGATTACTACAAACTAAAAAAAAATACTTTAAGAAATATTGACTTTTGGAGCAAAACCTGCCTCCCTATTCTGGAGTACACTGCAATAGAAATTATTCTACAAATCTGCATGTGAAACGTACTGTCTCCCTCGAGACAGTATTTGTATTGAGGACACATAGGGACTTAATTAATGATGTATGGTTATTTAAAAGTGGCTCATTTAATTTTAGTGTTAATCATACCCCTCATTTTAAAGCAATTCCTTGTGGATACAGCACATTATGTGGAGATTCAGTTTGATACTATAGTTCAAATCTTTATATTACATTAGGTTTATGTTATTTATTTTCGATGTACTGCAACACTTTAGACATTAGTACTTGTTTGGATCCTCTTACACAACCACCGCTTTCTCTCGTTCTCTTTATAGGGCATTGGTTTAGCATTAGACATTGGATTTGGGATCCACAGAGCTGTAGGGAATGGAACAGTAACCGTTTAATGGAGCACTATATTTTAAAGCTTCTTTGTTCCGCAATCAATGTTTTCCTAATTGAGCTGTTCTGTGGTTACAGCTGCCCGTTCCTGGTGAAGCACCTCACCAGCTGCATCCCGGCCATCGCAGGGGTCCTTTTTGTGTTTGTGATCATCTCACTCTTCCAGACCAGCTTCACGGATCCAGGGATTCTGCCCCGGGCAACACCAGAGGAGGCCGCAGACATTGAGAAACAAATCGGTGAGGGAGCACACATATCCACGTGTCCATGGTTATGTTCAGAAGTGATAACTAGAGTAGGCTGTATATTGCTTACTAGTTTTTGTGTAATCTAGTTTGTGAAACGTAATGTAATGTGCGCACATTAATCTTTTGCTTTAGATACCCCAAAATATTATCATCCTTGTGTAAGGGGAGACACATTCTAAAATGTTTAAGGTTGCTAACCTAAATATATTTTTTATGTCTTAAGACATTTATGTATAAATGTGTAAAATGAATTTGAAAATACTACTTGAAATGTTTTTACAATATAATTTCTCCCGTACTGCACGCGCATGTGTGTGTGTATGTATATAAGGGGCCGGGATTCGATTAAAAAAAATAATAAAATTAATTCGAGGCTTTGAAATAAATTAATCGAAATTAATCGCATTTTAATTGCATATAAATATTTGACCTGAGAACAGTGAGAAGTAATTTTTCACATGGATTTTTAATATACCATTGAATAAAGACTGAATACATACGTTTAATCAACAAAATGTTGTTTATTTCAGTCCAGCAGACCAGTGCAATGTTTGCCATTAAGTGTAGCAATAGCATATTTGTGATATTTGAGGCTCGATGTGCTGCGGTGATACGCAAATTCCTTGTTGTATAGCTTGCGCACAACCATACTTTTGTCGACGCTTCCATCCTTTCGTTTTTTTAAAGCAAAATTGCCCATCCACAGGGCCAAGCAAAGTGGTCTCATCAGCTTCTTCGTTCATGTTCGGTTTGTTGTTGTCGTGACTCGTGAAAGCTAGTTGGTGGTCCAGTATAAACGGTCTGTCGAAACTCATTCATTGAAAAACGTTCCGCAGTGCAAAAATAAGTGTGGTTAAAATGATGTTCTTTATTTTTTGCGTAATTAATCCTAATTAACGCGTTAAAGTCCTGTAATTAATTAATCTTATCTAACGCGTTAAAGTCCCGGCCCTTTATATATATATATATATATATATATATATATATATATATATAATAAAATATACACACACACACACACACACACATATAGTGAGTATTTGAACACCCTGCTATTTTGGAGGGGTCTGATATTGTCATCGTAGGTGCATGTCCACTGAGAGACATAAGCTAAAAAAAAAAAGAAATCACAATATATTATTTTTTTAACAATTTATTTGTATGATACAGCTGCCAATAAGTATTTGAACACCTGTCCATCAGCTAGAATTCTGACCCTCAAAGACCTGTTTGTCTGCCTTTAAAATGTCCACCTCCACTCCATTTATTATCCTAAATTAGATGCACCTGTTTGAAGTCGTTAGCTGCATAAAGACACCTGTCCACCCCATACAATCAGTAAGAATCCAATGCTGCGTCCCAATTCGCCTACTTATACTACGTCCTAAAAGTATGTACTCTTTTGAGTGTGTAGCAGAAAAGTATGCAAGCTTTGGGACATACTACTTCGCCATCTTTAACGGACTCTGTCGCTTAGTTACGTGCATCCCTGTCAATCATCATTAGATTCGTCACAGTTCAAATCCTCCACATTCAGTTTAATCTCCTACCGTATCGGAGAAAAATGTAGCCGCTTGTTGATCTGCCATGTGTGGGTCTTTGTGGGTCAGAGACTCTCCTCATGTGTTTGCAGTTTAAATATAATGATGCATTTAAAAGTTAATGGCCAAACGTGTCATTAAAAAAGTTCACAATGCTGCTGCAGGTGAAATATAATGTGGACAACACTGAATAAATATATTTTTGTCAGGTTAAATATTGATAGTTGGTCACTCAAACCCCTTTATCTAAACTTCTCTACTTAACTGTCGAACTCGCACATCCGTCATAGTTGTAGTTTTTTAATGCTTTTTATCCGCGTTTGTAGTTCTAATCGAATCCTCGTCCAACTCGCAATGGGTTGTGGGCAATATCAGCCGTTAGAGTGCACATCGATAAGTACTCCGAATTCGGACCGGAAATAGTAAACCATCCGGGAATCTTTGGAATACTCTTTTCAACATACTACGATTTGGGACACACTAATTCTATTTTCGAATACTATTTAGGATGGATAGTATGCGAATTGGGATGCAGGGCAATTACTAACATGGCCAAGACCAAAGAGCTGTCCAAAGACACTAGAGACAAAATTGTACACCTCCAAAAATGCCCAGCAGCTTGGTGAAAAAAGGTCCACTCTTGGGCTCCATGCAAGATCTCACCTCTTGGGGTCTCAATGATCCTAAGAAAGTCAGCCGAGAACTACACAGGAGGAGCTGTTCAATGACCTGAAAAGAGCTGGGACCACCATTTCCAAGGTTACTGTTGGTAATACACTAAGATGTCATGGTTTGAAATCATGCATGTAATGGAAGGTTCCCCTGCTTAAACCAGCACATGCCCAGGACCGTCTTAAGTTTGCCATTGACTATTTGGGTGATCCAGAGGAGCCATGGGAGAAAGTCATGTGGTCAGGTGAGACCAAAACAGAACTTTTTGGTCATAATTCCACTAAACATGTTTGGAGAAAGAAGAATGATGAGTACCATCCCAAGAACACCATCCCTACTGTGAAGCATGGGGATAGTAGCAGTGCAGTCGCTCTGTCCCGTGTTAAGAAGAGGATGATCTGGGCCATGTATTGCAAGATTTTGGGGAACAACCTCCTGCCCTCAGTTAGAGCATTGAAGATGGGTCGAGGCTGGGTCTTCCAACATGGCAATGACCTGAAGCACACAACCAGGATAACCAAGGAGTGGCTCTGTAAGAAGCATATCAAGGTTCTGGTGTGGCCTAGCCAGTCTCCAGACCTAAACCCAATAGAGAATATTTGGAGGGAGCTCAAACTCCATGTTTCTCAGCGACAGGCCAGAAACCTGACTGATCTAGAGAAGATCTGTGATCTTTAAAGGAGTGGGCCAAAATCCCTTCTGTAGTGTGTGCAAACCTGGTGAAAAACTACAGGAAACCTTTGACCTCTGTAATTGCAAACGAAGGCTACTGTACATTAACGTAGATGTTTTTTTCCAGGTGTTCAAATACTTATTTACAGTTGTATCAAATAAATAGATACAATGTAAATCAATTTATGTACAAATAAATAGTTAAAAAATCTTTTTATTTTTATTTATTTTTATTTATTTATGTGTCTCACTGTGGACATGCACCAACGATGACAATTTCAGACCTCCAATTTCAGATTTCCAAGTAGGAGAACTTGCAAAATAGCAGGGTGTTCAAATACTTATTTTCCTCACTATATATTTATATATATTTATATATATTTCTTATTCTAATCAAATGTATTTATTATTATTTAATTATTTGTTTTTCCCTATGAACTTTGCACTGAGCCCCTAGCACTCCCTTGCGACCCCCTGATCGTCCCTGCACCCTAGTTTGAAAACCCTTGATAAATAAAAATAGTCTGCAACACTATCACATGATCTCACCATATTTCATGTTTATTTCAGCAAGTGCTGTACAGTTATCTATTAAAATAAATTAGCTTATTTTGCATTTTTAATCCAAGTTTGTCTAAATTATCTTTTGACAGCTGATTTATTTAACGAATCGAGAAAGATATCTGATGTTGTTTCTGGCTCATCCATCATTCTATATATATAGTGGAAAAAAGTAGGTTTGAATTAATTATTCAGTGACTCATTCATAAAGACTTTGGGCCTTTCTAAATACTCACAGTTGTGGTTTTTGCACTTATCTACTTGCATGACGTATTTCCAGAGTTGGGCCAAAGTGTTCAAGTAGTCGTGAAGACCACAAGTGTTTTAAGATTTTTGTTTGCTCATTGTAAACAACATTGTAAAAAACACTCGATCACTGTGTTTTCAAACGTTTTACAAAATGCATATAATCTCTGCAGGTTTTGCACCAATAAAATGTGCATCACTTAACATTTTACAACCGAATAAGATGTAATATCTAATTAATTTAACTTGCACTGAAATATTCTTTCCTAGACATGATGCGAAATCGAGGCCTGTAAGTTTGTGATAATTTATGGGATATGCTTTGCCTCCAAGACTGCTCAGAGTATTATGGCTTGTTTCCACAGAGCGGTACATTCAGTACAGTATGCCGTTTCTATGGTCAGAAGTTGTGAATGGTACCCTAATTCCAAACCGTACTGTACCACTTTTTTTTGGCACTTTTCCAGTGGGGTACCTAGCACAGTAGTCCAGTACTAAAGGGTGGAGCTAGACTCATTGCTGAAAGTTGATTGGTTGACAGAGAATTGTCACCTTATGGCAAATATTAGTAGTATGCTAATGCATGTGATTGATCTGTGACATCATCACTTTTGTGGTAGGATGTCTATATCCGTAGGATTGATTCCATGCAATATAATTAAATCTATGATTAAAACGAAGAGGGGGGGAGTGACGTTTGGCTTGACCCCAAAGGAGTTTAGTAAATCTGTAAACGCATCATTTGTATTATCTACGTCAATGTTAAAATCACAGGCAATCAATGCTTTATTGACTGTGACCAATAGATCTGAGAGAGAATCTGCAAACTCTTTTAAGAAATCAACATGAGGCTCTGGAGGTCTATATACAGTAGCCAAAGCAAGAGATGATAGGGATTTTTTTCTTATGTTAGAGTGTAACATTTAGCACAAGCACTCCAAACTAATTAAACCCGTATCCTGTTTTCTGAGTAACATTAAGAATATCTATAGATAGTTGCAACACTGCCACCACGACCAGTCAGGTGGGTCTAGTGCGAAATAATCATTTTTGGTTTAAACCAAGTTTCAGTCAGACAGAGTACATCAACTAATTAAATTATTTTAAGATTTTCTTGTTTAATCATGATCAGATTTTTTTCTAGATCCTATAGTAGATTTGTTTTAACCTAGGGATGGGCAAACTTGGTCCAGAGTTTAGCTCCAAACCTGCTCAAACTCACCTGCCGGTAGCTTTCTAGTAATCTTGAAGGCATTGATTAGCTTGTTCATGTGTGTTTGATTAGGAATGGACTAAACCCTCCAGGACTGGGTTTGTTCGGAGAATTAAGGCTTCAACATACTCTGCAAGAATAGAGAAAAAAGTTCTCGCTCCCAGGGCTGCGAGAACAAAATGACGTCATTTTGTTCTTGCTGCCCTGGTTTGGGGGTTCTCGCCACTTGTTCTCGACATATCGCCTGAGCAGAACTTTTTTCTTGCGGGTGTCCCAGAACTATTGTGTGATTGGTCAGACATTTAAAGTGGGCAGGGTTAAGGCAGAGAAACGCAGGTGTTCGGCACCTGCTTTTCTCGTGAAGTATGGCATGTACCGGCCAGAACGAACTTTGTTCTTGTTCTTGCCACCTCGAGAAAACGAACAAATTTCACTGTTCTTGCAGAGTATGTTCCAAACTTGAACTGTTTCTACACAATGCACTACACTCTCACTTCTATCAATTAAATGAGTAGAACAAAGACTGTCATGTGTAGTTTGACTTACTAGTCATATGGTGCATAGACTCTTGGAGATGTTGTCCGACAGAAGATCCTCTCCGATTCTGTTGGGGTGCAGGCTGTCAGCATGAAAATGCCTATGAAAAGATTTCAGTTGTTTACAACAAGCATTTTCTGTTCATTACAACATGACATTAACCATTCATTTACAGCAAATAGTCTACTGAGCCTTTCATGTCCTTGTAGGTATGTGGGAAGCGGTCCAGGCATGATGAACCAAAATCCCTGATCTAGCTGATTTGGATGTTAAGTTTTGGCTTTTAGGGAGGAATGAAAGCACACCGCTGTGAAGGAAAAAAATGCACAAATCGCACCGTTCTAGTTTCTTGCTTTCATTGCTGTAGGGTTTGTGTTGTTGCAATGTCTTTGCAAAGATGTTGCAAATGTATTGTCCTTTTCAGACAACTAGTAGAACTGCCAGTCCGATTAATGTAGTGAAGCAATTTTATCTGTGCGTAGAAAAATGGTCTTGCGAGTTTTGCATAATTGAATCGTCTCTTCTGACCGACTTTTATAGAGACCATGATCAAACTACACTGATCAGCATAACACTGATTATTTCTTCATCACGGCGCCTGTTAGTGGGCGGGATATATTAGGCAGCAAGTTAACATTTTTTCCTCAAAGTTGATGTGTTGGAAACAGGAAAAATCTCATGGGTGACCAAGGCTCATTGGTGAACGTGGGGAGCGAAGGCTGACCCATGTCAAACAGACGATGCAGCTCAAATTGCTCAAGATGTTAAAGGTCCCGTTCTTTGCGTGTTTTCGAAGCTTTGATTGTGTTTACAGTGTGCAATATAACATGACTTCATGTTTCGCGTGTAAAAAACAGTATTTATTAGTTAATTTACTTTTCTGTACAGCGCTGTTTTCTCTGTCCTAAAAACCTGGCCTGATGATTTCCTTGTTCTATGAAGTCCCTCCTTCAGAAATGCGTAACGAGTTCTGATTGGGCCAGCGCTTATCGTGTTGTGATTGGACAGCAGCTTAGCGCACTTTGCCCGGAAAGGTCCCGCCTCTTACCATACCGCTGAATGCGCGCTCTTCTCCACGTGGGAGAGCAACAAGACCACGTCCCCTATTTTGCATGCTTGTGTGACGCGTTCCAGTTGGTTTTTATTATGCCCTTCACACGCTAACTTTCCTCCGTCTTATTCACGCAATTACGTATCATTGCTTGCGATGCATGAGTGCCCACTACTGGCGGAACATTTGCAATGGACCCAACTGGAAATAAGCCCTTGATCACTTGGAATCTTCTCTGAAGTTGATTTATTATTCATTTTTTTTTCCATTACGAAATGTTTATGCAGCATTCTATGTGTATATAGATGTGTTTGGGTTGTTTAAAATGTTTTTTAAAAGTATCATAGAGTTGTTTATGGTGGGGTAAATTAAACATATGTGCTGACATCACTATCGTGTTGCATTGTGGTATATGAAGCTTCCTGAGGTGTACATATGAAGTAGACTCGCTCTCTCGGTCAAAATTGAGGGAGCAAGTGGGAAAAATAAATTTCCCTTGGAACACACTTCAAAAAGGCGGCCGGGATTCCACCGAGGGGGAGTGCTTAGGGAAGTTCACAAGTGCGTGTCTTAAAGTGGAGTGGAACGCAGCACTAGCCTCCAAATTCCCCAGACCTCAGTCCAATCAAGCATCTGTGGGATGTGCTGAACATACAAGTCGGATCTATGGAAGCCCCACCTCGCAACTTACAGGACTTAAAGGATCTTCTGCTAACATCATGGTGCCAGATACCACAGCACACCTTCAGGAGTCTAGTGGAGTCAAAGCCTCGGCGTTCAGGGCTGTTTTTGCCAGCAAAGGCAGGACCAACACAATATTAGGTTATGCCTGGTTATGTCATAATGTTAAGTCTGATCAGTGTATACTAAGCTATTATTTGTCAATAACAATCGTCAATTTGAGCACCCTTCATCGAAGACAGTTCATCTTCATTGCCACAAAATTGTACAGACATTTTGCTAATGTAATATGCATTAAAAAAGCAAATCTATAAAATCCTTGTTTAAAAAGATTAGAAGGACATTACGCCCTAATTACAGAGGATGACACTGACATGATGACTGTCACATGACAGGATGATTGTCATCAGCAACACACACTCCCGCAGGACTTAAAATATCTTCACCCACTCAGTAGCATTCTTGTTGCTTCTTCTTGATGGCTGCAATGAGATGTGACCTTATTCATCCATGCAGTTTCACGCTTGCAGATTCAACCATGGTTGTCCCCCAAACAGATAACCTGCCAATAAGAGAACTGAAATAGTCGGCTGATTTTAGTTTACATTTCAGTCTGAAATGTTTGTGAAGAGCTGAGAAATGGAGCATTGCACGATGCATCACTTTCTGACCGTTTTTTTGTTTTTTTTCCTCAAGTCAAATTTATAGCCTGTCTGTCTGTCTTCTCCCTTCTGACCTTCACTGGCTGTTTCTGGAATAAAGGCTTAGTTTGTTTGCTGGAGTTATAATAAATGTGTTTTACATCTGCGACCGCATTTTATTTCCGACCCTTTAAATCTACCATTTGGAATGTCATTTCATTTTCAATGGTAATGCTTTGCTGAATTTATGTTAGTTATGGTATAGTTTATGATGTGATATGACTGATTTTTACATATTCTACGTGAACACGCTAGACTGATGTCTTTGACGGTTGCCTTGTGACCTTGTCTTTTGCAGCGTCTTGTGTACAAGCCATTCTAAAAATCTATATATTTTTTTTAATTTCTTAAATTTAAACAAGTTTTTAAAAAACGAATCTCTAGACCTTTTACTCCTTGCATGTTTTAAGTATGTTCAATGTTTTCTGTAGGAAGAATGTGTTTTGCATTACACAGCACTGCTTTTCTGTTGTTTTCTACGTAAAGACACTCACTGGACTGATGTCTTTAACTGTTGTGCTCACGTCTTGCATAATTTGCAGCTGTTTCAAATACACAGCGCTCAAGTTAGAAGTTAAAGGTGCACTATGTAGTATTTTTGCAGTAAAATATCCAAAAACCACTAGGCCAGTGTTATATATTTTGTTCAGTTGAGTACTTACAATATCCCAAATGTTTCCAACTATTTGTAAATTGTGAGAAAATTGCTATTTTAACTAAGGACTGGGACGTTTCAGCATAGCGTTTGAGCGAGTCACCTGTCAATCGCGTCATATCTGTGCTACCCTCGGTTTTATTCTGCAGAAGTGCTTTTCTCTTAGCAGTGTGAACATGTCACAGCAGCGCCGAGCGAACGAACAGAGTAACATCATAACATAATTTTAAACACACTTAAATGTATCTATTATGATAAACAGAGCTGCTTTACCCTATAATCATGACCGGAAAAAGCCCCGGTACTCACAAGCCGCGTGTTTGTATAACAATCGCTCCAGCGGCCGTGCTCAGCTCCACAACACTCGGTCCTGCTCTGCTTTATACTACAGTAACGTTAAAACCGCATCCATGAACATGATTTCTGCCCGAGTCCTATTTTCCACCGGCTGTGAGGTGAAGACCACATGTCCCAAGATACTGTGCTCACACTTGGCGTCATCAAACTACACCTTTGTTTAGAATAGGCGCCCTCCAGAGGACGGAAAGTTGCATAGTGCACCTTTTTAAATTTTTCTCTAGACTATTTTTTTTTCTTTTTCACTTCATTACCCTGCTTCTCAGGATTTTGAATTAAAAAAAATAGTGGGTGGAATAAACAAAAAGCAGTTTTATAAAGCTGGGTGCCTTAGACATGATCTCGGTGTCTCGCAGATTTATATAGAAAAGCAGCACGGTGAAATGCAAAAAGTCTTGTTTACAGTGCATCACTTTCAATTAATGTTGTTTCATTTACACATTGGGTTAATTTAGTGTAAGCACGACTGGATATTTTCCATGCAATTCATCAAATCAGAGGCACACGGTCAACACAATAAGTTAACCAAATTAGTTTGGTCAGTTTTAAACAATAGGACAGTGTGCGTTCATCGAACAGATGTTTTTACTCTGTGACTTTCAGAGAGGAATACAACAACACAAAACAGCATAACACGTCTTTTATTCTGAGGCAGAGCTTTGGGTTACCTTTTTGCTAAATGTTATTGATGCAATTTTTTTGCATGTGATTCAGTAAAAAAATAACGCCTTTTAAATAATGTGTTGCTATATTTATTGCACAATGGATTTTTTCAAGTTTGTAACAAAAGCCGTGCTATCTTGCTTTTAGCATTTTTCTTCTTGTGTTTGTGCCTTACAACTTTTAACATTATCCTGTTTAGTCTAGTTGTTACAATAAACAGGAAGTCTTTGCTATTTAGAGCCACTTGTTAGAAACTCTGTTCAACTCAGAGCTTTTAAACATCTGAGTTCTCCTTATTGCATAGTTTTGTTGTTTTCTTTAATTTTTGTTATTGAAATTCCATCCTGACATTTCATCCTCTGCTGGAAATGTTTTTCTCTCTCACTCAGACAACCCAACAGGCTCGTCTTCGTCCTATCGCCCCCCTCCGCGCACAAAGGAGGTCATCATCAATCAGCAGGTGGTTAAACTCAAGTACTGCTTCACCTGCAAGATCTTCCGCCCACCGCGTACCTCCCACTGCAGCCTGTGTGACAACTGTGTGGGTGAGTGTTGAGGAGGAGATGTATGGCAGAGTACAGTACACACACATGCAGCTTTATTATTTGGCTTGGGTTCCACATATCCGGGCCTGTTTTTAATGATAATTATTAGCAGTGTTTGCTAATCTATGTATTCATGTTAGAAGTTTACATGTACCGTGTATATGATTTTATCTAAGGCAGCAGCTATTTGCACTAAGTGCAAATGGCAATAGATGCTATTTACACTAAGTGCAAATTGCATATTTTCTTAGCGATGTATGCTATTTACACTAGTTTGATGATATTTCTAAACGTATAAATAGTCTGATATGTGATCCCATGTGATGGGAAAAGTGATTAGTGCACGATCGGCAAAATGTGGATTCGAACCTCAGGTCGTTTTAGTGTCTCAACTTTCTGCTGCATGTTTTATGCTATTATTACTATTGCTGCTTTACACAAACCAGTGTTTTCTGTCCTTTTATCTGGCCCAACCACATGTCAGTGGGTGGATTTAGTACAAATAGCATTTGCTAACAAGGCTTGGATGTTTGTACATACAGTCTTGTTCAAAATAATAGCAGTACAATGTGACTAACCAGAATAATCAAGGTTTTTAGTATATTTTTTATTGCTACGTGGCAAACAAGTTACCAGTAGGTTCAGTAGATTGTCAGAAAACAAACAAGACCCAGCATTCATGATATGCACGCTCTTAAGGCTGTGCAATTGGGCAATTAGTTGAAAGGGGTGTGTTCAAAAAAATAGCAGTATTATTCTTCAATAATAAAATTAATCCTCAAAAATAGGCAAGTTGTATTTTTGAGGATTAATTTTATTATTGAATAATAACCATGTTCTCAATGAACACAAACTCATTAATATCAAAGCTGAATATTTTTGGAAGTTTTAGTTTTTAGTTTTAGCTATTTTAGGGGGGTATCTGTGTGTGCAGGTGACTATTACTGTGCATAATTATTAGGCAACTTAACAAAAAACAAATGTATACCCATTTCAATTATTCATTTTTTACCAGTGAAACCAATATAACATCTCAACATTCACAAATATACATTTCTGACATTCAAAAACCAAACAAAAACAAATCAGTGATCAATATAGCCACCTTTCTTTGCAAGAAAGCCTGCCATCCAAGGATTCTGTCAGTGTTTTGATCTGTTCACCATCAACATTGCGTGCAGCAGCAACCACAGCCTCCCAGACACTGTTCAGAGAGGTGTACTGCTTTCCCTCCTTGTAAATCGCACATTTGATGATGGACCACAGGTTCTCAATGGGGTTCAGATCAGGTGAACAAGGAGGCCATATCATTAGATTTTCTTCTTTTATACCCTTTCTTGCCAGCCACGCTGTGGAGTACTTGGACACGTGTGATGGAGCATTGTCCTGCATGAAAATCATGTTTTTCTTGAAGGATGCAGACTTCTTCCTGTACCACTGCTTGAAGAAGGTGTCTTCCAGAAACTGGCAGTAGGACTGGGAGTTGAGCTTGACTCCATCCTCAACCCGAAAAGGCCCCACAAGCTCATCTTTGATGATACCAGCCCAAACCAGTACTCCACCTCCACCTTGCTGGCGTCTGAGTCGGACTGGAGCTCTCTGCCCTTTACCAATCCAGCCACGGGCCCATCCATCTGGCCCATCAAGACTCACTCTCATTTCATCAGTCCATAAAACCTTAGAAAAATCAGTCTTGAGATATTTCTTGGCCCAGTCTTGACGTTTCAGCTTGTGTGTCTTGTTCAGTGGTGGTCGACTTTCTGCCTTTCTTACCTTGGCCATGTCTCTGAGTATTGCACACCTTGTGCTTTTGGGCACTCCAGTGATGTTGCAGCTCTGAAATATGGCCAAACTGGTGGCAAGTGGCATCTTGGCAGCTGCTTGCTTGACTTTTCTCAGTTCATGGGCAGTTATTTTGCGCCTTGGTTTTTCCACACGCTTCTTGCGACCCTGTTGACTATTTTGAATGAAACGCTTGATTGTTCGATGATCACGCTTCAGAAGCTTGGCTATTTTAAGACTGCTGCATCCCTCTGCAATATATCTCACTATTTTTGACTTTTCTGAGCCTGTCAAGTCCTTCTTTTGACCCATTTTGCCAAAGGAAAGGAAGTTGCCTAATAATTATGCACACCTGATATAGGGTGTTGATGTCATTAGACCACACCCTTTGTCATTACAGAGATGCACATCACCTAATATGCTTAATTGGTAGTAGGCTTTCCAGCCTATACAGCTTGGAGTAAGACAACATGCATAACGAGGATGATGTGGTCAAAATACTCATTTGCCTAATAATTCTGCACTCCTTTTTATATATATATATATATATATATATATATATATATATATATATATATATATATATATATATATATATATATATTATTTTTTTTTAAATCATTTGTATTTTAAATTGTAGTTTTTGTTAACTGTTTTTAAGTTTAATATATTGTTATTATTTTATAAACATATTGAGAGAGAATCACAAAATTAACCAAATCGTGCTGCAATTCTTTCAAATAATTTTTTCTTTTATTAAATATTTATTTAATTCCCCCCATTCATGTTTACAATGGAAATTATTTGTTATTGTTATAAGCGATGAACCAAGCTAACTAGCTACAAGCTCAATCACATTACAAACTTTGAGTATTTGAAAATAAGACAAAATTCGGAAAATCTGACAAAAAGACAAAAGTACAATACTGTGTAACGTAACCAGGAAAGAACTACAATTCCATGAAGCATTGCAAAAGGCAATTTAATTAAAAACGATGCAGAAATGTATAATATGTATATAGAAACAACAAATCAATTTTATTGCAAAATGTGCATAATATATATGCAATTTAAAGCTACTGTCTTTAACTTTTTTTTGCTCAAGATTGACAAAAATTATATAATGAGAATTGTACAACATGAATCCATTTTCCAAACTTGTGTTTTTGTCTTACCCTGAATCATTATGGTACACTAATAAGTGTTTATATTGGGACTATTTCAGACCGGTCTCGTAGGAACCACTGCGGAGGCGCACAGTTCCTGCGTGACTCACCATAGACATAAAAAAAGAGAAGTAGTTCCGGCTGCAATGTTCTTCCACAAGATGCGTGCAGTTCTGTTTATTGACCACTAGAGCGCAAAGTTACGGACTGCAGCTTTAAGTAGTTCGAGAGAGACTATTAAGTCATTTGCAGTGCTTTATGGGAGTGGGTGGGCACTAAAGAGTTATTTTGCCACAATTTTCTCGCCATGTTTCGGATTTATTTATTAAAGGGGGGGTGAAACACTCAGTTTCAGTCAGTGTCATGTCAATCTTGAGTACCTATAGAGTAGCATTGCATCCTGCATATCTCCGAAAAGTCTTTATTTTTTTTATAATTATATAAGAAAGATGCGCTGTTCCGAGTCTTTCCGAAAAAAGCCTAGCGGGTGGGGGCGTATCGTGTGAGCGGAGCTAAATAATGCCGTGTGCGCGCCCCTGTTATTGTGTTGAGTGCGTCGTAAAGCTGTGTCATCCCTAACAGCGGGAAAAAACTTTATTCAAAATAAAAATATGGCTTTTAATCAGATACAGCCATACATCTATGATCCGGAATCAGACCCAGAGGCTGAAGTTGAACAGGAGCAGCAGCAAAAACGACTAGAGCAGGACGTCTCTATGTGGTACAAGTTATACACTAACTATATAATATGCTTAGCGGCTTGTGTTATTTACATATTTATACTTGAGTTATATCGTCGTAATTTTTTTTTTGAAGGTGTACATGTGGGAAGTGCAGTTGTGCACGTGTGTGTGTGTGTGTTTACGCGTGGTTTGTGTAGACAATTGTAGTAAGCGGACTGGTTTTGCAGGGCAGGCTAGTGTTTACATAGAAAGACACGGAATAGTAGCGCATTTGAATGAAGAAGCGTGCTTATTTAGTTCAACATATTTCCCCACTCTTTGTGTATTGTTGTTTGGAGTTCTTTTACAATACACAAACATAAAGTTACACATATAGTAGCCAGCTAAACAAATGTACACGCACTACACATCGCATGCTCCATTGATCAATTAACTATACGTGATCATGTTTGTGCTACTTGATGGGTATAGGCAAAAACACAGACATTTGAAGCAGTCTTACTCACCGCCTGCGGTTCTAACGTTGGGACTGCTCCATCCTTCAGCATTAGGCGATCGGAAAATCCGGCGTCGAGCTGGGCCTTGTTTATGAAACAGTCGGCACCGAAATACAGTGAACAGACATAAACCTTTGCGCAACTCAGTTGCTGATCCGGAAAAGCAAATTACATCCACTGTTGCCTTAACGCGGGGTTTTTTGGCAATCTGTACAGGACTGTCTTGGTCTGGCAACCAAAAACGCACTTTTTTGGTGACATTGTTAATTTCTTGAAGTCACATCACCTGTGCAGCGCAGCCTATGAGCCCCGCTTTGATGGGCGTAGCCTGTTGCTTTTGCACTCTCCCTCTCTCTCTCACGCTCTTCCGGTAGAATTGTCCGTACGGCCCATACAAGGAAATTCCGACCTTTTAACGTCAAGTGGACCCATGATCGAAAAAAACTTGCCGAAACTTATGACTAACCGGAAGTAGCATTTTTGACAAAGAAATACTCCCATCAAACGTCCACCTTAACTTTTGAAACTTTGTCTATGCTTAGTATGGGATTCCAAGTCTTTAACAGTGTAAAAAGATCAGTATGCATGAAACAGCATTTCACCCCCCCCCCTTTAATTTAGCAGAATAATGAGTAATGTAGTTTTTCCACCAGAAATTTAGCTGTTAAACACAAATCTTTAACTGAAAGAATAATTTGAAGAAATTCACAAAAAACAACCTCATCGCAAGTTAAAGGTTCCCTGTGCATATGAAGAAAATGAAGTGGATTTTTACTCTACACTATTGCACTCAATTTGTACTGTCAAACACCACTCATAATGTTCTCATAAGATGTAATCTAGTAACATTCAGTATGAAATGGCAACATGTATATTTTCTGTTTGCAGTTTCGCACTATTCCTCTTGTGAATCTATGTGGGATGTTATCTCTCTCTGAAATAGCAGTGTTATTAATAGTGATTGGGTTTATGCAAGCCTGTTTTAACCAGTTTGTGTTTTAGTTTAATCTGTCAAGTTCTCATTTGTTCTTAAGCCAGCAGACTTTTTAATTACTGCTGTAATAAATCAAGGACCATGTGACGGCCGGCTGTCTTGTCTTTGACAGAGCGCTTCGATCATCACTGCCCTTGGGTCGGGAACTGTGTGGGAAAACGCAACTACCGCTTCTTCTACACCTTCGTTGTCTCGCTCTCTTTCCTCACGGCCTTCATCTTCGGTTGTGTAACCACACACCTGGCTCTAAGTATGTGTCATATCATTTAACTTGCCAACAGTTTCTGTATCTTTGAGCGAATATACATAACAGTGAGTGGTGTGTGAATTGAAACTTTGTGAACTTCGGTGATAGCAGATCACTTTCTCTTGTATTAACAGATTTGTAACCAGACTATGAAAGAATCAGTTTCCAACTGTTTTTAATAATCATAAATGTTTTTTGAGCAGCAAATCAGCATATTAGAATGATTTCTGAATGATCATGTGACACTGAAGACTGGAGTAATGAAGATGAAAATTCACAGGAATAAATTACATTTTAAAATGTAGAAAAGGTTATTTTAAATTTTATAATAATGTTACACAATATTATATACATGCATAAGTTTCATACACACTGTATAAATATTTTTTTGCACAATTTAGACTGCAAAATGTAAATTCATTTTTCAAGCAAAAACCTTGGTAACATTTTATTTTAATAAATTTATTGGTCTTTGTTCCACACTACATGTACTTACTATAGTAATAACAGTAAAGTGTAAAGTCAAACACAGATGCCAAAATGAGCCTTTAAGAGGCCATGTGAATGAGCTTTTATTGACTGATGTTCTCTTTTACAGGGTCACAAGGAGGAAATGGGTTGGTTTTTGCTCTCCAAGCGAGTCCTGCCAGATATCCTTTGATTTTTGATGTCTGATTTCAGATTTTTATCTTTAAAAACAAAGTCCGATATTCCCATAATGGAATGTTATAGGTTAATACAAGTGAAGCTCTATAAACAGCATCTGTGACACCGAAAATAATTTCAATTCATCCCTCAGTTCAAGGCCTTAACCATGGGGGGACCAAATTATTATTCTTATTTTGCATTTTATTAAAAGGGATTTAAGGCACTAAAGAAAAAGAAATAAGAATGGTAAAACTTCCAGTTTTATTATAGTCATGATGTAAACTATTTGCAAATAATATATATTTTTAAAAATATGCACACATTTCCTTTTATTTTCATCTACCTAATATGTAAAAATGCAAAACATTTCTTGTTAAGTCAAATTCACCCTAATGCCGTTCCACACCCGTAAGTCCGCCGTTCATCTTCGGAACACAGTTTAAGATATTTTATATTTAGTCCGAGAGCTTATCTAAGTGTATACACACTCTACTGTCCATGTCCAGAAAGGGAATAAAAACATCATCAGAGTAGTCCATATTTGACATCATTTAGTTAATTAGAATCTCTTGAAGCATCGAAAATACATTTTGGTTCAAAAATAACAAAAACTACGATTTTATTCAGCATTGTCTTCTCTTCTGTGTTTGTTTTCAATCCACAAACAAAGATAAGAACGGTTATGAATCAGCGTATTGATTCATGATTCGGATCGCGTGTCAAACTGCTGAAATCACGTGACATTGGTGATCAGAATTCTGAATCAATCCGCTGATTCATTACCCCTCCAATGTAAGGTAAGACGGTGCTCTGGAATAAATGTTAAAATACAGGGTTTTGATAGTACACATGGTAGTAAGAAACATTTATGTTGGACCCCTTTGCTGTGGTCTGAAGAGCGGTGCCTAAAATATTGCATTCTGGTTTTAAACACTTCTGTATGGAAATATTGATATCTTGGCCACAAATGAAGAATTAGTGACCGCCATGACTTAACTCATGGCAATGGTGTATTCAATTTTCATTTTAGTGAAATCGTTCGCAAGACTTAAGGTAAAACATGACTTTTAGGCAAAATATGACCACATTTTTTGCTAAATCATTCCCTGTTTTATGTCAATTGTGACCAAATTGTACAAATTGAACTGATTTCTAATTTCTGGCCACGTAATTTCTCCCCCACATCGTTACACACTCCCCCATAGGTTTCCATTTATAATTTCAATACACTATTTGAGTGACTAGTCAAAGTTATAGCCACAGATGCTGTTGATCAAGTTGTAATTAACCCAGAATATCAATGCAAATTCTGAAGCCTTCCTTGACGTCTGTTCACTGCTCTTGAGTTAGTGGTTTGCTTCTTTTCTGTATGGTCCATTTTGGGCCTCTCAGGCTTTCATACGTACCTGGTGGCGGCAAATCTTACTACCAATGAGGATGTGAGTGTTTTCCTTTCATAGTTTGAGATGTATTTTTAATATCAGGGCTAATTTATTCTGAAATAAAGCAGTTTTTGTTGTGTGTCTGTATTACACCTTAAAAAAAATTCAGACCTAAATTTTAAATGTAACCTTCCCCATTTTCTACCCGCTTTGTATTGTTGCATTGCGGGAATTGAGCAATGTTTACTCTTACTCCATGTTACCTGGAACAAGAAATTTACATTCATTTGTCACCAAAAATCTTTGGCAACTCTTTATAAATATTTTCCAATTTTTTGTTTAATACAAACTATTTGTAAGTAATTCATAGTTAATATATTGAAGTCTCTATATTATATTATTGAAGACTTATAATATATATGTCTCTATATATCTATAAGGTATAATGAGTTTTTCCATTCATTGTCACTGTAATTAACACAATTATTGTTGTTTTATAAAATTTTTGTAAAGGTATTAATTGGTTATTAGGAGTAAATAGTTCTCACTTTAGATCATGGAAAATGGCATTAAGTGCTTTAAACCAACCTTTATTAGACATTAATTGCATTAATATTCAGTAGTTCCTTAAAATATTTACACTCACACACACGTTTGTTTTTGTGACATATGGGGACATTCCATAGGCATAATGGTTTTTATACTGTACAAACCGTATTTTCTATGCCCTTACACTGCCCCAATAGCCTAGAAATCTAGACGCACCCTAGCGGCAGCAAATCTAATCTGCCCGCGAGTGTCGTCTAGCAACTCTCAATACACTTCTGAGCTGTAATCTCAGAAGCCCCAAACTCTTGCCGGGCCAATCACATCGTGTATAGAGTCGGTGGGCGGGGCCATAATGACGACGGCCGAGTTGCGTTTGCGTGCTTCTAGTAAACACAGAAACTGGCGAACAGCGGTCTTTCGAATCAGCTTTGACTGCGACTCTGGAAGACTTGGAGGTAATCTTTTCTCTGAGAAAACAAAGAACGGCACTGAAGTCATTCTTAAAAAGGGAAGATGTGTCCGGAGTTTTTCTCACCGGATACGGCGAATGTTTAATCTATCAACAAGCTCCTCTTCACCTGCGTTGCTCTGGTTGGTGTAGTGCTATCCTATCGCGTGCAGAGGGAGTTTGAAAGAAAACCGTTTATCCCGCCCCTCGGATTGAGCCCTGTCAATGGTGAGTTTCCAGACCAAACATCTTGATGTGGGCCTGGCTTGTCAGGTTACTGCCCCTACCCATCACAGGAAACATTCTGCATTTTTACTTTCTAAAAAAACTCACCCTGTATAATTTATAAGCATTTAAAAATAAGTCACCCTTTTCTGTAATACCCATGACATACCCATGGCATTATACTCATTTGTGTCCTTATATGTCACAAAAACAAGCACACGTATACACACACACACACACACACACACACACACACACACACACACACACACACACACACACACACACACACACACACACACACACACACACACACACACACACACACACAACCACAACCACAACCACAACCTTGTCATGTAATTTACAGGAACTCTCCATGGGTGTAATGGTTTTTATACTGTACAGACTGTATATTCTATCCGTGGGGAGCGAAAGCCGATCGAACAAACGATCTACTGTAGCTCAGATTGCTCAAGAAGTTAATGCTGGTTCTGATAGAAAGGTCTCAGAATGCAGAGTGCATCGCATTCCAAGTCCGTATGGGGCCAAGTGGTTGTGTATGGGGCTGCCCCCTGACCTCTGACACTGACCGCTGTCCGTTGCCAACAGTGGGGACATCAGAACTGGACCATGGAGCAATGGAAGAAGGTGGACTGGTTTTCATTTACATCATGTGGGTGGCCTTCTGCTTGGCTTACTTGGGGAACACATGGCACCAGGGTGCACAATGGGAAGAAGGCCAGCCAGAGGCAGTGTGATGCTTTGGGCAATGTTCTTCTGGGAAACCTTGGGTCCTGCCATCCATGTGGATGTTACTTTGACACGTAGCACCTACCTAAGCATTGTTGCAGACCATGTACACCTTCAAGGAAACGGTATTCCCTGGTGGCTGTGGACACTTTTTGTTCAAAAATTGTTCAGGAATGGTTTGAGGAGCACAATGAGTTTAAGGTGTTAGCTTGACCTCCAAATTCCCCAGATCTCAATCCAATCGACCATCTGTTGGATGTGGTGAACAAACAAGTCAGATGGACTTGGAATCCATAAAGGGCCACACCTTGCAACTTACAGGACTTAAATGATCTGCTGCTATCATCTTGGTTCCAGATACAGAAGCACACCTTCAGGGGTCTAGTAAAGTGGATGTGTACGGGCTGTTTTGGCAGCGCAAAAGGGGGACCAACAAAATATTAGGAGGGTGGCCATAATTTGGATGGCTAAAGATCCAAAAAGAATCTCGCTCTCTCTCTCTCTCTCTCTCTCTCTCTCTCTCTCTCTCTCTCTCTCTCTCTCTCTCTCTCTCTCTCTCTCTCTCTCTCTCTCCTCTCTCTCTCTCTCGCTCTCTCTCTCGCTCTCTCTCTCGCTCTCTCTCTCGCTCTCTCTCTCGCTCTCTCTCTCTCTCTCTCTCTCTCTCTCTCTCTCTCTCTCTCTCTCTCTCTCGCTCTCTCTCTCTCCTCTCTCTCGCTCTCTCTCTCTCTCTCTCTCTCTCTCTCTCTCTCTCTCTCTCTCTCTCTCTCGCTCTCTCTCTCTCTCATGAGCTAATAATAATACTTTGGTTAATTAGTGTCAATGAATGAAGAACTCTTTATTTAGTCTTTTAATATACTAACAATGTAGAGAGACTACAATATATTAACTATGAATTAACTATAAACTGATAATTTACAAATGATTTTTAAGTACTTTATTTCTTTATACTTATTATAAAGTGTTGCCAAGTCTTTTGACAGGCTTTTGTGAAGGCAGCAGCTTGTAATTTCCCGTTGTTGTGTCCCTGCCCAAGCACCTTTAGGTTGACAGGGCTATTAACAGAACAGTTACTGTAAGCGTAGGTTTATCACTGAATATTGTATCATACTTTATCTACTTTTAACTACATTACAGTAAAAATGCTTTGCGGAAATGACAGAACGACGGTTTTCCAATACATTTAACCTAAACCACCGTGTGTGTGGTCATCAATTTTGAAAAGTTGACTGATGAATGTTATTGATAAATGTATAATCCTGGTTATGAAAAAAAAAAAAAAATCAGTTCCTTAATACTATTACAGAAATGTATGAAATTTAATTTATATATGACTGACAAATATGCATCACATTTATGCATCATATTAAGTTAATTTGTTTGTGTTAAAACTAAAATCCATGTAGCTGTGTCTTTCATTTCTCCCCCCTCATATTTCAGATTAAAGGCTCCTGGTCAGGGAAAAGTGGAAATGAGGATGTTGGAAATCCTTACAGCTACAACAGTATGGTCAAAAACTGCTGTTCTGTGCTGTGTGGACCTATGCCGCCCAGGTGAGATCAGTAGATTGAGCGTATGCATGGAAGTGCAGTTGAAGCATTTATTACTGTCGCCTCTGTATTTATTTTGATGCCAATTCTTCCTCTCTCGTCTTCTCAGTTTGATTGACAGGCGAGGTTTTGTGCCCTCCGATGACTCCGTCCAGACCAGTCCAGTGGAAATCGAACTTCCAGCTGCTAAAAACGACATAAACATGGTAGGACGTGCAGTCACCTCAGGCCGACCTCCTCCACCACCACCCCCGGTCGTTACCCTACTACAGCAACCTGCCATCTCCATTCAGAACCACTCGACAGCCTGACCTCTCGTGTCTTTTCCAAACCGAGCACCCCCTCCCCCCCATCTTGCTGTGTTGTTTGATGCGTTTTGGCATGGGTCGCACCATCCATTTAGATGTCAGACAGCGTTCAGGTTGCTGGGCTGCAGCCAAGTGCAGCTTTCTCAGATTTGTTTGGTGTTGAGCAGAGCTGTTACAGCTGTGCTGCCTTGGTCAAAGTCATATATCGATGAGATCAGTGTTTGCTTTGAGATTAAAAGGGAAGCTCATTTTTATGGACTCATTCTCTATGGTTTACCTCCCTCGTAGATCAGTGGGGATGGTTTACAAAGGAACGGGTGTAGCTGACCTGCTTCGTGGTGCACATTTATAGAAAGAGGAAATGAAACTTCTGTCTTCCTGTAGCGTTATGTCGAATTCTGAGTTGGTGAGCAGGAAAGGCACTGTAGTTTCACATGATGGTGTTTATTTTTGAAGCCCTTTATTTGAAGGTTCAAAGACCTTTGAGCTACTCACAGATGTGCACGATTATGACATGCAATCGTGCTCTTGAACATCAGATAAAAACAAACAACTATACAATTTTTTTTATTTTTGCTTTATTTATTACGATTTTGTGTTACTCAAGTTGATTTTTTTTTTGGAGCATATACAAACAACTCGGGCTGTTTAAGTTGCTTGTGTAATTTGGGTAACAACCATTTTTGTTTTTGTAGTTTTGTAGTGTGTTTATGTCAACATGAATATGCCTTGAAGTTATAATTTGTTCCATTTTTTTTTTAACTCTGATGTTGACCTCGTCACAAACCAAAAGTGCCTCTCATCACGCCAGTAAACAAACAGCGCTAGTTGTTGCACACAGTTCTCTGGTTACTGTCATCGTGTATTCTGTGAAATGAGTAAAATATCTAAATGTGACCTCTGTTCGACTATGGAAAGTATCTGTTTGATTTGCAGAATAAAACTGATAAAATGAATAAGGTGCTAATGCACCTCTTCACTGATGCACTGTTAATAGCAATAGTGGGAGTAGCTATACTTGCCTTATTTGTGTGTGTGTGTGTGTGTGTGTGTGTGTGTGTGTGTGTGCGCATGCATGCATATGTTGTGACATAGTTTGCATGTGATGGGCGTTTTCCTACGGGATTTTATGCACTGTAACAGCATGGGTTTAAACTTCTTCTTCTTCTTTTTTTTCTTTTTTTTAAAATGACCATTCCTGACATTTTTGTACATATTTGTGCTTGTATATGTTAAAAATGCCTTTTAATGTTAAATAAATATTTTTTTCAAACTAAACCACAGAACTCCTGTCCTGCATGTGCATTTGTTGTTTACTGGCTTGATTGAATGATGTAGGGCGAGTTGTTGGTTTTCCTGGCATGTTCCGATGCATTAGTGCACATTAGTGGTGTTACACTTACCGGTCTTAGCACATTAACCCTTGTCTTCTGTGTGTGTGTGTGCATGTGTTTAGGAAAAAGATTGCCTCGATTTCGCCCTGTCTTGTGCCAGCTGATGGTTCAGTGTGCAGAAGTTGGGGGATTGTAGGGAGGTTGGTAAGACTCAGGCGGGTGTTTGGGGCACATTCATAGATTCCTGTAGGTGGCGTCACATTGGCTCCACACGCTTTTGGCCTGCATGCTGCCTGACTGCTGCTGCCAGAGCTAATAGTGCTGATGCACAGCGTCTGGCCTGATGTTTTACAGCATCAGCACACAATCAGCACTGCTCTTCCTCCTCTCATTCTGAACTCTATTCCATGTTTAGTTGGTGTAAACGTACGTGTGTGATATAGTTTGGACTTTGATTTAGTCCACTGTATCTTGTTGAACTATTATGCTGTGGACCAAAAATCGCAAGAATGACTTGTCGTCTTTATTTTCTCATTCTCATGTTGTTCGAAACCCGTATGATTACTTCTGTGAATAACAAAAGATGTTAAGCAGATTATTAACATCCATTTTTAATTGCATGTCATATGAAAAATATCACTAACATGTAAGCGTCTCAAAACTAAAATATAAATCACAATGGCTCTTGAGTTTGGTCACATTGTGGTTTAGTGAGGGTAAGAGGCTCAAGAATCATGTCTGTGGATTGGACAACACAGCTCATGTGATGCTTGTTATTGTGTGTGTCAGAAGATACTGGTGCACGCTCTAAAGATGATCTCTGACGGTAACTGCAGCAAGTGTCGCAAATTTTGGCATGATTTGAAATTGTAAAATAGTGTTAACGAATAGATTAACCATAATTTGACAGTGACCTTGTTACATGTTCCATGTAGTAGTAGTAGTAGTAGTAGTAGTAACAGTAAATTATGCATAATTACATGCAACTAAACCTAATCCTACCCTAAAGAAATTGCATGTAGTCAATTAATATTACTCAGTACTTAAATATATAATTATACCGTAGCAAACCCACTATTTTAAGGTGTCCTTGTACAGTGTACAAAGGGTTAGTTCACCCAAAAATTCTATCCATAATTACTTAATTAATTACCTAATGTCGTTCAACACCTGTAAGACCTCCGATCATCTTCGGAACACAAATGAAGATATTTTTGTTGAAATCCGATGGCTCAGAAAGGCTTTCATTGACACCGATGTCATTTCCTCTCTCAAGATCATAAAAGGAACTAAAGACGTCGTTACAAAGCCGATGACAAAACATCTCACTAAAGTGGCTCTACAATCATTTTATGAAGTGACGAGTATTTTTTTTTGTGCGCAAAAAACAACTAAATAACGACTTGTATAGTGATGGGCCGATAAAAAATAAAGCTTCAAACAGTTATGTTCAGTGTATCGATTTATGATTCGGATCGCCAATGTCACGTGATTTCAGCAGTTTCACACGTGATCCGAATAATGAACCAATATGCTGATTCATAACAGTTCGAAACTTTGTTTTGAAATCGGCCTATCACTATATAAGTCAATATTTCTGGGGGGTTTTTTTGTGCACAAAAACTATTCTCGTCGCTTCATAAAATAATTGTAGAACCACTTTAGTGAGATTTGTAAAAATATCTTTAGTGCCTTTATGGGTCTTGAGAGAGGAAATGACATTGGTGTCAATGAAGGCCTTTCTGAGCCATCGGATTTAAACAAAAATGTGTTAATTTGTGTTCCGATGATGAATGGAGGTCTTGCGGGTTTCGAACGACATTAGGGTAAGTAATTAAAGACATAATTTTAATTTTTGGGTGAACTAACCCTTTAAGTACTGGGTAATATTAATGAACAAAATGCACTTACTATAGGGTTGTGGTTAGGAATATGTTTTGGTTTAGGGTTAGTTGGATGTAATTATGCAACGGACTCTGAAAAAGTGTTACCCAAATGTGTCCATTTCTAGCTATTTGGCATTTTATTGTCATTTTTGGAACATGTCTATTTTCACTTCCGCTAAACATCTTTAGTGTGCTGGAGATGGTGTCAAATAAGTTTGGAACCGCATGAGTGTGAGTAAATAATTGTAGAACTGTATAACCTTTTCAGTATTTTGTGTGATCAGTTTTTTTATTACTTTTTTTCCTCCTTTGAAATTATGATGATTTTGCTGTTGTTAATTTTGCAGAATTTGTATGAGCACTTAAGTGTTCATATATAGTTCTTTATAGCAGAACAAAAGAAGAATCATCTGCATGAGTCATCAGTGACGCTGACATCTGATTGGCTGTTGCTCAGCTATTTAAGTTTCTCTTTTAATCCACATACAAATACTTTTACTTCTGTGGTTTCTAACTCTAATCTACTTCCTTTTTTTTTTTTTTTTTGTCTGTCGCCCATTCCCATACTCTGTCATATCCTTTTCGTACCCATGTTCCCTCACCCTTTCCCATCTTCCTCCGCAGTGCACGCACGGTACCAAAGGTCTGCTGGAAACGGCGTCTCGATCACCTCTCCTCACAAGCTCCTGTCCGCAGGCCAAACCTCAAGCGGCGCCGGCCGTCTTGGAGCCTCTTCCAGAGGTCACCCCTTCACCTGCACTGGAGCCGGCAAAAATCGCTGGAGGACGCCAGTCCACCAACACCCCTCACAAGCATCACTCCCACCACAGATCCAAGGGAAAACAAGCCAGTCATCACAACCTGGCCCACAAGACATCCAACTCGTCTCCGAGACCCCATCACAGCCATGGTTCAAGACGGAAAGACTCCAAGAACAGAGACCCAAAATTCAGTTCGCTCCGCTGAGCAATGAGACTCCATGAACCTGCGACATCCCGTCATGGTGCACATACATTGAGGCGTTTCTTGGATTATTTGAGTTTGTCATAAGATCGATCAGTTTGTAGGGTGGCTTCAGTTGGGACCCCGAACAAACAGGCCTAATATTTCCAGAAAGACCTCCAGTTGTAGTAAACTAACAGTGGTGTTTTGGTCTTCCTGTTCTGTAGAACGTCTGGAGAGCAGGTATGAAGTAACGTTCCGTTAACGGATTGATGATTGGAAAACTTTGTAATTCATATACGGAGTGTTTCCATATAGACAAGCACAAAGGTCTCAAAATTTAACTGCAGGGCAATTGCCTTTAAGACAATTGTCAGTCTTAACAGTGAGTTCCAAAATGAGTTTCATCGCAACAGCGACATTGGAACAAGAACACTGATGTCCTCGATATGGACATAAACTCTGGGATCCATTTCTCTGACCTCTTTTAGGTCTCATTGGGGATACACTGGTCAAGCTTCAATAAGCAAAAACCAATCTTTATGCAAAAAAAAAAAAAGATATAACAAAAAATAAATACAAGAGCATGCCTGGAGAATATAGCTCACAATCATTCTTCATCCATCGTGTTGAGTCTTGTTGAAATCTTTTTTTTCTCCCAAAGGACTTCAGCATGATTTTGTTACATATTGTGTTTGAAACATGGTATTAAGTGTGCAGAAGTACCTGCTAATGTGGTTGAGATGATGCTTCAGTCTCCTGATCACCGTGTTGAAGATCTAGTTGAAAAGTAATATGAGTGCTTCTCTCTAAACCTCGTCACATCTGCTGTTCTTCACATTGCATTCCTGACCCACTACTGTCTATCAGTAAATTAGTAATCAGACAGTCTTAATGCACTAAGTCTCAATGCAGCAATACTGTAATGTTTTAGTTACTCATTGTTTGACTTGCGTGCTACTGTGTGTGTGGACACTGTGTTTGAATGGGAATGGGAACATGGGTGTTATTGTTATCCAGGTTTTCACTTAATATGCAAACTGAATGTTATTTATGAATGCTGAAATTGATCCTCTGTTTCTCAAGACCTCTGCAACATTTGCACAAATAAATATGAAGAACATACAGGCTACCCTGGAGTCTGTGGTACGTTTCTGTGTTTAAATCTGCGCTGCCTCACAAACATCAGTCATGGAGTTCACATTATGTTTGGTGTACAATTAATTATTTGCTCAGAACATGAATTTTCTAGTGTGATTCTGAGTGACAGAATATGTGTGAACCTTGTTATTTTATTACCATGTGTGAGGAAAAATCAGTTGGTAATTCTGATATTTAGGATTTATGGATTCAAAAGTGTTCTAGGTCTATGTCTGGTATGGAATATTAGCTCACTGCATACCTCTTGTAAAAAACAAACAAAGTACATTTTAGCATAATTTTTAAAAGAGTTATTTATTATGGAAATTATATAATTGTTAATTGCATTTAAATACAATGTATTAGTTTAAATTATATTGAATGCAATTAGGTGAACTTCTGAGAGCTTTTTGACCCACTTAAAAAGTACTTAAATGCATGTTTATAAGTAATTATGTTTATTTCATAATTGGTTCTATTGATGTAAGCAGCCAAATCTATTACTTAAAGCAGCTGAAGGATGCTGGACGGTGCTTGTTAATGGACGCATACGCCCAGCGCTCCTAGTCAGATTTATTTTACCGTGACTAGTCTTCATATTGGGTAAGCAAGAATCCAAACAAACAGTCAATAAATCCACAATTCCAGTCCTTTACCGGTACAGATTTCCACTTGCATAGCATGGCATACATCTGGAAAGTATTCACAGCGCTTCACTTTTTCCACATTTTATGTTGCAGCCGTATTCCAAAATGTATTAAATTCATAAACTCACAAAAACAATGTGAAAGTTTGTTGGAAATCTTTGCAAATTTATTAAAAATAAAGAACAATCTATTTTTAGATCAAGTATTTACAGCCTTTGCCATGACACTCAAAATTGAGCTCAGGTGTTAGAGGAAACCAGGCACTGCATATCCCCTGGCCAATAGCATCCCTCCCTACAGTGAAGCATAAGGGTGGCAGCATCATGCTGTGGGGGTGTTTTTCAGCGGCAGGAATTGGGAGACTAGTCAGGATTGAGGGAAATATGAATGCAGCAATGTACACAGACATCCTTGATGAAAACCTGCACCAGAGTGCTCTAGATCTCAGACTGGGGATGAAGGTTCATCTTCCAACAGGACAACGACTCTAAGCAGCCAAGAAAACAAAGGAGTGGCTACGGGACAGCTCTGTGAATGTCCTTGAGTGGCCCAGCCAGAGCCTAGACTTGAGCCCGATTGAACATCACTGAAGAGATCTAAAAAATGTCTGTGCACCGATGCTCCCCATCCAACCTGATGGAGCTTGAGAGGTCCTGCAAAGAAGAATGGGAGAAACTGCCCTAAAATAGGTGTGCAAAGCTTGTAGCATCCTACTCAAAAATACTTGAGGCTGTAATCGGTGCAAACGGTGCTTTCACAAAGTATTGAGCAAAGGCTGTGAATGTACATGGGATTTTTATTGTTTTTATGATTAATACATTTGCAAAGATTTCAAACAAACTTTTCATGTTGTCATTATGGGGTATTGTTTGTAGGAAAAATAATAATGTATTTAATCCATTTTGCAATAAGGCTGTAACAAAAAGTGGAAAAAGTGAAGCTCAGTGATGTATTCCGGATGTATGCCATGCTATGCAAGTGGAAATCTGTACCGGTAAAGGACTGGAATTGTGGATTTATTGACTGTTTGTTTGGATTCTTGCTTACCCAAAATGAAGACTAGTCACGAATCGATAAAATAAATCTCCGACTGTGAGCGCTGGGCATGCGCGTCCATTAACAAGCACCATCCAGCATCCCTCAGCTGCTTTAAGTAATAGATTTGGCTGCTTACAGTAGAAGTAATTATGAAATAAACATAATTACTTATAAACATATAAACATGCACTAAAGTCCTTTTTAAGAAAGCATTTTAAAGTTCAGATAATTGCATTTAATATAATTTAAACTATAATACATTTGTATTTAACTGCAATAAACTTGTAATTAAGTGTTCCAAAACACTACATTACATAATTTGAATAATAAATACTATAATAATATTAATACATTTCCGAATGCGCATAACTTGGTAGGTCAAAAAACTGTGTGCACCTTCCCTCTAGCAGTTACCTAAAGGTTCCCACTTATATTCTGTACCCACAAGTGACCCCTACTGGAAGCACACTTACATGACAGTTTAAAATAAAGACAAAATCGCAATTATCTTTGAAATATAATTAAAGAGTACTTTATAATTAACTGACACGCATTTTGGTTAATTAAATATATTTGAATGCTATTTCTATTGAAACTAGTATGCCATGTATTTAAATATATCTGCAATTGCACATTTGTAATGATGATGCAAATTATTACAAATATTAAAGGTGCACTATGTAGTATTTTTTTTTTCCGCTTTACATATATATTTATTTCGCTTTACTCTTAGCAGTGTGAACAAGTGAACACACGGAGTAACGTTATAACATAATTTTCAACACATTTAAATGTATCTAATATGATAAACAGAGCTGCATTACCTCATAATCATAACCGGAAGAGCGGAGTTTATTTATAGTTATAAGTAAAAAAATTTTTTTTTTTTACATTTTTACAGTGTACTTTTTAAAAGGTAAGAGTATACACTTAAAGGTGTACTATGTAGTATTTTTGTGGGAAAATATCCAAACGACACTAGGCCATATATGCAAAATACGATGTGGGTCATCGCGCCTGGCCCACCTTTACAGGTACCCTGCCCTGCACCATCTGTGGGCCAGCGGCATCGCTCTCTCCACTCTCCTCTCCTTCTTCCCTTCCAAGGCACCAGCGGGACTATGCCGAGCGGGACCGTCCTCCTTCCTGAGCCAAGTCAGGCCTTGGCCACATACCTGAACAAGACTTGGGTGGCTACAGCCGGTCATCAGATGGGCACCCCCCTTCATTGATGTTTCATCAATTTAAGCCCATGACACCTCGGGAGGGTTTGACAGCAGATCCAGCGTCCTGGCTCTACCCCAGCTGACCACCACCCGTCTCTGCTGTTGTTGATCCTTCCCCAGGTTGGCTCCGCCACCGCACATCTCGCTGTATCCAGATCCATCGGGATGCTGTTTCTGCCTGTTTGGTGACATTGGCTACCAACCGCTTCCTGGCCAGACCCTCGATACCCAGTATTCCAAGGGTTCTCCAGAGTGACTGCCCAGCAAAGCCCCTGCAGCCGACCTCCACGGGCAGGTTCCAGGCCTTCCATCCGTTTTGCTGGCTTTTGAGGACAAGGTCTTGGTATTTTTTGAGCTTACGCTCCTGTGCCTCCTCCATCCTCTCTTCCCAGGGCACTGTTAGCTCTATGAGCACCACCTGCTTGATACCTTTCGACCAGAGGACAATGTCTGGTCTAAGGCTTGTGTGGGCTATTTCTTCTGGGAATTTTAGCTGCTTTTTCAGGTCGGCCCTCATCTCCCAGTCATTTGCTGAAGCCAAGATCCCTCTACCCATCTGCCAACTGGGCTAGAATCTTGTCATGTCGCCACCTAAATTTCCCATCTGCCAAGCCTAACCGACACGATGAGAGTACATGCTCGAGGTTAGCTGTTTTTCCACAAAGCTTACAATTGGGGCTCTCTGCTAACCCCCACGTGTGGAGATTTGATGGAGTAGGCAGAACATCATACACAGAACACATCAGAAACTTTACTCGGTGTCCTTCCATACTCCAGATGTCCTGCCAGTTCAGGGCCCTCCCTCGTACTCCCTCCCACTTTGTCCAGCTGCCCTGTTTCTTCATGGCTACAGCCTTGACATGCCGAAACTCCTCTTCTGCCTTTCGAACCTCCATCTGCACCATAGTACGCCGCTTCTTTGGGTCGGCATTGTTCAAGCTCACTCTAGTGGAGCAGCCTAGTCCAAGTCTGCCCTGGGCTACTGTCCCCACGATATCTGAATGATGCAATCGGACCTCTGCCTCTGTCAGTGCTCTGCTAGCTGACCACTTGCGGCCTGTCCTGACCACAATGCCTGCCTGGCGTACTCTTTCGTCTTTGCTGTCTCGCAGCATCATGGCCTGACGCGTCTTTGTCGCCTTAAACTCCTCCACCACTGATGTCACAGGCAGCTGTAGCTTGCTGCCTGTGCTATACAGCCCGATGGAGCAAAAGCTTCTTGGGACCCCCAGCCATCTTCTCAGGTAAGTGTTTATCTTCCTTTCCAGCCCCTCGACGGTGGATACAGGTACCTCATTAACTAGCAGAGGCCAAAGCAGTCTAGGGAGGACCCCATGTTGGTAACCCCAGGCCTTATACTTGCCAGGCAAGCCGCTCTTCTCCAGTGATGTCATCCAGGTGTCTGTTTGGATAAGCATCTCCCTCACGCTCTGCCTATCATTGAGGTCTGCTCTGAACCACTTCCCCAAGCTCTTTACTGGTTTTTCTTGGACCGTGGGGATGATGGTATCTCTGATCTTGAAGCGGAACCGGTTCTGTATACGCCCCTTCCTCAGGACCAGGCTTCTGGACTTTTCAGGTTTGAATCCCATCCTTGCCCACTCGGTGAGCTCGACCAAGTCTTCCAGGATCCATCTGCCTTCGGGTACTGATTTCGCTGTGATTGTGAGATCGTCCATGAACGCTCTTACAGGTACCAGTATTATATATTTTGTTCAGTTGAAAATTGCTATTTTAACCAATGACCCGTAACGTTTCAGCATAGCGTTTGAGCGAGTCGCCTGTCAATTGTGTCATATCTCATTTTACCCTCAGTTTCCAGTTTTATTCTGCAGAAGCGCTTTTCTCTTAGCAGTGTGAACATGTCACAGCAGCCACCGAGTGAACGCACAGAGTAACGTCATAACATTATTTTAAGCACACTTGAATGTATCTAATATGATAAAAAAAAAGAGCTGCATCAACTCATACCAATGACCGGAAAAGCCGAAATAGTGCTGGCGCCCGGCAAATGTGTTCCGTCCCGTCATAATAAAAGTCCCATTTTATAAAAGTGCTAAGCTCCACAACACTCGGACCTGCTCTTCTTCACACTACAGTAACGTTAATAACCGCATCCATGAACATGATTTCTGCCCGAGTCCTATTATTCCACCGGCTGTGAGGTGAAGACCAAATGTCCCAAGATACTGTGCTCACACATGGCGTCATCAAACTACACCTTTGTAGGCGCCCTCCAGCCCTCCAATAACGGAAAGTTGCATAGTGCACCTTTAAGCCATCTTTTATTTCATTGATAGGCCTTCATTTTCTGCAAGTAAAGATTTTCTTTAAATATACTGTTAGGATTTGACGTTCACTACCGCCTATGTACCTTTAATTACACAATAAAGGCATTGTGAACAAGATGCTTAATGGAATCCCAAAAGACTTCAATTCAAAGGGTAGCCCATCCACCCCTTTGGGATTTATTATGTGGCATTCTTTTTACAATATTATAAAGATTATCTATATTAAAGGGTTACTCAGAATTCTCCGTTGTGGTCATTAATTTAAGGAATCAAAGATAATCACACCATTTAAATTCACTTTGAGTGCATTAGTGTGTATTTTCTGTTGTGTACAGGGAAGGTTTGGCTGGTTAGAATGGCTCTGTTTGTCCCTGCTGGTGTAGCACTGCAACATGGCATCTTTTTGAACAGCAGTATTTGTGTATTCTGTAGAAATAATAGGCAAAAAAAATAAATAAATCACAAGTAACATATCATTTCACTGCTTCTTTTCCCGGAGTGCTCTCTCTTTGCTTGAAATACTCACATTTTCCCTCTCTCTGGTCTTTTTCGTCACAGCCGTGCATGACCACTAGATGGCAAAAGTACCTACCAAATCCAACTAGAGGAGTTTATTTGTTTCATAAAACACCAATGCCAAGAAATCCCAGTTTAATCCATGTGACTTTTTGGAATGTTTACTTATAACCTCTCTCTATGCTTATCTGATATCAGCAGTGATTAAAGCAGCTGAAGGATGCTGGACAAAATTAATTCACAGGATTTCATGAAACAGCAGACTAAAACAGTATTAATTCTGGCAGTTTAAAATAGCTAGTTTCTGAAATTATTAAAATCTGGAACTAATTTGAGACATTTTCATGGTTTTTCCAGTGTACACACAGATTTGATATGCACTCATTTGGAAAAGTTACACACGCTATTTTGGAAAATAGCACGTGTGCAGTTTAATAGAAGAATACGCGAATGACCTTCTACATCTGACAGAATGCTGAGTTCGATAAATTCAAACTGACTTTCCATTTCCAGTGACAAATAACCTATAAGCTTATTTTTGACTATTGAAGCTAATATAATTCTACACAAAATTGGATTAATAACTTTTTATTAGTTTATCCATGAATTAGACACTAATGAGGTCTGTGATTCAGTCTATATTAGCATATATTTTCTGAACCCAGCCAGTGAATGCCTTGGTGGTATCACCTCAGTGAGCAATGAAACATTGTACATGGTAAACACATTTATTTAATTATATCATCTGAAGCATGAAACTGTATAGTGCAGGAAAGCCAAAATCAATGCACTGAAGAGCAGCACTAGCTGTAAAGTCACATGCAATTTATTCAAGCATATTATCATGTAATTTGAGGTATGCTAGACTGCTTTAAGTAAGCTAATTAAATTTGTTAGCCACATTTTTTTTCCAGTTCATTTGAATGAGGTGAAATTTAATAAAAGATGAAAATGCATTAAGCTTTTGCAGCTATTTAAAAAAAAAAAAAAAATTGTGACAAGAGTAAAGTGACAAGAGAACAGTAAAATAACAGCCATGCAAACAGTGTTTTAAAGGATTGGTTCACCCAAAAATGAAAATTCTATAAAAGATTAGGCTACTTACCCTAAAGTCGTTCGACATCCGTAAGACCTCCGTTCATCTTCAGAACACAAATGAAGATATTTGTGTTGAAATCTGATGGCTCAGAAAGGCCTTCATTGACACCGATGTCATTTCCTCTCTCAAGATCCATAAATGGCCCTAAAGACTGTTCTTCTACTGTTCTTTGTTTGTGCGGTTGTGCTTCATTCTAGTTTGGGGTCCATTAGTACGTTAGACAGCACTGTTTTCAACTAAAAACGTAAAACTTTTGTTTTGTTTTGGGTGCTCATTTACAGGGCAGTGGCATTTTGGGGGCCCTGAAATACAAATGGGTTTCAAAATGCAGCGCTGGGTTCAAAAATTTCACTACCTCATTTCACTATTCCACATGGCTCCACTATATAGTCCACTTGAAGGAGTGAATGGAAACGAGTGAGTGAATTAAGACACTGCGTGCGCTGGAAGGGCTACCACTTTTGCATAGTTTGTGCGTGCTGTTTAATAATGATTCAAAACATGAAATTTGATACGCAAACAGCAGCTACAGTAGTAATGAAAAGATTTATCTTGAAATCTGCCATGGAAACTAGCATGTATAAACTGTAATTAAACAGTTTAATAATCAATTAAAAAGGAATTTATACCTGTAGGATATTACGCTGGACCAGTGCGGTTTGTAAAAAGGATGGATGATTGATTTAGCTGCAGGCGCCATCTCCTGGCGAGTCGCAGGAATTCATTCAGCACATGACTCTCACAGTGCATTATGGGGCAGTTGTCCACTTGTTATTGTGGTACATTGTGGGATTGAAAGAGTGCACTCAATAACATCCACTAGGGTTTCAGACACCACTACAAAGGTGTGTCACTTTTTTAAGGCGACAGTTATTTAGAACATATTTATTGTTATTGTTTCCATGGTGACATGTCATTGCTTGTCACATGACGCACCGCAGTCACAATAGTGCTGCATGACTTTAATTTTTTTATTAAATTTTTTTTTTTCCAAATATTCGCACATTTTTTACCTATGGCATTAAATATCCGATATGTCAAAATGTGGGCAAGTGAATGTGTTCTGTTGTTTACAGGTGCTGGTCATATAATTAGAATATCATCAAAAAATTTATTTCACTAATTCCATTCAAAAAGTGAAAATTGTATATTTGTAATAAAGTTCGTAGAAATGGGAACGAAGGAGGCGGGAACCGGCGAACATTCAACAACTTTTATTAAATAGACAAAACGAAAGTAAACCACGGGCAGCCCCTCACGGACGACTGTCTGCACACACGTAACAAACCATAAACAAAACTCAACGTAAAGTCCAGGCCTGGTCCTCTCTCGTCCTTGACTGGTGTCGCTCGTCCTTAAATACCTCCGAGCTCCCTCATGAGAGGACTCGAGACCGGTGTTGCTTGCAGGTCACTCCTTCGCAATCACGTCCCAGGTCTCACTCGCTCCTCCCATGTCCTTCGCTCATTCACCTCGCCACAAAGCCCCATCGCCCCTCGCAGGCCGGGGGGTACACCCGAGACCAGTAGCGCGGGAAGGGGGGTGCTGCGGGGGCTGCAGCCCCCCTCGTTATGGCATCAGCCCCCCGGTGGGGGCTGTGGACTAAAATTATATTGTATTTAAATCATGAAATGAAATAAAATAAATGAAAATAGACTGACATAACATACTGTGTTTGATATGTGATTAAAATAATGGGCAGTGGATAAGAGTTAATATGATTATTTAGTGTCTAAATTAAAACTTTGTAATATACTTTAATTAAAAATTCTATTTGGTATTCTAAGAAATCACTCATTTAACCTGGTGAAAAACAGCTCTGTTTTCAGCAAGCCGTTTCTGTGCATGTCTCTTTTATGCTAATGAGCTTTGCTCACCCCGCCCCTCTGTTCTGTGGGGGCTTTGAGTGTAAAGCGTTGCTTAGACAACAGGAGAAAGTTTGACAAGGCGAGTCTCTCAGGAAACATCTGTGCAAGTTAAACCGTATCAATTCGATATATCAGATATATCAACATCAAAATGACTGCTGTGTTCATTATAACACCCAAGAACAGAACGCCACAATTGCCATTCTGCTCCAGCATATCCACAATGGCAGACAGGTTGAGCTCGCTCAGGGCGGGTCTGAGCTGAAACGCTGCTGTCAATCAACAGTCGTGGGAGGGGTGTCCGATCGTGTGACGTCACACATCGAACGGCTTGATTTCAGACAGATGAAAACATATAAGGAGATAAGGAAATATAAGGAACATATAAGGAAAAAAAAAACAGTTGATGGATTTTTATCATTATAGGATGGTTGTGTACAGTCACTACCAACACACATTGCTGTATAATCAACTTGTAAAAGTGCATGTACCATTATATGACCCCTTTAAGCCTTTGTTCTGCAATACAATGAGATAACTGCGCATGCATCTCTATACATGTGATAAGCGCTGTTAGCAGAGTTATTAAAAGCTATACCTACGTCCGCCACATAGACTCGACTCATGGAATCAAAAGAGATAATGTGCAAAATCGTCAAACAAAGGAGAGAACACACACACTTCGACTTAACAAGCCAAAATCTCCGGTTTCACTTTCTGCAAATGGACTGCATTTATATAGCGCTTTTATCCAAAGCGCTTTACATTTTTGCCTCACATTCACCCATTCATACACCGACGGCGATGTCAGCCATGTAAGGCGCCATCCAGCTCGTCGGGAGTAGCTGGGGTTAGGTGTCTTGCTCATGGACACTTCGACACTTGGTCAGGTGGAACCAGGGATTGAACCACCAACCTTCTGGTTTGTAGACAACCTACATGAACCACTGAGCCACTGCCGCCCGCAACTTTCTACATGACAACGCTGAAACCAGAGTTTTTAAAAAATCTCCACCCTGGCGAGAGTTTTCCAAAAAGTCTGGTTTCAGTAACCGGATACTTCGTTTGCGTGTGGATGAACAGCTAAATTGTGTTGAAAAAGCTGCGGTTTTGAAAATACCTGTGTTTGTGTGAACAGGGTCTTAGTAAAATAGAAGCCTACTGCATTGATGGTTGGACCCAGTCTTCTCTACTGCTTACATCCAGCCAAGAAAATAGCATGCTGTAAGGAGTAGTCGTGACTGAGAGATTAAGGCTATGGACTTGAAATCCATTGGGATCGCCCTGCGAGGTTTGAACCCTGAAGGCTACGTGATGCTTTGTTGGTTTCCGACAGGAGTTGTGACGTTCTGAACTTTGTTTGAGCTACTTTTGTACTTCATATGCAGCACGGAAATTGGGCGACCCACATCTCTATCCGAGTCTGAATTCAGAACTGTTTCAAAAAGCCCCAGTCGTCTGTGTTTTTGGCCATTCATTCCAAACCACGTAAGAGTTAGCAACAACAACAAAAAAAAAAAAAACTCTTTTAATGACAGTATTCCTAGCTTGCCAGGAGCAGCCCATTTATCTTCCCTTTATAAATAGATGTCTTCATCCTTAAGCTGACAAATCATGAACACGTAAAGAAGAAAGTCCTGTTATGTCTCCAGAGTGACTAGGTTTACATGGGCAAGAGCCCGGATAGCTCAGTCGGTAGAGCATCAGACTTTTGATCTGAGGGTCCAGGGTTCAAGTCCCTGTTCGGGCGAATTGCTCTCTGTTTGTTGCAGACCTCCCCTAATCACCCGCTGTGCTCAGGTGATAATGAGTATTAATAATTTATACTAAAATAGTAATTTTATGAATAATACAATGGATATGGAAACTAAACGTAAAAGAGTTATATCTAAAAATGTTCTTTCATTTCGTTCTGATACTGCTTGCTTAATCCTGCCCATATCCAATTCTCTCTGAATTCACTGCAATGACAGATTTTTAATTGCAAAAGATACAGAAACATACAGATAATAGCAGTGTTACACACGTTTACTGGAGTCTTTACCTCATGTGTGAAACATTTTAAATTTTCCAAATTAAGCAGAGAATATTTTACATTGGAAATATAAATTCAAGTCATCTGCATTGCTTATTTTTGTTTTTAGCTTATTCGTGCAATGAGGTTGTGCCACGTGGCTCTTGTAAAAATGTTCAAAGTTTCAAAAAAATTGTTTCTGTGCCAAATACACTCCTTCATGATTCGTATAAGTTTCGGAAAGTTTTTTTTTCCCTGACTATGGGCCTGTATGACCCCATAAAGGGTGGAATTCCTTGTATGGGCACCTCGCGGAAGCGCATTGGACGCACATCAACCAGAGCGAGAGCAAGAGCACGCCCAACAACAAGTTTCGGGAGCGCTGTCATTTTGTATTTAGACCACGAAATCAACAATACCACCAAAGAAGTGTGTTGTGTTTTTGATTGTGAGGGAAAGATAACCTTGTTCAGCTTCCCAAAAACCCAGCATTAAAGGATTCGTATCGTACACAGTTTGTTTTGCAAATGTGTTTGTTTGTTCCTGTGGCGAATGTTTTACAAACAAGGCCCAGTTCAACATTGGATTTACAGTTAGTTTAAAAATGAAAGATGCAGTGGTCCCAGCGATAAAAAATTCCGGTCATGAGTCAAAACCGAAGACGGTGAGTAAAACTGCATCGAATGTCTGTTTTGTTGGCAACACGAACATAGTGAATCAAAATGTATCCATGGATAATGCGATGATGTATTGTGTGTGTGTGTGTTTGTGCGCTTACAACTCTTTAGCTCCGCCCACTGCATGCCTCCACTTGTTAGGCTGTTTTCTGAAAGAACCAGTACAACATTAGCCTAGAAATCTAGACGCAAGCTAGCAGCAGCAAATTTAATCTGCCCGCAAGTGTCGTCTAGGAACTCTCAATACCCTTCTGAGCTGTATTCCTCACAATCTGGATAGGCCAATCACATCGTGTATAGAGTCGGCGGGCGGGGCCATAATGACGACGGCCGAGTTGCGTTTGCGTGCTTCTAGTAAACACAGAAACTGACGAACGGCGGTGGTCTTTCGAATCAGCTTTGACTGTGATTCTGGAAGACTTGGAGTTAAGCTTTTCTCTGAGAAAAGAACAAAGAACGGTACTGAAGTCATTCTTAAAAAGGGAAGATGTGTTCGGAGTTTAGTCGACCGGGTACGGTGAATGTTTAATCTATCAACAAGCTCTGTTTCACCTTCGTTGCTCTGGTTGGTGGTAGCGCTATCCTATCGCGTGCAGAGGGAGTTTGAAAGACAACCGTTTATCCCGCCCCTCGGATTGAGCTGTCAATGGTGAGTTTCCAGACCAAACATCTTGATGTGGGTCTGGCTTGTCAGGCTAGTACAACTTATCTGTCTTTTATAAATATGATAAAACTAAAGACTCTTCAGAGATATGTTCTTAAGATTAACATATGTTCTTAAGACAGTTCTAAGGATTGACGTTAGATTGGAAGACACTGTGTCATGTACCCTTTAAGTACAAAATATCAACCCCTTCTCTCCACTCCACATGCAGTCTATGGCTCACTCTCCTGTTTGTCAGATCAGATGAGGGACAACGGAAAAGGAGAAAAGCAATTTTGTAGCATTTATGAGCTCTTTAGAAAATTATATACGGGTTTGGAGAGCAGCCAGGCGGGGGGTTGCGCTCGTGTGGCTGGCTGGTATGTGATGAGAGGGATATCCCACGTCTGGGGCACATGAGAGGCACCTTTGTCTGGGCGACGGAGCTCCGGGTCACAGCTTTTCAACACAATTTACTATAACCTCCTCGCAAAGGCTCATGTTACTCTGGTCTTGCTGGAGCATGTTAGATGGGAGCTTTCCACAAAAAAAAATCTATCTAAAACAATGTATGCTTTTGAAGTGAGATAAAGTGTCTTTGATTACCCACGTGCATGTCTGAGAAGATAAAATGGAGTGTGTTTACCATCATAAGTACACACGCTCTGCGCTCACATCACATAGGAATCATTACAGTTCTTTATGAGGCGGATTTTGGCCTCAGAGGTCCGATTTACAAGGAGAGTGAAACTGCAACAGGCAGTCACATGTATTTGGGGTGTGTTTGGAGCTGTGGTACATTATGTCTCTTTTGGGCTGGACAGTGTGTGAACTGCCCTTCCTGTCTGGCAGTCTGTGGCTCCAGTGAAAGGAGAGACACAGAACTGTGTGAAAGTGTGTGTCACAGCATCCTTAGCATTCAGGGTTCCCACGGTCATAGGCATTGAAAAATAAGGGCATTTATGAAATTGTAATTACTGTGGGAAATTCATGTAAATTTTGCTCTCCTCTAAAATACTTCAGTCTTTCAGTGTGACTCATCTAAGGAAAATGTTACTTTCCAACTACTATCCATGTGACAAAGTAGAAGTGGTCACTCAATATAATTTTTTTTATGACAAATATGGAATTATTTGGGAACCCCTTACAGTTTCTTTTTTTTCTGTTTTCCCCTAATATCTTCTTCATCTTAACCCCTTAGAAGTAAATCAGCAAATACTTGCTTAAACAAATAAACATACATTTATTACAGATTAAACATTTTAATAATTTTACAGCACGTGCAATTCAAAGTTCTCTGAGGTCAAATGACATGCAGGAAAACAGATTATATATATATTTATTTCTGTCATTTAAAAAAAAAAAGTATTTATATACAGGGCTGCACAACTTGGCCCAAAGAACGATATTGCAATTATTTTGTCATATAAAACTGAATACATATATATAATATATATTCTATCTTACACTACAAGTTACCAATATTTATGTCTTAAATTCTTTACTTTCAAATGTTCAAATCGTCAAGGTTTTATTTTGGCAGAATATCTGTAACATTTTGCAAACTTCTGTCCACAGAAATGTTTTAAATGTTGTGTGGATGTTGTAAATAAAGTTTACCAGGCACACACCGCGTTCGCAAAAGGCACATTAAACTCAAAGCGCATCCAGAGATAAAGTTTATGAGAACCTCATGCAAACCTCTAGGGGTTTAATACTTTTTCATGTACTGCTGGCTATTTTTGTTTTACATTTCTGAAAATGGAGGCTGCATCCAAAATCGCATACTTTGCTACTATATAGTGGTTGAAAAACAAAAGAAGTATGTCTAAATTCACAGCACTCAGAAGGCAAAAAGTACACGGATAACCTGCTGCTCCCAGCAAGATTCTGAATTGTGCATACAATGGACAATTTACTCTCCCATGATGCCACGGTACAGGATTTGTGACTGGCATTAAAGCGACAAAGCAGACATTAGTAGGTCACATGATAATGACAACATGCTGAACATAGTCCACATTACATTCATACTACACACATTCATACTATACAGAACATACTTTATTAGCTGGCATTAAGTAATAACTTATTCAAAATAAGTGCAATTTCTGAAGCAGCTGGAGAATATCCTGTGCTTTTGTGCTCAGGCACTCTGGCCTAGAGGTCTTATAGGTTCCAATATTCTGTACCTGACCCAAATCACTAGAAAAACTCGACCAGAGACAGACCAGATAATATTAGACCCGAATTCGGCGTTTATTTTCAAACCCCACTGGACCTGAATGTAAGCGACATTGAGGTGTGCAGTCAGGAAATTTCCCGGTGCCTGCTGACTGATCTGGCTGCAGAATCTATTACTTTCATTTATTTATTTACTTATTTATTACCTTATATTATTGCCTGCCTTATTTTTGAATTTGGCTTTCAATTGTGACCAGTGGATTGAGAAAGAAACATAAGAGCTCAATAAAAATCAAATCAATAATATAATAAATCATAGATCCGCTAGTGCTGTCTGCAACGCTATTTACCTCATCTCCATCGAAGGCCATCTGCACAAAAAAAAAAGAAAAGCCCTGCATGAACACACAACGTAATGAAGCGAGATGGTTTCCTTATGGATCTTATAGCTATAAGGTGGATTTCTCTGCTCAAGGTATAAACGTTTGTTCCTTTTCTGCGTGTGTATCTCAAAAATGTTAAGTCCCCAGATAGCATTATGACAATGAATCAATGTTGAAATTCCATCAGAATCATCATTTTGGTTGAGGTTGAAAATTCACTGCTAAATAATATTGGATCAATGTTGACAATTCCATGCTTTTCAGTGTTGAAGAGACAAACATTGAATCAATGCTGATGTTTGGTCAGCTTATTTCTCCACTTGTGAGGCTTACGGTCAATCTATCTGTCACATTATTCAAAACTATGGATCTTTTTAAAAGGTATATTATTTTCCTTATTTTCAAACACAATTTTTTTTTGGAGAACCCCCCAAGAAGCTATTGTTTAGGGCTAGTAGTTGGCGGGTTTTGTTGTAAAAACTTGGCAACCCTGTCTGCACGCACGCTGGAATAAACGATCTTTGCCGGTGTTGTAAAAAAATAAAATAATTTAATGATACACAGAGTACTTACCCAACATGATCATCATTTTTGAGAGAAATTGTGAAGGTGAATGCATATACAAACAAGCTCTCCGTTTAGGATTTGAACAAATATAATCCAAGCCAAAGATGTGCCTGATTACGTTACTGTTGATCATCAGTCCATCATTGTCTAAAGCCTGCCCTGATGATTTCATTGGTCCGAACAGTTTCTGTTCGGAGATAATTACTCCTCTATGGAGTGAGGCCAGACCGAACTGCCCGACCTAAAAATTGTGTGGGCGGGGCTAAATTCGGCTGACATCCAGGCTAACTAAATCGGCCACCATAGGAGTTAAAACAAAATCGGAATTGAGAGGAACTTAAACTAATATTCACTGGATGGTCATATACCTTCTCACCGCTAGATGGGGGAAAATATCACACAGCGTGGCTTTAAGATGAGTCATTAATGACATAATTTACATTTTTGGGTGAACTAATCCTTTTAAAATTTAATTCTAATATATCATTCCAAACTATATTTAACACTATTTGGATTATTTGGTCTTATTTACTCTCAAATAAATGCAACTCATATTAAATGAAACATGGCACTTTGACAATGTCCTGGATCGTCTCTGGATCAGCCTTAATCAGAATGTCTTACTGAAAAAAAGCTGCTCCACCTCCATCTAGCTGAATGGGAACTGCAAGAGTATTATTTTTTATTTTTTTTAAATCATTTCACATATGCTCAATTTGAGTGATCTAAACTGGACCGTTCCAGGTCACTAACATTGTTTTTAAAGCATCATGGGTCACTGTCCTGTTGGAAAATGAATCATCTTCCAGGTCCCAGTGCTCCTGTGGAATTCTGCACGCTTTTTTGGGATTTTTCTGCACTTAGCGTTATTCATTCTTCCTTCTTCATGAGTTTCCCAGTTCCTGTCACAGAGAAGATTCCCAAAGAATGATGCTATCACCACCATCCCTTACTGCCAATAGTACTTTTTGCTAATGCATTCTTGGTTCTGCAGTTCCTCAGTGTAGCTGTGGGCCTCTTGAAGTCCACTCTACTTCTACTACAGCTCTTCATGTCTGGAAGATCAGTCAGCGCTGAGCAAATTCACAGTTGTTCCACATTTTTTTCACCATTTTATGATGGATTCCACCTGTATCACCTATCTTTGGAATAGACTGGTATTTTGTCGTGCTTCCTTGGTGGGAAAGCTGCAGAGATTCTGCCAAATTCAGGTCTGTTTACTCTGACATCACGTGTAGCACTTCAAAAACACTAAGGTGAGAAGATTGACGTTTGAGAAGAAAACCCCATGACCGTGATCCTAACACAAAATCAAAGCTTTGCAGATGCGGGACTGGCCTTTTCTTCTGATCATCCATATGATACTCTAGCTTCAGTTACCTTAAAAACTCTTGATTTATGAGTAAAGAAACAGAAGCTCAGGGTGCAGGAATTTATGTAAAAAAAATAGACATACATAGACAGGCGTATCTTGAGTTAAAAAGGTTAGGGTCCAAAAGTTAACAAAGCTGTGTGAATATGTGAAGGCCGGGAGCACAGCAGGAGTTATGAGTTAGTTCCAGAAGCTTAAAGGGAAAAATTCAGAAAGCACAGGAGGTGTGCACACCAAGCATTTGTTGAGTTTGCTAGAGAAAGAAAAAATCCCTTTGAGATGTGGTACACTGCCTTAATAGTGTTTATATATAGCTTTTATAGCTAACCTATAGTTCATAGGTTTATACAAAAATTATAATTCTATTATAATTCTGTCATGATTGTTCCAATCCTATGACTTTCTTCTGTGCAGCAAGCTCAATTATTTTGTATTAAGTTGTTCATTTCAGTGAACTGGTTTATTTGGTTCATGAATCAGATCTCATTCTGAAGCAAAACTGTGATTCTTTGACATGTTTTTTAATGGGGGCGTTGAAAAGAAAGAATTGAAAACATACTTTCAAAGGAAAAACTAACAGTAACTGGATACATGCATCAGATGAATGAAGGACATTGGTCATCTCACTGTTTTATTCAGCATGAGCAAAGCATTCAAACCAGCATGTCAAGATTTAAAATAGTCTCTCAAGACTCGAGTTCTGCCTATAAGACTGAACTTTCTGAAGTTACTGTCCAACTACTGTATGACTAATAATAATAATAATAATAATAATAATGCGTTCGATTTATATAGCGCTTTTCAAGGCACTCAAAGCGCTTTACATAGAAGGGGGGAATCTCCTCAACCACCACCAATGTGCAGCATCCACCTGGATGATGCGACGGCAGCCATATTTCGCCAGAACGCTCACCACACACCAGCTGATTGGTGGAGAGGAGACCGAGTGATGAAGCCAATCAGGATATGGGGATTATTAGGAGGCCATGATGGACAGGGGCCAATGGGCAAATTTGGCCAGGATGCCGGGGTTACACCCCTACTCTTTATCGAAGGACATCCTGGGATTTTTAATGACCACAGAGAGTCAGGACCTCGGTTTAACGTCTCATCCGAAAGACTAATCAGACCACAATGTACCACCCAAAATCTAACATGTGCACATAGAACAAATACTGATAATTTTCTGCCAGGACATTATCTGTTAAATTGATGGACATTTCCCATTTCCACACAGTACAATTCCTTCATATTAACACATTATATTGGCCTCTATTTTGGGCCCTTCCTTTATATTGTAGACATCATGTAGTAAATTATGTCCAGAGTCTAGAGTAAGTGTCAAAACATTAACGCATTGAAACTGAAATTTGGTAACACTTTATTTTAATGATCCCCTTTAGACATTTAAATAATTATAAGTCCTTTTTAATATACATGTCATCTAACTCTCATTGACTCACTAATACTGTCTGCTTAATATTTGCTAACGCTTTTGTTTGATGCTCTCCCAAAATACATTCCACTAAGTAACTTTGCAACGACACGTCAACTTATTCTAAAGCCTAGTTGTACGATTTTCAAACTCGTCCGGTCACTGCTCTTTTTACACTGCATAACTATCTGGGGTAGGTAGCATTCAGTCAATACTGCTGTGTTCACACTGCATGATGGATCGGCGACAGAGGGGTTCACACTGGAATTGTTATTAAAAATAATCTTCTTCTTTTTCTTTCAGCTGTTCCCTTCAGGGGTCGCCACAGCGAATCATCTGCCTCTATCTAGTCCTATCCTCTGTATCCTCTTCTCTCAGAACGAATACCTTCATGTCCTCCTTCACTACATCCATAAACCTCCTCTTTGGTCTTCCTCTTGACCTCCTGCCTGGCAGCTCTAACATCAGCATCCTTTTACCAATATATTAATTCTCCCTCCTCTGAACATGTCCAAACCATCTCAACCTGACCTCTCCAACTTTGTCTCCAAAACATCTAATATGTGCTGTCCCTCTGATGTACTTATTCCTGATCCTATCCATCCTCGTCACTCCCAGAGAGATAATATAATAAATAATAAACTGCACAAAGTTTGCTCCAAATTGTCTGTGCTGATTTGTGGAGAAAAAGAAAAAAAGTTGTGGAGGAAACTGTCTGTCTGTATCTATCTATCTATCTATCTATCTATCTATCTATCTATCTATCTATCTATCTATCTATCTATCTATCTATCTATCTATCTATCTATCTATCTATCTATCTATCTATCTATCTATCTATCTATCTATCTATCTATCTATCTATCTATCTATCTATCTTAGTGCTGTCAAAATAACATGTTAATTTCGATTAATTAATCTAAGAAAAAATAAAGCGTAAAAAAATAATAATAACGCAGATTAATTCATTCCGTATTGAACTTTGACCCTGAGCTGTTCTCCACCCTTCAACTGTAAAATGGAGGAAGGAGATGAGAGTGCGCTGTCTGGATCATTGATTGGAACATTTACTTGATGACCCGGCTTGATGGAAGTGTTGATAAAAGTACCAAATGCAAAGCATCCAGGAGTTAACGTTAATCCGGAGGTGCGACCTAACGTCCCGTGATAACAACTCTAGCAGTCAATGTCATCTTCAAACCGCACTGTAAGTAAAAACTGCCCGGGACAAACGCTGTCAAGATGAGATGTAGCCGGGCTATGTCTGTGTCATTATGCCAACATTATCTTCATGTCTTGTCACTAAAACCTCAGAAAAATGAACTTTCCTCTCGTCAACAAGCCTGGTGTAAGTGCCGTGCGCACCGTATATTACTAATATTACTATTGTGCTGTATATATTACAGTCTATTAATTTGAATTTAAATATTTAATATACTTTCACAGCAAAAGTTATGTATGCAATTAATTTAGATTAATTAATCACAGAGTAGGTAATTAATTAGATTACATGTTTAATCGATTAACAGCCCTAATATATATATATATATATATATATATATATATATATATATATATATATATATATAGAGAGAGAGAGAGAGAGAGAGAGAGAGAGAGAGAGAGAGAGAGAGAGAGAGAGAGAGAGAGAGAGTGTTTACAGTGTGCGGTCGGCAGTGGTCAGTATCTATCACAAGTGGTCCAAGAAAGGAACAGTGGTGAACGGATGTCAGGGTCAAGGCTCCTTGATGCACATGGGAAGCAAGCTACTGTAGCTCAAATTGCTTAAAAAGTTAATATTGGTTCTGAATAGAGAAAAGTGTCAGAATAAACAGCATATCGTCGCTGTCCAATGAAAACCACATGTCCATTTTGCCGATTTTGAGATTTTTCGACGGATTGAATGTCCAGGTTCATTTCCGTATACATATATCTAAATGGCTATCTAAATATCTAAATGACCGATGAAAAGTTGTGAAATCATGTCATCTGATTTTCACGTATATCCATTTGGTGTCAAAGCTGTCAATCTCGGCGCGTATCTCCCACCCTGTGGAAGCATCTCGCCGGTCTCGTGAGGTTTCATCGTATTGTGAAGATGTCAACGCACGGATTTCCAAAGTGAAGTGAAACAATGTTGACTGGGCATAGCGCTATATTTTTTCTCATCTATTTTTATCCCTTCCTTCAGGATGTCTGTCTCTGTAAAGGAGCTGTGTGAATTGATGAATGTTAACTATGATAGGGATGTTATTGAAGCGATTGCGAGGGTCAACAATGAGGAGGAAGGTTTGTAGGAAAATAGAATTGAGTCACCCAAACAATTAAGTCTACATTGTATTCATTACTGAAATGTAGGGCTGCTCCCGATCATGATCGGCCGGTCGTTAATGCGCATCTCGTCAGTAAAGCCAGTTCTCTAATCAGCGGTGTATGATTTCACATAGAGCAGCTGTTACTACACAGAGCCGTTGTTAACTGAGAAGATGCGCAAATAAACGCTGAAAAGGAATGTGAAATATGAAACGCGACTTGGCCATTCTAATTAATGATCGGAAGAACGCGTATCGACCACCGTTACTGTAAAATATGCACGTATGTCCATTTAAACTCAATTTTGGTCAAATGTGGATTAAATCATTACACTGGCAAGAATATGGTTACTGTAAAGATGTCGTACCAAGAATGACAATGCTACATTCAACTGCTTTTGAAATACTGTTTTTTTCACTTCCTGAAAAGTAACCGTTTTGGACATACGTGATTTTCATCGGGCAGCGACGATATCGTAGTTTGTTGCGTATGGGACATACCCGCAGACCAATCAGGGTGTCCATGCTGACCCCTGTCCACTGCCTGAAAGCACCAACAGGGCACATCCAGAACTGGACCATGGAGCAATGGAAGAAGGTGGCCTGGTCTGTTGAATCACGTTTTCTTTTACATCACAAGGCTGGTGTGTGTGTTGCTTACTGGGAGAACACATGGCACCAGGATACACTACGGGAAGAATGCAAGCTGACGGAGGCAGTGTGGATGCTTTGGGCAATGTTCTTCTGGGAAACCTTGGATGTTACTTTGACACATACCACCTACCTAAACATTATTACAAATCATGTACACATTTCATGGAAACAGTATTCCCTGGTGGCTGTGGCCTTTTTCAGCAGGATAATGCACCATGACACAAAGAAAAAATTTGGTTCAGGAATTGTTTGAGGAGCACAACGAGTTTGAGGTGTTAACTTGGCCTCCAAATTCCCCGTATCTGAAACCGTGGAATGTTCGATCCATGGAGGCCCCACCTCGCAACTTTCAGGATTTAAAGGATCTGCTGCTTACATCTTGGTGCCAGATACCACAGAACATCTTCAGAGGACTAGTAGAGTCCATCCCTCGATGGGTCAGGGCTGTTTTGGCAGAAAACCAACACAATATTAGGAAGGTTGTTTTGTTATGCAGTTTTGTTATCGTTGTATACACAGTTGACTCACCTACATTCCTCAACAGTTTTCAGCATCACACCCCGACTCTTCACTCTTGGCTTATTCCTACCACAGCCAGGAATACGGGGGGAGTTCGCTGGGTTCGGGCCAAATAATGATCTTGGGGGCCTCTCCCCAGACATCATGCCAAATATGCATACCATTTATTGTATCGGACTTATTTGTAAGTGTGAACTTGCTAACAGTCCACTACAGTCTACTAATACTGATAGATTTAGTTGACATGTAGTTGCAGTTAGTTATAGTTAGAATAATGTCTAAAGTACACCATCAAAATAAAGTGCAACCCAAAAATATTAGAATACTGACCATCATCCACCAGGGTCGAGCAGTTTGGAAAATAGATGGAACAAAAATATGCTAGTGCTAAAATGCCACATATAGCAATAGAGTAAGCTAGAACATTCTGAGAAAGTTTTCTTCCTTCATGGTTAATAACATAAATTAATTCAGTAAATATAATGATACATTTTGCTCGTCATTAGTGACAATTGATAATGAGGTTAAAGAATCAACCATTGTTAAGGTCTATATGAATTTCTTGATTTTCTAGGTTTTCTTTGGATATGCACATGGTGAAATATATTTAAGTTAACTGAACTGAACACACAGGAATGAGAAGAACACTTTGAAAATACCTGGCTTATCTTAAAAACTGCCAAATACCATTCTGGAAGACAATAGTAACATACCTTGGCAAGCAAGTGGTACAGATTGATAGTGCCGAGTGCTCATGGACATTTTTCAGCATTAGATAAATTCAAAACAACTCTATCATTATTATGTTGAAAATCTTTTGCTAAATAATTTAATGTAATTTACTTTGGCAGCCCGAGCCAATTCCTATGGCACATATTTCCTTAGTCCATCTGAACTGATTGTTGCAGTGCGTTTAACTTTTAAATTGTAATTTTTAAGAGAACAACCTAAGATGTTCAATAAATCATGATTTTAAAAAATCTCTCAAAATTCCAAGTGAGTGAGAATGTTTCCTAGTCTCAGTCTTGGATGCTGTGTGATAGAATAGATGTTACATAGTTTCCATCCATGATAAATTAAAATGGTTTGTCATATTCATGTGATTGATTCTCCTCATGTGCTCATCACGAGACTTACAATCTCCTGTTTACAGAATATTTGACCGCAATAGTGCATTTATTTGTGTGCCTGTAACTATGAGATGACTTTACAGTATGTACCTCAACATAGCCCACAGTGACAGCTCTTCTGTGTACCCCTGAAAACTGTCACTGCTATCTCTAATGGCTTCTGAAGGCTGGCTTATTCTGTATACCTCATTCAAAGTCCCTGAAACCAGTTAAAGGCAATTCTCTCTCTGCTTCTGCCCCTCTTTAAAAGATAAGTACTTTCCGGTTTTCCTGTCATTTCTATTTTCCCCATCCTTGTAAATATTCAGTGGCCAGCTCCCAGATAGCATGTGAATGGAAACAGTGATGGAAGGCCTGGCCAGCACGTGTAGCCATAACTTCTCAGAACTGCAAACCCGAGAAAGAGAGGCAGGAAAAGAGATTAAGCTTTTCCTTTGGGCTCTCATGCACACCCTGTGATTTTCGTACCTCTGGCTTTGAGGACTTCTGTTGTGATGGAATTCCAGCAGATGCTTGTGGTGGGGTGTGTGACAGGACTGACAAAAATCATACAATGGAATCTACACATTTCAGTTTCTCATTTTCGTGTGCTACTACCTTACTGTCTTTATAATTTTCTAGTTCTGCATCTAATCTGTTTTTCTTTGTATAATAAAAAACTACAATAAAAGCAACTCTGGCTTGATAATACATTTTACACAGAACAGGACATATAAGCTGTGTCTCATTTCAGAAGGCTGCGTCCTCCGGAGGTCGCATTCGAAGGGTGCATACGTCATAAGGCCGTCTCATTTCAAAAAAGTGAGTAGGACTCTCCAAATGTGACCTTTGAATGCGTCCTTCTTTCACAGGAATTCGTGGTGTGCATGAGGTGTAGCCTTCACGGCTGGAGATAACCCACAATTCTTTGCGTCTCCGTTAACAACCGTCATTGTTTTTTTTTATATTATATGAAAAAACGGCACCACCGCCAGATATACATGCGAGCGTAGGTGTGGTGTTTAAAATAAGTAGTTCAAGCTTTTTGTTTTTTGTTTTTTTTAAGCTCGATTACCTCAAACAGATAGTAGTGGTAAACAGGATTGCAACTGTTTAGTGCATTTTAAACGTTTAGAACAGTACATTGCTGTCAAGACAAGAAACATTTCATAGTCATTTTCAAGTCATAAATAATTTTCATTCATATAACTGGCGTGAGAGCGCAACGAGGCTGAACTTGTTGGCATAGCAACGTGATACTTCCTGCCTGTGTGTCCTACGAAGGACGTCTCGTTTAATTCTGATTGAGGACACTCCGTAAACTGCATCCTACACAGGACGTGTCCTCCGGAGGACGCAACCTTCGAAATTTAACGAAATGAGACACAGCTATAGTCACTGAACTTTCACTGACCGTGTGATGTTGAGAAGCACTGGCAGAAATAGACAATTCCAGTCTGATTCCACCAGTCTGCTAGGAGAAACATGGACAGGTCTGTACAGTGCATCTGGAAAGTATTTACAAAGCTTACATTTTAGTAAATTGTAGTAAATTTGGCATTGTAGTAAATTCAGTTGATTGGACATTCAGTTGATTGGACAGTTGATCTGGAAATACACACAACTGTCTATATAAGGTCCCACAGTTAACAGTGCATGTCAGAGCACAAACCAAGCCATGAAGTCCAAGCAATTATCTGTAGACCTCAGAGACAGGATTGAATCAAGGCACAGATCTGGGGAAGGGTACAGAAAAATGTCTGCAGCATTGAAGGTCCCAATGAGCACAGTTAATGGAAGAAGTTTGGAACCACCAAATTTCCTAGAGCTGGATACCCGGCCAAACTGAGCGATAGCCTCAGTCAGGGTGGTGACCAAGAACCCAATGGTCACTCTGACAGAGCTCCAGCTTTTCTCTGTGGAGAGAGGAGAACCTTCCAGAAGAACAACCATCTCCGCAGCCCTCCACCAGTCAGGTCTGTATGGCAGAGTGACCAGATGGTCAATGACAGCCCGTTTGGAGATTGCCAAAAGGCACCTGAAGGACTCTCAGAACATGAAAAACACAATTCTCTGATCTGATGAAACAAAGATTGAACTCTTTGGCCTGATTTGCAAGCGTCATTTCTGGAGGAAACCAGGCACAGCTCATCCCCTGGCCAATAGCATACCTACAGTGAAGCATAAGGGTGGCAGCATCATGTTCTGGGGATGTTTTTCAGTGGCAGGACTGGGAGACTAGTCAGGATCGAGGGAAATATGAATGCAGCAATGTTCAGAGACATCCTTGATGAAAACATGCTACAGAGCACTCTGGACCTCAGACCTCAGACCTCAGATGGTTCATTTTACAACAGGACAATGGGCCCTATTTTAACGATCTGAAACACAAGTGTCAAAGCGCAAAGCGCAAGTAACTTTGTGGGCGGGTCTCGGCGCTTTTGCTATTTTCCCGGCGGGATAAATGGCTCTTGCGCCCGGCGCAAATCTAAAATGGGTTGGTCTGAAGTAGCTTCATTATTCATAGGTGTGGTTTGGGCGTAACATGAATAAACCAATCAGAGCGTCATCCAACATTCCCTTTAATAGCAGGAGCGCAAGTTCCATTATGGATTGCTATTATTATGGCGTATTTACCAGGCGCACGCCAGGAGCGGTTCACAGCCGAAGAGACTGATGTTCTTGTAAGAGCAGTGAAAGACAGATGTCCTTATATTCATATATGTCTTGCCACTATTGGGCAAACAGGTCTGATCCTTAATTACTACAATTTGCCTGAATAATTTGTAAGCTAGATTTATGGAAAAGCGCGTTTTGCGCGGGTGCAAAATAGGAATGACACATGCGTCGGTGTACAAAGTAAATTGCGCTGGGTGCAAGATAGGGCCCAAAGACTCTAAGCACACAGCCAATATAACAAAGAAGTGGCTACGGGACAACTTTTTGAATGTCCTTGAGTGGCTAGCCAGAGTCTAGACCTGAACCCCATTGAAAATCTCTGGAGAGATTTGAAAATGGCTGTGTACCGACACTCTCCATCCAACCTGATTGAGCTTGAGAGGAACTGCAAAGAAGAATAGGAGAAGCTGCCCAAAAATAGGTGTAGCATCATATTCAAAATAGGCTTATAGCATCATAAAAAAAAAAAAACTATTTCCAAAGGTGCTAAAACAAAGTATTGAGCATAGGGCTGGGCGATAAAACGATAACGATAATTATCACGATATAATTTTCCTCGATAAAACGATAACAACAGGTCGATAAATTCTCGATATAATGCTTACGCGCTATGCGTAATGCTGCGCATGCGTATTGCAGACCGGGCGTCTGCGTGCTGCACGCGGTAATGTTTACAGTCTGTGGCTGACCATATGGCTGACAGGCTTGGAGGATCGGAGATAAGTGGAGCGATAAAAATGAGCAATAGTGAAGAAAATGCAGCGCTCACGGCCAGCTCGGGGGACACAGATATCGTTGACAAGTTAGTTCGCTCAGCTTGTGTGGTTTTGAGATATTTTAGCGATCCCATCCGACATATAACAGAGCGACGTGCGTGGACTGCTTATTATAGGTTCACGCTCACCACACGGAATTTAATTATTAAATTATCGTGTTTCTTCAAAGTCCTTCCATATAACATGCAGCCCAACACAGAATCTACATTCACTACATTCACACACCGGCTTATTACCTTGTTAGCTGTAGTGGGTGACTTATTTACAACAGGCTAACGTTACCTATAATCTATAATCACTAAAACATCGGACTTGTACATCGCTATCATAATTGTTTGTCTTTGGTGATGTATTAATGACTCCGCATCGCCTGTATCAAAAGAGAAATAATGTCATCTGGTGTTTAAAATTAATAAAATAGACTAGACAGCCCTTACTGGAGATCCACAAATACTGAACTTTTCTCTCTCCCGACCAGCCCACTGTCGGTGAGGTGTGTTTGTGTGTGTGTGTCGGTGAGATGCACGGTGGACCAATCCACTGAGGCAAGAGAAGGGGCCTCAAAATGTTTCTTAAAACGCTTTTTTTTTTGACCGTTTGCATTTTAGTGTTTTACTTACACAATTAAATATATATGATGCAATATTGAGCGTTTTTGTTCTATTTAAGCTGCGAAAATCGTTCACAGCAGAACCACAACGCGTCTCACAACAACCTGTGTAAATGAACGATTCATTGTTTGAATGAATCGTTTGAATGAACGACTCAATGACTCGCTCAATAAGACGGCCACCTGCTGCCACCTACTGGTGGTTTAATTTGATCTTTAAACATACTTTCCAACATGTCTTATTTGTCTATTCAAAACTACAAATCTCAAAACATTATTTAATGCTGTTGTAATTTTTCAGTGTAAATTATTAAATTTGAATGGTAACAGCCCTTATAGTGTTCTATTTTAATTAAATGTATTGATCAAAATTACAAATATAAAATGAAACATGAAGCTTAGCCTATATTTAATAAGATTAAGGGAAAATGCCCTTTATAAAAGGTGAAAATATCACATATTTCAAATGATGCAGATTTAAATATGTCAAAGCTGATTGAACACTGGTGAGAATATTGCTTCAGAATAAATTATATTTACAACACACAAACACACACACACACACTTTTCCGGACAAGCTAATCTTTTACTTGGACAAGCTTGAACGATGTACTTGTTCGAAGGACAAGCACATGAACATGCTTAATTTCAAGCCCTGTATAATGATATATTATTGATATAAAGTGTTGAGTAAAAAAATGCTGGCCACAGTTAAGATTTTAATAAATAAATCTACCTCAGTTTAAATAAATTGTTCATTTGTTTGGGAAGTGTTTATCATGTTTTGACAATAAAGGATAGTTTAAAACCACAGCTAACTGTTTGTTTTCTACATATTTCACTCAGGAGCAAAAATATGCCTTTAAACTTTAAAGAAATAAAAATTTTACATTTATCGTGATATTTATCGTTATCGACTGATATGCTAAATTATATCGTGATAATTTTTTTGGGCCATATCGCCCAGCCCTAATTGAGCAAATGCTGTGAATACTTATTGTAACAGTATGGATCCACTGGAGGAAAGCTATAAGGATCCACGTACAGGTATTTACAAAACAAAAACAAGGACTTGACTCGAACATGGAACTCCCCAACAGCGGTACATACACACAATACTAGACTAAAACGTATAGAAAACATGAGGGCTTAAATACAAAATGACTCAACTTCAATTCAATGAACTTTATTGTCTCCAATTGGGAAATTTGTCTTGGACTCCGGTGCCCACATACAGTCTTGTTCAAAATAATAGCAGTACAATGTGACTAACCAGAATAATCAAGGTTTTTCGTATATTTTTTTATTGCTACGTGGCAAACAAGTTACCAGTAGGTTCAGTAGATTCTCAGAAAACAAATGAGACCCAGCATTCATGATATGCACGCTCTTAAGGCTGTGCAATTGGGCAATTAGTTGAATTAGTTGAAAGGGGTGTGTTCAAAAAAATAGCAGTGTGGCATTCAATCACTGAGGTCATCAATTTTGTGAAGAAACAGGTGTGAATCAGGTGGCCCCTATTTAAGGATGAAGCCAACACTTGTTGAACATGCATTTGAAAGCTGAGGAAATGGGTCGTTCAAGACATTGTTCAGAAGAACAGCGTACTTTGATTAAAAAGTTGATTAAAGAGGGGAAAACCTATAAAGAGGTGCAAAAAATGATAGGCTGTTCAGCTAAAATGATCTCCAATGCCTTAAAATGGAGAGCAAAACCAGAGAGACGTGGAAGAAAACGGAAGACAACCATCAAAATGGATAGAAGAATAACCAGAATGGCAAAGGCTCAGCCAATGATCACCTCCAGGATGATCAAATACAGTCTGGAGTTACCTGTAAGTACTGTGACAGTTAGAAGACGTCTGTGTGAAGCTAATCTATTTTCAAGAATCCCCCGCAAAGTCCCTCTGTTAAAAAAAAAGGCATGTGCAGAAGAGGTTACAATTTGCCAAAGAACACATCAACTGGCCTAAAGAGAAATGGAGGAACATTTTGTGGACTGATGAGAGTAAAATTGTTCTTTTTGGGTCCAAGGGCCACAGGCAGTTTGTGAGACGACCTCCAAACTCTGAATTCAAGCCACAGTACACAGTGAAGACAGTGAAGCATGGAGGTGCAAGCATCATGATATGGGCATGTTTCTCCTACTATGGTGTTGGGCATATTTATCGCATACCAGGGATCATGGATCAGTTTGCATATGTTAAAATACTTGAAGAGGTCATGTTGCCCTATGCTGAAGAGGACATGCCCTTGAAACGGTTGTTTCAACAAGACAATGACCCAAAACACACTAGTAAACGGGCAAAGTCTTGGTTCCAAACCAACAAAATTAATGTTATGGAGTGGCCAGCCCAATCTCCAGACTTTAATCCAATTGAGAACTTGTGGGGTGATATCAAAAATGCTGTTTCTGAAGCAAAACCAAGAAATGTGAATGAATTGTGGAATGTTGTTAAAGAATCATGGAGTGGAATAACAGCTGAGAGGTGCCACAAGTTGGTTGACTCCATGCCACACAGATGTCAAGCAGTTTTAAAAAACTGTGGTCATACAACTAAATATTAGTTTAGTGATTCACAGGATTGCTAAATCCCAGAAAAAAAAAATGTTTGTACAAAATAGTTTTGAGTTTGTACAGTCAAAGGTAGACACTGCTATTTTTTTGAACACACCCCTTTCAACTAATTGCCCAATTGCACAGCCTTAAGAGCATGCATATCATGAATGCTGGGTCTTGTTTGTTTTCTGACAATCTACTGAACCTACTGGTAACTTGTTTGCCACGTAGCAATAAAAAATATACTAAAAACCTTGATTATTCTGGTTAGTCACATTGTACTGCTATTATTTTGAACAAGACTGTACACATACATTGATCAAAGACATAATACAAAATACAAACAAACTATTATGCCTAAAAAATAATAATAATACATACATACTACTTATTTTAAAGTCTAATAACGTTGGTATGAAATATTTCTTAAAACAATTATATTTGCACATATTTGCATCCTGTATCTTATGCCAAAAGGCAGCAACTCATATTCTGAACTTAAATTATGCAAATAATCAGATACAATCTTGGTAGCAAATAATCAGATACAATCTGATGACCGACTGCTCATATGAATACTCCAATGATTGGTATTCCCTTTTCCCCATAATTCTCATTGCCATCTTTACCAGACGAGAAAGTAAATGAGTAAACAAGACACACCTGTGAATAATCAAGACAATAAACTTATCAATCACTCAACCAATCTTTATTTGTATTGCGCTTTTACAATGACGATTGTTTCAAAGCAGCTTCACAGTGCTAAACAGGACAATATTGCAACAGAATTTGATTTGGCTGTACAGTTGTTTTCCCCATAATTCTATGACAACATGACACGAGACTAGGGCTGCATCCAAAAACCTAGGCAGCTGACTCATTGCCTCGCTGCCTTATAAGACAATGACTCTGCAGGCAGCGTTTTGTGCATGAAGGCATGTTCAGTTATGCACTCAATACTTGGTCGGGAATCCTTTTGCAGAAATCACTGCTTCAATGCGGCGTGGCATGGAGGCAATCAGCCTGTGGCACTGCTGAGGTGTTATGGAGGCCCAGGATGCTTCGATAGCGGCCTTAAGCTCATCCAGAGTGTTAGGTCTTGCGTCTCTCAACTTTCTATTCACAATATCCCACAGATTCTCTATGGGGTTTAGGTCAGGAGAGTTGGCAGGCCAATTGAGTACAGTAATACCATGGTCAGTAAACCATTTACCAGTGGTTTTGGCACTGTGAGCAGGTGCCAGGTCATGCTGAAAAACGAAATCTTCATCTCCATAAAGCTTTTCAGCAGATGGAAGCATGAAGTGCTCCAAAATCTCCTGATAGCTAGCTGCATTGACCCTGCCCTTGATAAAACACAGTGGACCAACACCAGCAGCTGACATGGCACCCCATGGCACCACAAACAACTGAGGTGCCTTAATACAGCACTCTGGGAACAGCCTATTGGTTCAGAAATGTCTTTCTGTGTCTTACCCTCTTGCTTGAGGGTGTCAATGATGGTCTTCTGGACAGCAGTCAGGTCGGCAGTCTTACCCATGATTGCGGTTTTGAGTAATGATCCAGGCTGGGAGTTTTTAAAAGCCTCAGGAATCTTTTGCAGGTGTTTAGAGTTAATTAGTTGATTCAGATGATTAGGTTAATAGCTTGTTTAGAGAACCTTTTCATGATATGCTAATTTTTTGAGATAGGAATTTTGGGTTTTCATGAGCTGTATGCCAAAATCATCAGTATTAAAAAAATAAAAGACCGGAAATATTTCAGTTGGTGTGCAATGAATCTAAAATATATGAAAGTTAAATTTGTATCATTACATTATGGAAAATAATGAACTTTATCACAAAATGATCATTTTTTGAGAACATTTAATGTGGGCATGATTAATGCAGAGAAACGCAGATGATCGGCACCTGCTTTTCTTGTGAAGTATGGAATGTACTGGCCAGAACGAACTGTGTTCGTGTTCTTGCCATCTCAAGAAAACTAACACATTTCTTTGTTCTTGCAGAGTATGTTCCAAGCTTAAGGCAGTGTAACAGTTTAATGATCTACAGCAAAATAGAGCGAGCAAATAGAGCGTACTTGTTGGTAAAAAGGTACATTTACACACAAACTGACCCGTAAACGCAACTTCTGGACGCCATCTCCCCCCCCCCCCCCAGCTCAACTGTGACTGAATGGAAAGCACAGGATTGTGGGATATCAAAGGCAGCAAAGGTGCATGTATGCTGCCTTCCAAATTGGATCAGATGAAGGTATCTCAGAAGACAGGAAGTGAAGCTAACATTATATTCGAACGCAGCTTGATGCCTTCCTGCCGTCAAATTTGTCCTCCGAAGGCAGCATTTTCCAGGTTTCGGACGCAGCCTAGGAAAGCACATGATATGATCACATGCGGGCACAATGGAATCACATGACAAACAGGGCATTGAACATGACAAAATAAGAACATGAACATGAAACGAGAACATGAAACAAAGCCAAAAGAGGACCTGAGAGGCACGGCCTCTGTGGCCTTAGTCAGATACCTACTGCAGGGTGGAGCTATGGGGTCATGGCCTGGAGCCATCTCTGGATGCTGATCAGAGGCTGAAGCCCTACTGTGGACTATGGTCACGGGCTGGAGCCCTCTCTGGACCCTGGTCACGGGCTGGAGCCCAGTTTAGACTCTGGTTATGGGCTGGAGCCTTCTCTGGACTCTGGTGGTCACAGGCTGGAGCCCTCCCAGGACTCTGACCACAGACTGAAGCCCTCTCTGGACTTTGATCACGTGTTGAAGCCTTCCTTGGACCCTGGTCACAGGCTGGAGCCCTCTCTGAATTCTGGTCACGGGCTGGAGCCCTCCCTGGACCTTGGTCATGGGCTGGAGCCCTTTCTGGACCCTGGTCATGGCTGGAGCCCTCAGATTCTACAGAATTCCTTCACATAGTCCTCTGTGTAGCAATCACCTTGACAGGGGCTAAGCAGACAAACTGTCACAACTGTTCATTTTTGTGGTCTAGTATACTGTAACGGTATGGATCCATTGGAGGCAAGCTTACCTTGACTTTAACAGACTTGACTCGAACAGACACGAAATTCACCAACAGCGGTACAGGGAATACACACAATGAAAAAAAAAAAAAAAAAAAAAGGCATGGAAAACATGAGGGCTTAAATACACAAGGACTAAATGAATAAAAAAATACTGATTTAAATAAATGCAATAATTGTCAAATACACAGATGTTTCAGAAGACATTTTCATTCAATACATTATTTAGGCTACTGCTTTATACAGCAGCTGTTTGTACAAGAAAAAAAGTTCAACATATAAGCCAGCACTATCAATGAAGTGAGGTCTACGCTTTTTGAGTTTTATTTTGATAAATATCACGACTACATGAAATGAGGTTTTACCATTATAAAAAATGATTTGTGAACATTAGTGTAACAGAAGGTTTTACAATAAACAACGACAAACAGGTGATCGCTTTCATGTGGTGAATCCGGCCAATCGTGGAACAGCAGTGTCGTCATCAGCGCTTGTGCAGTTGCTCTGAAGAAGCTGCAAAAATTGCAGCAGCTGGCTGCGCTCGAATCGCTCTTGCGGCACTTTGTTGACATACGCCACGGGCCATCGGCGCTGCCTCAAGTCGAACAAAATTTCTAACTGGCATGCACTACTTCAAGTCAGTCTCCGATTGGTCTGCACATTGCTGTATGAAGTCGAACAAGCCGAATGACAACATGACACGAGACTAGGGACACACATCATCACATGATCCCATGAAGGCACAATGGAATCACATGACAAATCAGGAAACATGACATTGAACATGACAAAATAAGAACATGAAACAAAACCAAAACACTAGACTACACTTATGTCCTTATGACATTTTTGTCATTTTTTTATTTTTGATAAATTTGCTAAGATTTCAAACAAACTTCTTTCACATTGTCATTATGGGGTATTGTTTGTAGAATTGAGGAAACAAATATGAATTGAATCTATTTTGGAATAAGGCTGTAACATAACAAAATGTGGAAAAAATTAAGCGCTGTGAATACTTTCCAGATGCACTGTATATATTATCTCTGCTTGCAGTGTTTCTGTTATGCTTATCAGGAAAGGCAGTGAGAATACACAGAAACACAGTTTTATTGAACCATATGTCATGATTTCACTTTTGTGATTTAGTATGAATGCATTCATATCAACAGCAAACAGTACCGGAGTTCACGTGAACTGTAAATACACACTTTAGGTTAATTTGGGGGATTAGTTCCAAAACCAGTGTTCACATCACCCAACAAACTAAGGGTCAGTCGAACCTGGGAGCGCCCCAAAAGTGCACCTTGGTGTGTTCACACTTGTAGTTTGGTTTGCTTGGTTAATTTGTTCTGGACCAAAAATATATATATTTTTTTAGTCCGCTTAGAGTTCACATTGTCATTTTAAAGACGCACAACCTAAAGGCATTCACAACCTGATAGGTCGGCTTTTATTAAGTATATTTTGTATGTACTTACCAAACATCCAAAACAATGTGGTGTGCTGAGCTAAACACACTTGCAGTATGTGCGTAGCCTACATATGATAGTTTTGCTTGACCAGCTGAGAACTCATGAAGAGCTGATAAAATGTGTAATGGAGTCAAAACAGCGGCAAGCATCCCTCCGTCACACACGAAGATCTGCTGCAAGGAGTTGCAGTAATGGCTGTACAGAACTGTGATGGAGACTTCCGGTGGCGTTAGAGAGATGGCAGACGCGTGAAAGTTAAGCTCCGTCGGATTGTTGCAATAAATCCCGATTTACATAACCAATTCAGATATATTCAGAGTTTTTCAGAATGAGTGCGGCAACAAGACAAAAGAATACCTCCAAGAATGAAAATTAGAGAGAAAGAGAGATAAGAAAAAAATCACCTAGCCCTGCTAGGCCTACTAAAGCTAGCCCGCGTGCTCCCGAACTTGTTGAAGAATTGAAATCGTTAAGAAAATAAAATCAAGAGGGGCATAAACAAACGGAAATATCACTGACAAAATTGGAGACCTCAGTTGAGGACTTAAAATGCCAAATAAATGGTTTGGAGAGCAGAATCGGGGAAACGGAGGAACGGCTGCTGAGGAGAGTGGGATGAGACACGAAAGAGTGCTACGGTATCTACTGGAGCGTGAGGCGGATCTCACAGGTAGATGTGATGACTTGCAAAATAGACTTCGCTGAAATAATCTAAGAATATGTCAAATTCCAGAGGGCTGCGAAGGAGGAAATACAGTGGAATTTGTTATGGGTCTGCTCACTACAGTTCTACAGTTACCTCAGGACATGGATATAAAGATCGAAAGAGGACATCGGGCCCTTGCAGCCAAACCAGAAAACCCCCCTTCGCACCTCCGAAATCAATAATAGTGAGATTCCTGGACTATGCTGTTAAGGACGCAATCTTATGACAAGCCTGGTCACAGAAACAGGTCCTGTACAACGTGAAACGGATCTACTTTGACAATGACTACTTGCCTGAGTTGCAGAGGAAAAGAAGGTACGAGACGTTATGAAACAGCTCAAGATGAAGGATGTGCGAGCCCAGTGTGTCTATCCAGCACAAATAAGGATTGATGTCACGGAGTGACTTAATGCGGCGGAACCTAAAATGGTGGAACCTAAAATGGCGGAAATATTTTCCGCCTGGACCGTTGTCCGTGAGACACGCAACCAGTTCCGGTAACTCCGGGCAACTGAAATGGGGGATTATTAAGAACAGGTGTGCGAATGGACGTGGCGATTGGTGGTTGGGCGATTCAGAGGAAAGGAGGCATATAAATAAGGTATCCGGAGAACAGCAAAGTGTGAAGTTGATACCGGCACACGCTGTGGGTGAGACGGAGCGATTGGTGAGTTGGAGGGACATATTGAGGTGGTTGGTACAGACTGGGCGAAGTCAAAACAGAGTACTGGGCTGAAGGAAACACAGAGTTAAGTGTTTGAAGAATTCCTTTTGGAGTAATTGTGTTGATATGTATTATTACTGCCTTGAAGAGATTGTTTACACTGAGAAGTCCCCGGAAACGCATTGAAAAGAGGAAGGAGTGTGCTGAAAGGTTGTGGTCTTGACATTCTCATATGGTCATCCTCTGCACTGACCCTTTCTACTATCCAGGACCTATTTCCCGGCCCAACGTGGTGATTCTGACCCTAATTCACCGTGAGTGTGTGGAGTACAGTGGGTGAGTCTTTTTGAGGTGTGTACACCTGAAGAATTGTAGTGTTGTGCTGTGCAAATGCTGTCAGTGATCCCTCTCCAGGCCGAAGAGAAAGCCCTGCATTAGAGGAAGTGAATTGGTGACGATGGACGATTGTTGCATATGTATATACACCCGACTGTGACTCGTCAACCTCTTTCCCCCACCTGGTGGTGGTGTGGCTACTATATGAAGTAAGAGCTTGTGGTGAATAGTGTGTGGAGTATAACAGGAAGGGAAGTTGAATTGGCTGCTGTGTAGAAGGGGCTTATGTGCTGTCTCTGTATGATCCTATGTCTGTGAAGTGCTTTCAGGACTGAGCCAAGGGCTCTGCGTCATCGTGGGACTGTTCTACTACGTGTGGGAAGTCAACGTTAACGTGTTCCTTAGAAGTCTGTCCTAGTGAGGAAGGCTGGAAGTCCGCTGTGTGTAAATACGCCCTCTCCAGCCACCTGAGACTTGAAGCGCTAAAGCCGACGTCTGTCTACCTGCGGAGCTGTGAGTAAAGCTAAGAGCCCAGTGTGCCGCCTGTATATTCACCTGTACGCCCAAAGCTAAGAGCCCAGTGTACTGTCCTGTATACTCACCTGTACACCCAAAGCTAAGAGCCCAGTGTACTGTCCTGTATACTCACCTGTATGCCCAAAGCTAAGAGCCTATTTTACTGTCCTGTATACTCACCTGTACGCCCAAGCTAAGAGCCCAGTGTACTGTCTTGTATGCTCACCTGTACGTCCAAAGCTAAGAGCCCAGTGTACCGCCTGTATACTCACCTGTACGCCCAAAGCTAAGAGCCAAGTGTACTGTCCTGTATACTCACCTGTACGCCCAAAGCTAAGAGCCCAGTGTACCGCCTGTATACTCACCTGTACGCCCAAAGCTAAGAGCCCAGTGTACTGTCCTGTATACTCACCTGTACGTCCAAAGCTAAGAGCCCAGTGTACTGTCTTGTATACTCACCTGTACGTCCAAAGCTAAGAGCCCAGTGTACTGTCCTGTATACTCACCTGTACGTCCAAAGCTAAGAGCCCAGTGTACTGTCCTGTATACTCACCTGTACGCCCAAAGCTAAGAGCCAAGTGTACTGTCCTGTATACTCACCTGTACGCCCAAAGCTAAGACCCCAGTGTACCGCCTGTATACTCACCTGTACGCCCAAAGCTAAGAGCCAAGTGTACTGTCCTGTATACTCACCTGTACGCCCAAAGCTAAGAGCCCAGTGTACCGCCTGTATACTCACCTGTACGCCCAAAGCTAAGAGCCAAGTGTACTGTCCTGTATACTCACCTGTACGCCCAAAGCTAAGAGCCCAGTGTACCGCCTGTATACTCACCTGTATGCCCAAAGCTAAGAGCCCAGTGCACCGCCTGTATACTCACCTGTACGCCCAAAGCTAAGAGCCCAGTGTACTGTCCTGTATACTCACCTGTACGTCCAAAGCTAAGAGCCCAGTGTACAGCCTGTCTACTCACCTGTAAGCCTAGGCTCGTACAAGGAAGAGAGAGAGAGCTGGGAAGATCCGTTGAGAGTCAGAAGCGACGCAGACCCCAAGGCCCCAGTCCTAGAGGGCCGTTCCCCCTTTTTTAATATCCCTTTCTCCCCCCCTTTTCCCATAACCTATTTTAAATAAATATTTGTTTTAACTTGCGTCTTGCCCTGTCTGTTTTGGTCATTGGGGTGTTTCTGGGACCTCCTCGGGGTGGAAACTGAGGGAGGAGCGAGACCCGCGCTAGAGGTGGTCCGCTCCGACCTGTGACATTTACCTAGATACCCGAGTAAAAACCTTTCCTACCCTGATGGATTCTGTACCACCGTTGCAGGATCTGGGAATTAAAGTTCGAGTGGATGAACGAGACCGACAAGCAAGAGAAATATCGAAGACAAGATGGTCAGTGCAAGGTAAAGGTGGACGGGTTCGGGCACAGCAATGTTGTCCGATGCGGATCTTCAAGCATTTTTGCTGAAGGAGTGAATTTGCTCAACAAATGTAAAGGGGTACATTTAAACTGGATACTTCTGCTTCAGAATGTAAGTAAACTCTGACTTTATTATAAAAGAGACTGGCTCTTTATAGAAATAAAAAAATAGTTTTACTTTCGGGATAATAATTGTTATTTTTAATTGACGGATGCTTGCTGACATTTCGCTGAGTGGAAATCACTCTTGGAGGCGGCCGTGGTTCGAAAATGGCTGCACGCACTTGGTGCACATTTGATACCCCAGGGAGAAAACGTCACAACTCCCTGCCCTTCTTACATCAGGATTTGGCCTACAAGACAAGAACTTGGCCGAATGGATGTGTGGAAGTCTTGTTCATGTACATAGTTTTTTCTATTGTTGTTTTTGTGTACGGTAATTATTTGCCCTTGACATTTTTATTTTATTTTTATAAATTACTTGAACACACTGGTGAATAGCACACACAACATCTATAATAATATAAATGGATAATTTAATTTGTGTCAGTTATAATATGAAAGGACTTAGCAGCCCAATTAAAAGAAAGAAAGTATTTAATAAGCTTAAAAAAAATGCAATGCTCTATTGCACTCCTTTGCAAGAGACACACCTGTCTGATGGGGAACATTTAAAACTGAGGAGGGAATGGGTGGACGAAGTTTATAGTGCCTCATATAACAAGGTTAAGAAAAGAGGTGTTGCAATCATGTTTGCCAAGTCTGTCTTTTTTAATATGGAACAAGTATACAAAGATAAAGAAGGGAGATATGTCATGGTAGTTGGAACAATTTCAGGCAAAAAAAAAAATACTATTCTTAAAGGAGCACGCCAACTTTTTGGGACTTTGGCTTATTAAGTGTATCCCCAGAGTTAGATAAGTCCATATATATCATTCTCATCTCTGTGCATCCCATAACTCAGTCTGACATGCACTCCCGCTAGCCTAGCTTAGCACAAAGACTGGAGGTATATGGCTTCAGCTAGCCTATACTGCTCAAAAAGTGACAAAATAACGCCAACATTTTCCTATTTACATGTTGCAATGTGTATAGTCACAGCGCGTACAAATAACAAGGTTACATGAGACACAGCTTTCTTATAAACTTATACATACTGTGGATTATATTCTCAGAAGGCGGAGTGTGGAGTGATTTGCTCGCAGCACATGAGAAGCCCCACGGTGTTCCTTCCGTAAACAAAACCAGCGTGACTGTAGCTAGTGACGAACGTGACTGTTGATCATGGCTGATTTTGAGGAATTGTCAGAGGATTTTTACTTGGCATTAAACCAAAACCTGGAACCATATCTTTTTGAGCCAGAATACACAGGAGTTACAAATTTTGGAAGCAAATAGAGAAAACGCCGATCTGACTGAGGTTGAGGGGAGAATCAGAACGAACACAATATGTGTGGAAATGTCCCTAATACACCCGGCAGTTGTTGATTTTTTTTCTCCCATTGTGACAAAATCAACTGGAAGAAATGCCCCATACCAAGTGAACCTAATGGACAGCTGTCCACCAAGTAAGTTATATATATATATATATATATATATATATATATATATATATATATATATATATATATATATATTAATAATAATAATAAATTTAAAAAAAAAATTGTTTTTGTTTTTTTGGACAATGAACCCAGACAAAAATTGAACTGCCTGAATTAAAACTGCCAACCCCCCCTCCAATTCATTAGCAAGGTAAATGCTACAGTCCAGAGAATTACCTCTAGCACCGCTCATTTGTTACTATCGGGACCCACTCATCGCCTTAATCATACTTTAGATCTAATAATGTCACATGGAATAAATGTTGATACTGTTAAAATTCTGCAGCAGAGCGATGACATCTCAGATCATTACCTAACATCATGTATACTTAATTTACCGAAGGCTGCAAAGCCATCCCCTCGCTTCAAATATGGCAGGACGATAACCGCTGCGACTAAAGATTGCTTTGTACATAATCTTCCTCATCAGTTCCATCTCCTCAGCATTACAGATAGCCAAGAGGAACTTGATGTTCCAACAGAAACTATTGACTCTCTCTTTACTAGCACTTTAGACATAGTTGCTCCCCGGCGCTTAAAGAAGATTAAAGCAAATAATCCAACGTTGTGATACAACGAGCACACTCGGGCCCTTAAAACAGCAGCCAGAAAAATGGAGCGCAGCTGGAAGAAAACAAAACTGGAGGTTTTTCACAATTTGTGGAAAGAGAGCATGATGGCATACAGAAAGGCCATAAAAACTGCTAGATCTGCTTGTTTCTCAACTCTTTTAGAAGAAAACAAACACAACCCTAAGTATTTATTTGATACAGTGGCTAAATTAACAAAAAAATAAAGCTTCGACTGCTGACATTTGTAAACAACACAGCAGTATTGACTTTATGAACTTCTTTACTAGTAAGATTGATAATATTAGGAATAAAATTATAACCATGCAGCCATCTATTACAGTATCACGTCAGACAGAGCATTGTAGCTTCACTAAAGAAAAATTACTCATGCACTGCAATAGGAGGAGACGATTTGGCTAATCTTGTTAAATCATCAAAATCAACAACATGTATACTTGACCCTATACCGACTAGGCTACTAGAAGAGATGCTTCCAGAGGTCATAGATCCTCTGCTTAATATCATTAATTCATCTTTGACATTAGAATATGTACCGAAAACTTTTAAGTTGGCTATAATTAAACCACTTATTAAAAAAACGCAACTTGATCCTAAAGAATTAGTCAATTACAGGCCAATCTCGAATCTACCGTTTCTATCAAAAATAATTACAGGCCAATCTCGAATCTACCGTTTCTATCAAAAATACTAGAAAAGGCAGTGTCTTCACAATTATGTTCCTTTTTAGAAATAAATGGTATATGTGAGGATTTCCAGTCAGGATTTAGGCCGTATCATAGTACTGAGACTGCTCTAATTAGAGTTACAAATGATTTACTCTTATCATCTGATCGTGGTTGTATCTCTCTATTAGTGTTACTCGATCTTAGCGCTGCATTTGATACTATCGATCACAATATTCTTCTGAATAGAATCGAAAATTATGTTGGCGTTAGTGGAACTGCTTTGGCATGGTTTAAATCGTACTTATCTGATCGTTATCAGTTTGTAGCAGTAAATGAAGAGATGTCACACCGATCACAAGTTCAGTATGGGGTACCGCAAGGCTCAGTGTTAGGACCGTTGCTTTTCACCCTGTATATGCTACCACTGGGAGATATCATTAGGAAGCATGGTGTTAGTTTTCATTGTTATGCTGACGATACTCAGCTCTATATTTCCTCACACCCTGACGAAACCTACCAATTCACAAGATTAACGGAATGCATAGCTGATATGAAAAATTGGATGAATAGTAATTTCCTGCAACTTAATTCAGATAAAACTGAATTTTTAATTATTGGACAGAAAAGCTCCACAAGTAGTAACCGAGAATACTGTCTAACACTTGATGACTGCTCTGTCAAGCCCTCGTCGTCAGTGAGGAACCTGGGTGTGCTCTTTGATACCAATCTTTCATTTGAAAGCCACGTTTCTAGCATCTGTAAAACCGCATTCTATCATCTTAAAAATATATCTAAATTACAACACATGCTTTCAATGCAAAATGTTGAACAGTTAGTACATGCGTTCATGAGCTCAAGGCTAGATTATTGTAATGCTCTACTGGGTGGTTGCCCTGCTCACTTAATAAACAAACTCCAGCTAGTCCAAAATGCAGCAGCTCGCGAGTTCTTACTAGAACCAGGAAGTATGATCATATTAGTCCAGTTCTGTCAACACTGCACTGGCTCCCTATTAAACATCGCATACATTTTAAAATCTTGCTTATTACTTACAAAGCACTAAATAGTTTAGCTCCCCGGTACTTAAGCGAGCTCTTAACGCATTATACTCCATCACGTCTATTGCGGTCTCAAAACTCTGGCCAGTTGATAATACCTAGAATATCTAAATCAACTGCAGGCGGTCGATCATTTTCCTATTTAGCTCCTAAACTCTGGAATAGTCTTCCTAGCATTGTTCGGGAAGCAGACACACTCTGTCAGTTTAAATCTAGACTAAAAACACATCTCTTTACTATGGCATACACATAGAACATTTTTAACTTTCATTATTCAAATCAATTGACTGATTGTTAGGCTGCATTAACTAGGTCAGCCGGAACCGGGAACACTTCCCATAACACCTGATGTACTCATTACATCATAAAAAGAGTGGCATCTACGCTAATGTTAGTCTCTCTGTTTATCCCGAGGTTTATCCCGGATCTGGGCCCTGTCCGGATCGGATGGTGGACCTGCCTGGACATGACCAACGCATCCTGGAGTGTCTGCTGAGCCGTGTCAAATGGTGTCTCCTCTGAATTTGCCTCACTGGCACGACATGCTCAAAACCCGTCTTCGGCGCAATAATTCCGATCTTTCATGTATTCATACTCTTGTGTAATCGACGCCCCATCCTAAATAAATCCGTCTCTTCCGTGATACCCTGAAATTTTGAATATTCCAATCCAATATGATTTCTGACCTGTAAGGTTGCCAGAATAATAATTTTACACGGTGTGTTAATAGGCCAGAGGAGAACTGGCACCCCGACTGAGTCTGGTTTCTCCCAAGGTTTATTTTTCTCCATCATGCCCCGATGGAGTTTTGGTTCCTTGCCACTGTCGCCTTTGGCTTGGCTTGCTCTGTTGGGGACACTAAAAATATGATTAAAGTTATTCCACTTATTATACAAATAAAATGTATGAATTAGGTCTTATTTAATTCTATAAACTATAATACTGATCTGCCAACATTGTCGCTATATGATAAATTAAAATAAGCTGATAACATCACTGTTTTCTCCAGTACAACTGTACAGCCAAATCTAATTTTGTCGCAATATTATCCTGTTTGACACTGTGAAGCTGCTTTGACACAATCGTGATTGTAAAAGTGCTATATAAATAAAGTTGATTGATTGATTGACTGTGACAGAGCGCGTTCATGACAACACAATACTAACATTACAGGGGATACATGGAGCACAGGAAAAAGTCCAATACAGTAGTGACTACCCTATTCATGTAACAATGTCATAAACGTTATTAGATCTAGCTAACGACTCTGTTACAGTAGGCTAACTTACGCATCTAAAAAACATAACGGAACACTTACCGCAGCCGCAGGTGATCTGCTTTGTCCTGTCTATATTATCCATGGGATGGCCGTATCCTTCAGCACACGTTTCATGTTTTTTTTTTCCGAAATAGTCATCCTCTGTGAAATGTTTAGAGCAAACCCGATAGCACTTGATGATGGCTACAGGTGTGTTTGGGTCTATATCCAGAGCAAGTAGCCATCGATTCATCAGGTCAGTTTTGGGTTGGAATCCTATGGAATATCATTGTATTACCTGGTCTCCCCTGTTTATTGTCGCGGGCCTTCACAATACAGCGAACACCCATGATTGTAAACTATCTAGCAATTATTCCAACTCTGAGCGAACTCTGCTTCTCACCGCGGGGCTTCTCATGTGCTGCGAGCAAATCACTCCGCACTCAGCAGAAGTGGAGCAGTGCTGCGCCTTCTGAGAATATAGTCCACAGAATGTATATGTTTATAAGATAGCTGTGTCTCATGTAACCTTGTTATTTGTACACGCTGTGACTATACACACATTGCAGAATTCACTTCCTAGAGTCTCTCTGACCACTCTGCCATTCATGGACTTGGAAGCACAGGAAAGATTGAAGAAAACAAATACATGGATACAGCATACTGTCAAAATTTGGTCCACAATACAAAAAAAGTTTAGAGCAGTAATAACCATATCACGTGCAAACCTATTAAAGGTAACCCAGATTTTCACCCTTCTAAATGGGATAGTGCCTAGATGGGAAGAGAATGGAAGATAAAGAGAAAGATAATTAATACAATTTTTGATGGAGAAACCATAAGATCTTTTTCTCAATTACGTGATAGGTTTACACTGAGATCTAATGATTTCTTTAGATATTTACAATTCCGACATTATATCACAACTCAACCCAATAAACATTGGGACATAATTAAAAGATCTCCAACAAATGTTGAAAAATATTTTATCAATATTATTGAACATGATATACCTACTAAAAATTATATAGCGCATATTTATGGAAAGTTAATGCAGGATCAATCTGATGACGTTTCATATTAAAAGAAACGGGGAACTACAGTAGAGTTAAATACTGCAATAGAAGATGAGATGTGGATAAATATACGTGCTAGCTGCCATAAAGGCATCAACAGCCAAATGTGGAAGGAATTTGATTGGAAAATGAAAATGAGATTCTTCAGGGTCCCACTGGTGGTTGCCAAATTTGACAGTACTTCGCCACTATCACAATGCTGGAGAGAATGTGGGATGATGGTGGACTATGTGCATATATTCTGGGAATGTCCTAAAACAGGGTTTCTCAACCTTTTGCCTACTGCAACCCACTTTTTTTGTATGCCAGTCATACGACCCACTAAGGCTGGAAATAAATAACATACATTTTAGACCTAGGCTAGTTCTTAAAAATACAGCTGTTCGTGGTTTGTTCATGTTAGTTAACAGTGCATTAACTAATCTCAACAAGATTTTAATAATGCATTAGTAAATATTGAAAGTGCAGTTCATTATTAGTTCATGTTAACTATTGAACCATATTGTAAAGTTTTACCATTCAATTCACGAAAACACTTTTTTTTTCAATAATTAGGCAGACAATGAGGCAAACTGATTTGTTTATTTTTACTCACATTAATGTGACATGAGACTGCTGCTCTGAAACAAGGTGGTGCTGAATGGCAGGCGAAACTATGTTGCGCGACCTGCGAGTTCTGGATATTCGGGTCTGGTTTAAATCCAGAAGGAATTCAGGTCTCAAGCTAACAGGCCGTGGCTGCATACTCGAGTAAACGGTAAAACGCTCGCGTAAAGAGAGTAGGACCATGTCCAATAAGAGCCATTCGTGGCAATGATGCATTATTGTGATAGGACAGTTTAGAATCAGCGTTAGAAAGTTACGGCAATAATGATTTAACATACAAAATTCGGAAATAGGAGAACACATAGAAAGTCTCGTGATCCCCTATAAAATGATCCACAACCCACTAGTGGGTCGCGACCCACTGGTTGAGAAACACTGCCCTAAAATACAAATGTATTGGGAGAGGGTTAAAAAGGAAATTAATAAAGTTTTACAAAGAGATATTTCAATGCACCCAGATTTTTTTCTTCTTGAGGGGTTCCCCCCAGATCTGTTTAGTAAATCCCACTTATTTGTATTGCATATATTGTTAATGGCAGCTAGGAAAGATAATTACTGTAAACTTGATGAAGATGCACAAACCCACTGTGACAGAATGGACATATAGACTGAAACAGATAAATATATAGATATTTGAGAAAATGACTGCAGACTTGCAGTTAAAATCTGACTTTTTTTTCGACAGAAGTGGGCACTAATTGAAAAATATTTGGAAATAGAGTTAATATAGATTAATGATTGAACTACGCAGATAATGTACTGGTATATAATATATTCTTTGAAGTACTGTTATGGGCTATTTTCTTTAACTTTGGGTGTTTTTTTCTTGTCTTTTTTTTTCTTCATTTATTTACTTTGAATGATTAATATCCTATGTATATGTAATGTAACAGTGTTTATAAGAAAAGTTTAATAAAAAATAATAAAGAACTGTGATGGACAACATCATGACTATGACGAAACAAAACAGTCCCTTTTAGGATTGCATCTTGTGACATGTCCTGTTTTTGGTTCATTAACATGTCTTTGGTCTGTGTTGTGTTCATATTTGACCTCACTTGTTTAGTCCGCACCAGGGTTCAGATGGCAGCGATCACAAACCGCACTAACAGGGCAATCGTACCCTTGTTTTAATCGAACCAAACATGCCAAGTGTGAACTCATATTAAGTTGCAAAGATGTTCCCACAGTCAAAAATATGGCTATGCAAGACTAATATTCTCAGCTTCATTAAACTGTTACTTTGCAGTCAAGCAGAAAATCAGTACAAAGACTGGTGATTTAGAGAATTCAGTTAACCATACAATACTCAGAATGGCAACAATCGTGTCCAGTGAAAGAATGGGTAAGTTTTTTTATTGGCTTGAACCTCTTAAACTTTTTTCTTTAGGTGTTTTGAGTTAGATTGCCCATATTAAGCTTCTACAAATTCATTACAAGGATCTCAGAGGCCTCCTGGCGCTTAGTTAAATACCCCCTGCCTGTATCATTGTTCAGCATCGGGTATATGTGGAGAAAGTGGGTGGTCTTGTGCAGTAGATAGAAAGGTAATGTTGGGCTTATCGTGTTATATTCAGGGTTGCCAGGTCTGTGCAACAAAAGTAACCCAATGGCCAGTCAAAAGTAGCCCAATGAACAAAAGTAGTAGATCCCAATGTGATTTTCTCCAACATAATTGTCAGGTGTAAAACCTTTGATGCCGGTAACAGTCACCTTGGCTGCACACACCGCATTGGTGTATGCTCCGGGAACACAGGGTTTGGGAGCACTGAGGACTCTGCCATGGGGGCCACAGCGGGAGTGCTGCTTTCCCCATCCACAGTACCCATAGTAAAAGTAAAGCTGCTCAGCTGCAATGCCACTCAGGGTCCCACAATAGAGACAGAGTGTATTTAGGCCACGCCCACGGGGAGACGACGAAGACGACGACACATTTTCTGATCAGTTTCAGGGCTCGAGATTAAGGCTTGTTCGGATAATTAATGGATAACAGGCTAATGTATGAACTGATGGTTGCGCTGTTGACAATCGTGCAGCCTCTCGTGAAGAAATGGAAACAAACCAATGCCGCTCATACAGAGAAACATACTGCAGTAAATATTCAAAATGTGAAGGTTTTTATATTTTATAACATATAATACAGTTAAAAAAATAAAACATGACATGACCAAGAGTGCTGTTTTCCTGAATACCATCACGACTGAATTTGACACTGATTTCATGACAGTTCCATAAACAATTAATTAAAATTAGTTACTTACATTTTAGATGCAATATAAACTGATTTTGTTCTATTACAGCAGTGAAAATATTTCCAAGATCAGATCATATTTCCACATGAAAACCACAGCTCATCTCACAGCAATAGTGTGTTAATGAATGATTCAGCGATTGAATGAATCGGTTGAATCAAAGATTGAATGACCTGTTCGTAAACGACTGTTCAACTGTTGACTCAATGACTCACTCATTAAAGTCCCAGTGAACCGGAAGTTGCAACCGACTTTATTTCAGTGTTTTGACATATTTCCGAAAAAAAGAAACAGAATACTAAATGAGCAGAACAGTGGGCGTGACTTGTTTCCCCCTCCCTGTGACCTGATTGGATATCCACAACTTTCCTGCAAGTCTTAGTGGGCGTCGCCATGACACTCAATACTTCCTTCATTCTCTACAAAACAGACGCGAATTTGCGTCATGGGAGGGGCTTCTGCCAGGCAGCGGCAGTCGTCAGAAGGACAAGCTGAGTTAAGACTGCTCTCGCCGGGTTAATGAGCGCTGAGCGCCACTGAGCGCCTGGGTCTCACACATCCAAAACCTTGCTTCCATAAACCATGCAACATAAACGGACCCATTTGACATGTTGCCTAGCAACCTTTGCACTCCATTCAATGCCCAACGAGCTTCAAATAAACTCAAGAATTGTGATGTAAAAGTAATATTTGTATTTTAAGATTTGTAATTTTTGAAATGTTGTTCATGTCAGACATTGTCAGTAGAATTTTTTTTAATCAACATGAAAATAGATGCATGAACTTCAAGGAATTTAAGTGCATTGTAATAAAAATTTACATTTCATTGCTGTAAATGTAATTATTGAGTTTATATATTAGTTTAACCTATTTAAAATACTGCAGTAAAATGTCTGCGCCGCATAACTCACGTGAACCGCTTAGTGCTACAGATATTAGTAAAGTTCTTGTAAGATAGTCAGATCCATTCGACCATCTGGGACGTGATCATTTTGTCTGAAGCGTTGTTATAAAAGTTGCACAAATCCCATCTCGTGTTGAACACAGTTTATGAAGGATTCTCGAGTGAAGTGCTTAGAACACAACCGCGACCTATCTGATATCCCTCCTTCCTCAAAATGTCTGTTTATTAGCTCGCGGGCAGCAGACGGCCGGTTGGATGGGCGTGTTTAATGATGGCATGTCGAAGCCTAAGCCGTCAAACAGGTGTCATCAAAAAAGGCCTACCGATGTAGGGGGGAGGAGCATTTTCAGATTTGAATTAAAGATTACGAAGCCAAACATTTTTTGGATGCGGATTGACTTCAGTGCAGGCGCCCAGCGAAAGTGTCCCGTCCTCTGTTTTTTCGGGCTCAAGAAGGTGGATTGTTTTTTATCAGTGTTCATCACCATGGCAACTTACACTACATGGCTAACCTGGGGCCTGTTATTCGTACCTCGCTTAATACATCCGAGATTATTTGACAGATCCCAGATCTTTTCATCGTGATAACTGATCTCTGGCTAGTTTGGTTCTTCAAACGAATGTGCGGTTTGGATTTAAATATCTGGATTAAATTATCTGAGATCACTGCTCGTGCCTGTGTTGCCTGAAGAGGGCAGATGCAACGATACTCGAAACCACGATCAGCAATGCAGCGATTGGCTGGACGTCAAGACAATGTAATGACATCATATAATTAAAAAAGCCACCTGGCAAAAAACTTGTCAAAGAAAAAAAAGAAGAAGAAAAAACATGAATTTCTTGACCTTTATAAGGAAACAGACAAACGACAAACGATTTCTTTGATTCACATCATGCATTGATATAGTCAGATATAGCTGCCTCCTCAAACTAAAGTGTTTTTTCTGCCTTGTAAACGTATTTAATTTCATGATAATTTTCAAAAAGATCTCTCAATCTTCAGAAGAGAAGTAAATCAAAAGGCCACTTTGATTGGCTGTTTGCTGCACGTGTCACACTTTCAGGTGTACGCGCTTCAGAGTTAATCTCTAACTCTGGATTAAACCAGAGTTGATTGACAACGTTTATACCAAGCTTTGAGAAACAGTTGAACTTGATCTAAACCAGGTTGGATTTATCTGGATTTGTCAACAATAAATCTACCCTGAAACTCAGAGTTTGTTCAGCTAGCTTCATGCAACAGGCCTAAGGTGTGCAGCAAACAAGCTAAAAAACACATAACTACGTTTTTATAAGCTTTCGACCCAAATAAAATGAACATTTAAGGAGACAAAAGTGGATACAGGCAATAAGATGTGAAGCATCAGCAGGAAGAATGGTTCAATTTTGGGATCCTGACAATCAGTATGTCTCAGTATGCCTACGTGTGCAGTAAACATTTTGTGAAATATCCAAATGTCAGTTTTATAAATTATATGTCGCTAAATACATTCCCCTCCAGTGGGTGTAGTTCTCAGTGTAATTTAGCATGTTGCGCTCTGTCTCTATTGCATGTATGCCCTTTTATGTCTTTAAAGGTGTCATGAACTGGCATTTTTTTATACTGTTGTCTGAGGTCAACTATTTTCTACACTGGTTTTGAAGCTGTCTCCTGAACGTTGGGCTTTGATGGGCGTGCCGCACTGAAGACGTGGAAGTAAACGCCATGGCTAGGATTGGATAAGATTTGCATATTTAAAAAGCTCAGCTGCTGTCATATCTAGCCCCAGTCAGTTCAGTTCACATGAGAGAGGGGTTATTTGAAAGCGGCAACCGGATGATTCAAGTACGTCTTCATCAACAAACACAATTATTTATTTCTCATCTACCCGCGATTGTTTGGACTATTATTTTTGTATTACATGACCCGCACGATAGGTCGATATAAGCGCGAACTTATATTGCGCTTATATCGACCAATCGTCATAGACCATAAAAAAATATGGACGACTCGACATCATCCGTTTTCGCTTCCCAGAGTTGAAGCTTTCAGGCGGCCTGCACGGCGCTAATATCTTGGGAAGTGATTTCGGGACCGGAGTTGCGCAGTAGAGAGCAGGAAGAAGAGCAGGAAGTACAGTCACGATATCAAAAGCCCGCCCACACTCTCACAGATGCAGAATAATTCATTATGTTGGTGTGAAATAAACAGTTATGGATATGTAGAAATGAAAGATAAAGCTCCTATCTGCTCCCCAAAATCCCGAAAAAAGTCAGTTAGTGCTTCAGTGAAAACTTCACTCAGAGAAGACATCGATCTCCGCTGTCAATAATGACGTCACCCCCCCCCCCCCGTTTTTATAGCATCAAATAACTAACTAAAGCTAAACTTATTTTAAAAAACGAACATTTGAAATTAAATTATCGTGATGATAACTGGATGCCAGCCGAACTTAGCCCCGCCTACACATTTTTTTGGTCGGGCAGTTCGGTCTGGCCTTGATCTATAAAGGAGTAATTATCTCTGATCAGAAACTGTTCGGACCAATGAAATCATCAGGCCGGGCTTTAGGCGATGACGGACAGATGATCAACAGTAACGTAATCATGCACGTCATCAAAGGGCCTTGGATTATATTTTTTCGAATCCTAAACGGAGAACTTGTTTGTATATGCATTCGCCTTCACAATTTCTCTCAAAAATTATGATCATGTTGGGTTAGTACTCTGTGTATCATTATATTATTTTATTTTTTTACAACACAGCAAAGATAGTGTATTCCAACCTGATTTCAGCGTGCAGACAGGGTTGCCAAGTTTTCACAATAAAACCCGCCAACTACTAGCCCTAAACAATAGCTGCTCGGGGGGGTTCTCCGGGGAAAAAATTCCTTTTAGGGGGTAAAATGTGTGTTATTATGGCAAGGTTGCTGCTAAAATTCGCACTTATGGGTCTTTATATCACATAATAGTCGCTTCAACCCGTGGACATAGAAAACCACCCGCGGAAAAAAACACGGATTTGGCAACACAGTGCAGTTGAGCTCTGTTGACATTTGAATGACAATGCGTCGCTTCGTTGCTGTGATTGGTTGTAGCTCTATCCAATTGAGGTCTTTCCAGGTTCGGTTAAAACAAGCCCCATAATCACAGCCCAATGGAGCAGTTTCAGACTCATATTCTGACTAGAATTGCCTATGACCATGTCAGGCTAGCCTTCAATGACATAAACTAACTTTGGGGGGAAAATATTTGAAGTGTAATTTTATTGTTTTGTTTGCCTTGCGTCCATTAGAAAAGGGACCGGTGACCGGGGGGCGATCGAGGCGCGAAAGCTTCAGTTTCTGAGAGGGGCACTGCAGGCTTGGCGCGAGCGTGCCCTTCAAATGTCACGTCAAGAGAGAGAACAGCAGAACAAAAGGAACATTACGAGATTCATCGGCCTGCCAACGGGCTTCCATTTTAGAGAAAACGCACAGCTCTGGGACGTTGGGATTTGCGAGCCCTGTGATTTATCAAAGCTCACCCTGCCCAGTCCAGCGTGCTAAAGGTAACTTATCCTCTGTTAGACAGGTACACATAAGCAAAACGATCTATAACAATGCAATACTATTACATATAAAAAAACACAATTTACTCATATAAGTGTTGCAAAATTCCTCCTGTCGGATCCAATATAGAAGAATAGCATTGTGACTGTGGGATTTGTTTACAAACGATCCCGTGGTGAAATAAGTGAACACCATGTCTCCCCACGTGAGCTGGAACTTTAAAAATTAAAAATTAATTTTAAAAATTAAAAATTAAAAATAAAGTTCAACCACACATTCCTATAATATTAGGATCCGAAGGAAGCTTATGCAGTGATTGTGTTCTTCCACAACCAGGAATAGGACAGTGTCTTGCTATAAACTTCAGCTTGTTTGAACACTACTGCTGTAGTGATCCCATGAGTCAGTGGGCGGGGCTACTGAACTTTACACGCTAATTATTCCATAGAGGCGGTGTTTCGTTACAGAATAATCTTATATTACCATGACCTTTTATATTTCAAAAGCTCAAGGAAAAGTTGATTTCTCAATTCATCACCCCTTTAAACGCTCATTTTTTGGGTCAGCAGCTTATAAACACTTCTGGGTTTTTTGAGTTTTTTTTCTGTACACCTTTTCACATCAGCTTTTAGACATTGTTAGTTTTTTTTGTTATCAGAAGTCAGAAATAGCAAGGAGGCCGCTTCCCACAATAGAAAGTCAATGGAGACGGCTGGTTTGTTTCCCCTCCCCCGTGGGCGTGGTTTTAAAATTATGACGCGTGTTGCTCTGTCTCTATCCGTGGAGATCCACTTTTGCGACGCGACTGAAGCGTGATGTTGTGACGTTTCCCATCATTTGGGTGTTCAAATCGGTTCAAATGCAGCGCTGCCTTCCCGGAATGCTGTGCGGGCGCGTTAAAGTTGCTTGACGTATTCCATAGGAATAAAGTGGAGCGCGGCGCAACAGAAGTGTTGCGCGGACAAGTGGATCTCCACCTTTAGGCATGATCGAGGCGAGCGGCTCAGATAGACCACCCCAACACAGGGAAGCTGACAAGATATCAAGGGAAACATAAAACACTTAGAGATACAATCAAGGGAACCAATGACACAAAAAGACTAAAAAGGGACTACAAAATATCACAGGAAACAGGAAATTCAACATAAAAGTCCAAGCAAATGGAGAACATGATGCATTTGTGAAATAAATTATATGCTTCATACTTTGCAATTTTTAAATCAACCAGACCATCAAATGTGGATTTATATTGATTTTGGATGTTTCCCCAATTCTGGCTTATATATGAAGACTTCAGATGCAAAACCCACAAAATACCCCCTCTGTCAAGAATTATATAAAAATATTAAGCGAATGCTCTCTCCACATAGTATATGCTAATCAAATACTTTAGTTTCAAATCTGCTAAATCCCAGATTCATTGGCAGAGACCCAGCTGTAATATGACACAGACGTAGCAGCCACTTGTGTCACATCTCCTCCTTTTGTGTGGATCAGTTTCTTCATTGTTGCATTTCTCCTCATCATTTGCAATGTTTCCAGATGCACCTTTAGTGATTTTGCAACTGTTTACTCTGTCTTTTTGTCGTCCAGCAAGAGTGAACCTGGAGATTTTTGCAAAAAAAAAATAAAATATACATGGACTTAGCTGGTTTTGCAGCAAACGACAATCAAATTTGTTAAATACCAATACATTGACTAAAGTGATATCTTTGAAAATAAGGCATTTCTACAACTGACTAATACATTTAAAAGAAGAAATGTCAGACAGACTTTTACTTAAATTTAATTATAGCTGACAGCATCACTATGCTGTGAACATTCTTCAAAACTTTGTTTTCCCTTTTTTTGCATTACTTTTAATTTTAGAAGGAAACAAATAATAAAGGTCTGGAATAACGTCTTCATTTTTGGGTGATCTTTTCCTTTAAGCTTACGGTCAGGGTTGTTCTACATGTTTGGAGAAAGTGGGTTCATTACAGACTGAAAAGAGAGCTGTCAGCAGACTGTGGTCTCCAGCAGTGGAAGGTTTTATACTCAAATGACTCACCATGAGACACATAAAGCTCCTACTCTCCCACAAGCTCCAGAGAAGGTCCCTGTGCCCTGAGGGAAGCCCAGAGAGAGGGGGTCTCCAGAAAATCTGCATGGAAAACCTCTGAATCAGCTTTGCGAGCAAGGTCGTTATCTGTGACAAGTTATGGCAGTGGTAAGAATGTGGTTTACCGCCAGGGAAAACATCACTTTTCATCATCAGGGAACTGTTAGTAATTGTTTCCAGAGTCTGATCATGCAATACCAAAAAAAAGGAAAATTTAATAAATAAAAAAATAATACATTTATTTGAAAGAAATGTGATAGCGTTTTTATTAACATTGTGCTTGTATTCAATTAAATATGTTCAGTTTTATGTGCACATTCCAAAACAAAGTAAAAGCATAATTCATGTAAACAAATTGTCATTCATAGGCTGTAGTGTTGTGCAGTTGTAGGGTCTTAAAACTTAACTTAGGGTCTGTTTACACCATTTTAAACTAAAAACTGAAAACTTTTTATGCGTTTTGGCCATTCATTTACACAACAACAGTGTTTTTTGGGCCTGAAAATGCAAACTTCTGAAAACTGGTGGAAGGTTTTGAAAACGGTCCCTGTATAAACAACAAAAACTTGAATCTGTGAACACAATGGCATCATGCACATGCACATTATGTTTTTAGCGGTTTTTATGGATCTGTATCAGTAAATATACATAGGAAATAGTTTTGCCAATGATATCTATATGGAAAACTAAAAGGAAAAACTTCTCAGCTCTTTAACCATATCATGGTAAACAAACGGTTAAAGCATATAAACATACTGTGCAAATCAGCAGCTTTCAGAAACACCTAATTATGATCAGGGACGTGCACAGGATTTTTGAGGGGCAGTTGCTCTGATATAAAAAAAGGGCATCCCCCCTCATCATCTGTCCACTTACATATTATTGTTATTGCCATTATCATTATTATTTCAATGCCCCCTAGTGGTATTTATGTTTTGCTCAGGAAAAATATTATAGGTGGGGCTATTTTTTTTACAGGGGGGTCTGGGGGTTTCTCCCCCAAGAATTTTTTTTATTTTGTAGATGTGATTTCCTGCATTATGGTGTGTTTGAGGCCATTTCCCTTGCCTATACCAATAAAGAACTCAAACCAGTCAACATCAATAGTCTAATAAAAAAAAGACAATATTAATTTAACTGCCATCAACAGTTTATGATTGTCCGTTTGTTATACCTTTCCGACAACGTTAAGTCTCTCCCGACAACCGCGATAATCTCCTAGTGCCGCTCATGCAGGCTCAGCCAGGGCGGTTAGAAGGATTTTGGGGGCCCCAAGCAAAATGGACATGGCTAACCTTCTACAGATAAACGGTTAATGATTAAAAAATGTTTGTAAAACTTTAAGAAACCATTTTTAAAACATCTATAAACATTACATAGACAGACCAAATATTCCTAACACTTTGTTAAGGGTTACTAGTCGGTTTGTAAACTGTCTATAAACATTATCTGGATGGTTATTATAAAGTTGCAACAGATGACTATAATACCTGTTAAATAGTTAATAAACAGTACCAGTAAAACATGTGGGTTGTCCTGATACTGTACTTCAAAATGCAACAGTGTAAAAATTTCCACACAGAATAAAGTAACTGTTCAAGATCCATTGGTAACTTATAAAAATAATATCATATTTGCATAAACTGTTAGTATATCCCGACACTAGCACATTAAGATAAGTTATGGGAAAAAAAGCATGTTCCTCTGCCTCTTTCTGGTTAAATAATGTTTATAATAATAGTTAATGCTATATTAACTATTCCAGGTTATTTATGCATAGCATAAAAATAGTTAGTAGCCTATAGCATGCTATGCCACTTTCATCAAAACCTATTACAAAGCTATAGCAATTTTAGGTCATTAAATACGATAAACAGTTATTCTGGAACAGATCTGCGTCTTCCTTATCCTGTTAAAAAACATATTACAGTAAGTAACCATATTCCGTCCGTTTGAAAAAAAGTTGCACTGTTCGATCGTTACAAGCATAGACAGTAAAAGAAATGGACGGAGCGATCCCATTGCCTTCTACGGCGTTAAGTGATGTCAGTATAGAAGCACTCACTTCCTGATGGCTGAGTGAACTGCGCAGGCTCAGACTGAGCTTGACGAGGAAGATGTGACGTGAGCCTCCTGTCTGACAGCTGTTGGTCTTCTAGTAGTTGTGGAAAGTGAAATCTGAATCACGTTGTTTAAATATTTTCTCCCGTTGCTTTTGGCTCACTATGGGCTTCTCCCCATTCTTCTCCCTTGACTTTATCAGACTTTATGTCTCCACGTCCCCCCGACTGTCTCATAGACAGTAAAAGATTGCGTGCGAGCGTCTCCTCCTGTCTATACGGTAATTTCTCAACTGTGCGACAGAGTCGCGTTGGTTATGACGCAATAGTTAGCCTATTTTTACAAAAACAGCTTCTACGGGGCGATAGTGTAAGATACAAGGTAACGGAGCCTTTTATGCATTGTCGTGTTTCTTTAGAAATAAACAATGGACAAATGGAGTCTTTAAACGTCTCAGATGTAAAGTTATTCACTGTCAAAGTGACTCAAAAATGAATGGGAGTCAATGGGATGCTAACAGCAGGTGATGGCTTGGTTAGCAATGGCAGCCCCTAGGGGTGGAACGCTTTCCGAGCGCTAGAATTGCATTCTGCCTCCTGATTCCATGTGTTCCCTTGGTAAGTGATGCACACAGACCTGGCCATCCATGTGATGTAAAAAAAAACTTGATTCATCAGACCAGGCCACCTTGGTGTTTTAGTAACCTAATAGCACATTGTTGTCTTGTGGCAACAAACCAATATCTGGTTCAGGGGTGGGGGTTACAGATTGTATGATGGATATATTATCAGGCATTTCCAGGCTCCCAAAAAATGGGGTTACATTTTTTATTTTATTTTTTGTGGCGTTTTTATTCTTCATTTTTTTTTATTCATGCCACAGAGGGTTATATCAATCTCATGAAAAAGAAAAAGAGGCACCAGAAATGCATAATAGAAATAGTTATGGTCATGGTCAGACACTATATTTATGAACACAGCATTATTTACAGAGGATATATTACTATAAAGACACTCACAAGTATCTTCTCACATATTAATTTATAGGAACAACGGTCAAGTTATGTAACAAACATTCTGGATTGCTCAATTCAACACAGCCGAACACAAGTACTGTATGCAACATTAACCAAGTCACTGCGGCATAACTTTGATAGATGAAAGCAATAACCTCCAAAGCCCTGGTATGACTTTGGATTAAAAGCATGTTGTTCCCATCTTTGTGCCATTTTGATGTATGTTGGCAGGTAAAATGATGAATGAGGAACTCAAAGCGTGTAGCAAAAATTACAGGCCGTTTAATATGAAAGTGTCCCCCTGCAGGGCAGAGACCACCCTTGATAAACCACAGTCTCCATTTAAATTTCAGCACATTAATGAGATTTATGCCCACGCTTATATTGTAATTAGAAATCTTACTGCCAAGCGGATTAGACTGTTTAACCTAAGATTTCATACAGTATTTTATGTTATTTATCTAAGTTATAAGCTCATCATTTGTTTTTGGGGTGTTTTCAGGCAAATACAATTAATAAATAAATGTAGATATATTCAGAATCCTTTAACAATGAGTATTTTAACTAGATTTTTCTTGTACAATTTCTTCTTTATACAGGGAGTGCAGACTTATTAGGCAAGTTGTATTTTTGAGGATTAATTGTATTATTGAACAACAAGCATGTTCTCAATGAACACAAAAAACTCATTAATATCAAAGCTGAATATTTTTGGAAGTTTTAGTTTTAGCTATTTTAGGGGGATATCTGTGTGTGCAGGTGACTATTACTGTGCATAATTATTAGGCAACTTAACAAAAAACAAATTTATACCCATTTCAATTATTTATTTTTACCAGTGAAACCAATATAACATCTCAACATTCACAAATATACATTTCTGACATTCAAAAACCAAACAAAAACAAATCAGTGACCAATATAGCCACCTTTCTTTGCAAGGACAATCAAAAGCCTGCCATCCATGAATTCTGTCAGTGTTTTGATCTGTTCACCATCAACATTGCGTGCAGCAGCAACCACAGCCTCCCAGACACTGTTCAGAGAGGTGTACTGTTTTCCCTCCTTGTAAATCGCACATTTGATGATGGACCACAGGTTCTCAATGGGGTTCAGATCAGGTGAACAAGGAGGCCATATCATTAGATTTTCTTCTTTTATACCCTTTCTTGCCAGCCACGCTGTGGAGTACTTGGACGCGTGTGATGGAGCATTGTCCTGCATGAAAATCATGTTTTTCTTGAAGGATGCAGACTTCCTCCTGTACCACTGCTTGAAGAAGGTATCTTCCAGAAACTGGCAGTAGGACTGGGAGTTGAGCTTGACTCCATCCTCAACCCGAAAAGGCCCCACAAGCTCATCTTTGATGATACCAGCCCAAACCAGTACTCCACCTCCACCTTGCTGTCGGACTGGAGCTCTCTGCCCTTTACCAATCCAGCCACGGGCCCATCCATCTGGCCCATCAAGACTCACTCTCATTTCATCAGTCCATAAAACCTTAGAAAAATCAGTCTTGAGATATTTCTTGGCCCAGTCTTGACGTTTCAGCTTGTGTGTCTTGTTCAGTGGTGGTCGACTTTCTGCCTTTCTTACCTTGGCCATGTCTCTGAGTATTGCACACCTTGTGCTTTTGGGCACTCCAGTGATGTTGCAGCTCTGAAATATGGCCAAACTGGTGGCAAGTGGCATCTTGGCAGCTGCACGCTTGACTTTTCTCAGTTCACGGGCAGTTATTTTGCGCCTTGGTTTTTCCACACGCTTCTTGCGACCCTGTTGACTATTTTGAATGAAACGCTTGATTGTTCGATGATCACGGTTCAGAAGCTTGGCTATTTTAAGACTGCTGCATCCCTCTGCAATATATCTCACTATTTTTGACTTTTCTGAGCCTGTCAAGTCCTTCTTTTGACCCATTTTGCCAAAGGAAAGGAAGTTGCCTAATAATTATGCACACCTGATATAGGGTGTTGATGTCATTAGACCACACCCCTTCTCATTACAGAGATGCACATCACCTGTATGATGCTTAATTGGTAGTAGGCTTTCCAGCCTATACAGCTTGGAGTAAGACAACATGCATAACAAGGATGATGTGGTCAAAATACTCATTTGCCTAATAATTCTGCACTCCCTGTATGTTTTCGCATGTTGCTAATCAGGTGTTCTCAGTTGAAAAAAAGCAGCACACTTTAACATACTTCATAAAAAGAGTTCTTGTTACAAAAATGCTTTAAAATAACATCTTTCATACACTTAATTACAATTTAGTGTGTTCAGAAACAAGTACATTTATTATTATTTTTTAAATGTACTTTTAAGATTTGAAATACACTAGTGAAAAGTAAAATCCTTTCTATAATAAATGTACTTTGGCTATTGTTAAATACATGTTCAGTGATATCTTCCAAAGACTTCTTCGAATTTTGGCTTAATTTTTCCTCTATATGCAGTTAATATGACAACAAATGGAAGCTTCAGCTTAAGTTCTGCCAGGAAGACTTAATCACTTCGTCACTTATTAACCTAATCTCTGCCCAATCACGTCTTCATATTTTCTGTATAAAGGTCGTACTTACACATGTTTGAGTTCGCAGATGCCGATGCGACAATAACCTCCATCCTCCCCACCACCACCAGGATGGTTCTGTCCATACCTCCAAAGGGGGGTTGGCTGCGCCCCTGCCTTCATCTTCAGGCAGGAATATGCTGATCCGCTACCCTCGGATTATAAACTATGGACGGGGCCTATGCCAAAACTTTATTATGCTTGCTGGGCTGTCAATAAATGTATGCTTCATTCATCATTCTATCACCCGAGTCTTTCTGGTAGAACTAGTAAATACATTAAGTTTCGCCATGCTGGCATGTGTGGAAAGTTTTAAAACGTGTGTTACAACTAACCCTGCGCTCCGTGCTCCCCTAGTCTAATCTCCAATCAGTTCAGATCAGAGCCTTCATGCTTTGGAGAATTACAGACTCTTGCCAAATTCAGTGCATAAATCACGTTACTGATGTCATAAGATATGCTTTTAAAGATTTCAGGATCATCCCAGATCAACTTCAAAGTGCAGGCATGTGTCAGCAATATAACACACTTACTTTATACCATTACTTCAAACACATGGGTCGTGATAAATTTATGTGGCCGTAAAAGAGGATTTTGGGCTTCTCACAAACTGTTTGACATCTGGGCTTAATTTTTGGCATAGCGTATACAAGAGTGCAGCAGGCCTTTGTTCTTTTGATGGGTGTCAGGCAGGGGGTCCGTGCTGTGGCTGCATGCTGCAGGCCTGCGGTTAACAGTCCAAAAGAGGAAAAGGGGCTGATCTGGAGTTGTAGCCAACAGCAACTTAACATTTAAACACTCTATACAGTTTAGCAGGATCTGCTTCTGTTTTGGATGCAAGTGTTCCTTGCACCCCTACCCCCCATTCCGATAAAAGATTTATAGTTTATATTCTGTATTTATAACATCTTAAATAAACACATTAAATCTGCTCCATAACGCCTTGGTAATTGTGCTGTAGACAGCATGCAGTTTTGTATTTGCTAAGGCATCAATACATACATTTTTTTGCACTCAGAATTGCTGGTAATTTCATAATTTGTGCAGTTGTCTAGAAGAGATCAGTATCTGGATGCTAAATGACTTTCTGAAGCTGAATGTCTCCAAAACTGAATTGATTCAGATTTGTACAGTGGTGGGTGGCTACTCATAACTAAGGCAGAGCAGATCAGTATGATTATTGATTCCAGCGTGGTAATTCCCAATTCACATCTCTGCAGAATCTTGATGTAATTTTGGTAACACTTTACAATATGGGTGCACTAATATGCATTAAGTCATGCTTAATTAATGCACAGATAATCATGAGTTAATGTTTTACTAATGGTGAACTAACCCACTTATTAATGATTAGTGCATCAGCAACTAATGAAGATTCTACATGATTAATAGATTAATTAATCATTAAAAAGGTATTACTTAAATGTGTCATAATGTATTAATTCCTTAATAACATATTATATTAACTAATAATGTAAATTAACGTGTTAATTACCACAACGAGTCAAAGCCATGCATTTCTATGTTCAGTTGTCTGCTTTAATTCATCATTAGCTAATGATTTATAAAGATATCATTATGTTATAACTTTACTTGTTGGGTAAAACACATCTTCCCTTCTTAAGAACGATTTCAGTGCCGTTCTTTGTTATTTTCTCAAAGAAAAGCTTAACTCCAAGTCTTCCAGAGTCACGGCCAAAGCCGATTGGAAAGGCCGCTGTTCGCCAGCTTCTTTGTATACAATTAGCACGCAAGTCTGCCGTCATATGTTAAGCCCGACCACCGAATCTATACACGATGTGATTGGCCTAAACTAGCAGAAACTAACAGAGTTAGTTTTTTTCCAGCTCAGAAGTCTTTTGAGAGTTGCTAGACTACACTCGCAGCAAATTAGATTTGCTGCCGCTAGGGTGCATCTAGATTTCTAGGTTAAATTTTTGAGGCACTCAAAAAACACATCTCTAAAATAGCTTTTTACCATCTAAGAAACATTGCTCGACTTATACATTTTCTCTCTTTTGCTGACAAAGGCTTATAGAAGATGGCTTCATTACAAGGTTTGATAATTGTAATGCCTTGTTCTCTGGCCTTCCAGCTAAATCACTGAGCAGGCTACAGTATATTCAAAATTCTGGAGCTTGTGTTCTTACTCGTACTTCTCCCGTGAACGCATTATACCGGTGCTTTCACAGTTGCACTGGCTTCCCATAAATACAAGAATTGATTTTAAAATCCTTATTTTAGCATACAAGGCACTGTATGTGATGGAGCATAAGGGTTAATGAGATCACAAAGATACAATGGTGTAGTTCTATCCATTCTTCTAACTCTCTCTTATCTCATTAATCTTCATGTTACCTCAAGACCATGGGGGAAAGAACTTTTTCATAATAAAGCCCCAAGCTCTGTAATGTGCTTCCTCTTACCATCAGAAATGCATCAATGTTGAGACACTGTAAAAAGTTGATTAAGGCTGTTCCCTATATCGAGGGAACTTCGCACTGCGTCGGAACGACGATTTGGGGATACTCCCTTAGCATGAACGCGTCTGAAGTATGAATGAAACTAGTCCAATCCTTATTGGTCCTACGTCATGACGTAGATGTGACGGCATACCCGGAAGCTATAAAGGGGAGCCCGGCGCATAGTAGCGTCAGTTATCGCTCTTCAGCATAACGCTCTGTGTGTGTTTGAACATTGTCTGTCTTATTTATTGTTGTCTGTCCCATATATATACATATATTATATCAGTAAGAGACCTAGAACGAAGATATGTCTAGTTCTGAGTTTAAGAGGTGCGTGCATCCGTGTCCCCGCTACATCTCGGGAACGGACACGCACTCTCTTTGTGTACAGTGCCTGGGCGTTCAGCATGCTCAGGCGGCTCTCGAGGGAGCCGCCTGCAGCCACTGCGAGCTGCTGACGCTCAGGGTGCTGAGGTCTTGGTTGGCGGTCTTTGACGAGGCCGGCCAACCACGCGAGCCCCGTGGTTCTGGGCCTGCGTCCGCTGAGGCGGCGCGGCGTCGCAGATCATGGGGCTCGCAGCTGGACGTATCAGCGGAGATTGAGACTGCCGAGGCACTTTCTCAATCTTCCTCTGATAGTTCAGAGATTCTCCCACCTCGTGTGGAAGCCCGCGAAGCGGCTTCTTCCCCTGGGGTGGAGAATCAGATGTTGATTCTCTCCGGATCCGAGGATCCGGAAGATATCAACATCGAGGCGGGTAGGGCCGCATATATGTCACCACCGCACCCACCCGCCCAAGAGGAGCTTATCGAGGTACTGACTCGTGCCGTGGCCAAGTTAAATATCGATTGGCCACAAGAGAGGCAGGAAGTCCAGCCATCCAGCAGGCTGGACGACCGGTTTCTCTCGCGCCGGGCTCAGTCGCCTCGCCGGGGTTTGCCGTTCTTTCCGGACCTGCACAACGAGTTGTGTAGGTCCTGGAATAGACCATACTCCGCGCGCATTTTCAACCCCCCAGTATTAGATTATGCTAATGTAATGGGTGCGCCCGAGGCAGGCTACGGGACGATGCCGCGGGTGGAAGATGCTCTCGCGAGCTATCTGTCACCCGAATCGGCATCGTCCCTAAAAGCCCCGGTACTGCCCACCAAGCCATGCAGGGACACATCAGCGTTGGTGGGCAGGGCATATATGGCGGCGGGTCGGGCTGGTAGCGCTCTGCACACGCTATCGATATTGCAGGCGTACCAGGCCGACCTATTAAAAGAGCTGGACGAGGGAGAAGGTCCCTCCCCGGAGGATGTATTAGAGCTTAGGAAGGCTGCTGATCTGTCTCTCCGCGTCACCAAGGAGACGGCCCGCGCCATCGGCCGCTCCATGGCCTCTATGGTGACAGTGGAGAGACACCTATGGTTAAATCTGTCGGGGATGAAGGAGAAAGATAAGACTTTTCTCCTAGACTCCCCGATCTCGCCTTCTGGCCTGTTCGGCGACGCCGTTAATTCGGTCATCGACAGGTTTCAGGAGACGAGAAAACAGTCAGCAGCCTTCCGACAGTTTCTCCCTCGTCGGCCAAAACCAGCAAAGGCTGCCACTAGTGGGCAGCCGCAGCCGTCAGCCAGCTCCTCGCACCGTCAGGTGCAAAAAGAGAGCGTCGCTTCTAGAGCCCCTCCTCCGGGAGCTTGGCAACAGAGGCGGCGCTCTCACCAGCAGGCTTCCGTGCAGAAGGGCGACCTAAGGAACGTCCTTCTCGCTAAGAAGGCTGCTAAGAAGAAGTCCTAGCTGTGGTAGGGCTTCAGAGAGCGGTCCCCCTCGCGCGGGAACAACCGAGGTTGTCTCTCGCGCGACGCTCTCGAAGGGAAAACGATGTGGTAATCCCGCCGTCACAGACGCTTTGGGCCACATCGTTTTTCCTAGGGCACGTTTCGATCCAGTCGCCTCGAGTAAGACCTGCGACTGGGCGGGACGAGTGTCCAAATATCGAAAATCGTATTTCGTCCCCTGCCGGGCATCCGCTTCAGGGGACGGGAAACGAGACTCAAATAACACCCGAGACCAGCCTCGAGAGGCTGATTCCCTTAGTAGATTATCTCGGCGCATGGAAATGCCTTCCGAATATATCCACATGGGTCCTGCGTACTGTAGAAATAGGGTACAGACTGCAGTTCGATCACCCCCCGCCAAAGTTCAATGGGGTGACATGGACTGCAGTGGTGCCAGAGCGGGTTCGGGTAATGGAACAAGAAGTAAAATCCTTGCTGGCAAAGGGGGCCATAGAGTGGGTCCCGCCGTCGGAGAGGGAGGCCGGGTTCTACAGCCGGTACTTTATAGTTCCAAAAAAGGATGGAGGGCTTCGGCCGATTTTAGATCTGAGGTATCTGAACCGGTCTCTGAGGAGATTCAGGTTCAAGATGTTAACCATTCCCACAATCCTGAGTCAGATCCAGCCCAAGGACTGGTTCGTCACGATAGATTTAAAAGACGCCTATTTTCATGTCTCCATCCTTCCATGCCACAGGAAGTTTCTGAGGTTCGCTTTCGGGGGCGAAGCGTACCAATATCGAGTGCTTCCCTTCGGTCTAGCTCTTTCCCCTCGCACGTTTACCAAATGTATGGATGCAGCTCTGGCTCCATTGAGACTTCAGGGCATCCGGGTACTAAATTACATCGACGACTGGCTTATACTGGCCCAGTCGTCCGAAATGGCAGTTCAACATCGAGATGTAGTTCTAGCACATATCCAACGCTTGGGGTTGAGGCTCAACACAAAAAAGAGCGTGTTGGCGCCAGCCCAGAAAACGACCTTTCTGGGGGTAGTATGGGATTCGGTTTCGATGCGGGCGCAACTCTCCCCCGCACGAATCAAGACCATTCTGGCGGTAGTCTCAAGAATAAAGCTAGGCCAGAGTATCACTGTGAAACACTTTCAGATAGTGTTAGGGCATCTAGCGGCAGCGTCCAACATTATTCCGTTCGGCCTGCTACATATGAGAGCTCTACAGTGGTGGCTGAAAACCAAGGGGTTTTTCCCCAGAGGGAACCCATTCCGTATGATCAGAGTCACGCGCAAATGCCTTCGGGCTCTAGGTATATGGAAGAAAGCTTGGTTTCTGTCCCAAGGGCCAGTCCTGGGAGCATCATGTTGCCGGAAAACCGTTTCAACAGATGCTTCCCTAACTGGTTGGGGCGCGGTCATGGAAGGCCGCTTTGCGAGGGGTCTATGGGAGGACCATCATTCGACCTGGCACATAAACTGCCTGGAAATGATGGCGGTTTACAGGGCTCTCAGGAGTTTCCTCCCAGAGCTTCGCGGGTACCACGTTCTAGTCCGTACAGACAATACGGCTGTCGTGGCATATCTGAACCACCGGGGGGGTTGAGGTCGCGCCCGCTATGCAAACTGGCGCATCTCATTCTTCGCTGGTCACAAGACAGACTGTTATCCCTCAGGGCAATGTATATCCCGGGGATACAGAATCAGGGGGCAGATATACTATCAAGGCAAGGGCTGAGGCCCGGGGAATGGCGGCTCCACCCAGAGGTGGTGGAGGCGATGGTCAGGAGGTTCGGCCCAGTGGAAGTGGATCTGTTTGCGTCTCGAGAGACGTCCCACTTCCCACTGTGGTTCTCCCTCACGCACCCAGCCCCGCTGGGGTTGGACGCCATGGTACAGACGTGGCCGAGGCGGCGTCTGTATGCATTTCCCCCCGTCGCTCTGCTCCCAGGGGTCCTGGAGAGGGTTCGGCAACAGGGAGTCAGTCTCCTGCTGGTAGCTCCTTGTTGGCCAACTCGGGTATGGTTTTCGGACATAATAGCGCTGCTGGCGGATCACCCGTGGCAGGTCCCTCTGAGGAGGGACCTCCTATCGCAGGCGGGGGGCACAATATTTCACCCCCGCCCCGAAATCTGGAACCTCTGGGTCTGGCCCCTGAGGGGGCCAGGTTCCGAGAGGAGGGCCTGCCGGCAGACGTTATAGAGACCTTACTTAGCTCTAGGGCCCCGTCTACTAGGAGATTGTACAGCCTCAAGTGGAATGTTTTCGTCACTTGGTGTAGAGAACGTGAGGTGGACCCAGTTAACTGCCCAGTGGCTTCAGTACTGGAGTTCCTCCAAGATCGTTTTTCTGCAGGGCTTACCCCGTCCACACTTAAGGTGTATGTGGCAGCTATTGGAGCTTTCCACGCTCCGTTAGGTGATGGGCCTTTGGGTAGGCATCAATTGGTTGTACGCTTCCTTCGTGGGGCGCGTAGGTTAAGACCTGTAGTGCGTACCAGAGTTCCAACCTGGGATCTGGCAGTGGTTCTCGAAGGCCTGGCTGAGGCCCCCTTCGAACCACTGGAGACAGCAGAACCTAAGAATCTAATGCTTAAAGTGGCGTTCCTCCTAGCTATTACCTCTCTCAGGAGAGTGGGAGATCTTCAAGCTTTGGCCATCATGCCAACCTGCTTGGAGTTTGCCCCGGGAGGAGTAAAGGCCGTACTACACCCTAGGCCAGGGTATGTGCCGAAGGTTCCATCCAGTACGGTCAGATCTTTGGTTCTTCAGGCATTTCATCCTCCGCCCCATGTGACGGCGGAAGAAGGGAGATTATTCCTTTTGTGTCCAGTTCGGGCCCTAAGGATCTATCTGGAAAGGTCAGCTCAGTGGAGGAAATCAGACCAACTTTTAGTGTGTTTTGGCTCACCCAAGAAACGGCTGCCTGCGTCAACCCCTACTATTAGTAATTGGATTGTGCAGGCAATAGCCTTGGCATATCAGGTGCGCAATCTGCCCTCACCTATTGCCTTGAGAGCCCACTCGACTAGAGGCATGGCCTCTTCGGTGGCCCTTCTGTCCGGAGTCCCTATGCAGGACATCTGTGAAGCGGCTGGCTGGGCTACTCAGCACACATTTATAAGGTTTTACAGCCTACACCTCCCTGCGACCCCCGGCGGCAGGGTACTCCAGTCCTGATTGTGCCTGGTCTCCACCTCACAATAGGGCAGGCGTATCCTTGGTGTGGCCTAGTGGGTACTCGTTCCCCAAATCGTCGTTCCGACGCAGTGCGAAGTTCCCTCGATATAGGGAACGGCTCGGGTTATGTATATAACCCTTGTTCCCTGAGAGGGAACGAGCACTGCGTCTCGTCGCCACACCGCGTATCGCCTGAGAGCGTTATGCTTCATCGCGATAATTGACGCTACTATGCGCCGGGCTCCCCTTTATAGCTTCCGGGTATGCCGTCACATCTACGTCATGACGTAGGACCAATAGGGATTGGACTAGTTTCATTCATACTTCAGACGCGTTCATGCTAAGGGAGTATCCCCAAATCGTCGTTTCGACGCAGTGCTCGTTCCCTCTCAGGGAACAAGGGTTATATACATAACCCGAGCCGATTTTTAATGTCCTTGTTGTTTTTGTTTTATTTTACTGTTGCGCTTTGGACTTAAAGTGAATTATAAATAAAAAGCATTATTATTATTATTATTATTATTATTATTATTATTATTATTATTATTATTATTATTATGGGCATAACTTTCAAACATTGTTTCATACATTGGTCATATTCAAGGTACGTTTCCTTACAAACAACATAACTGCTTAAGTGCCATAGTAAGATGCATCATTGGAGAAATTAACTCGCTAGTTACGACCAATGTAGCTTCTCGCACATGTATTGTTCAAACCAGTGGTGTGTTTCCCACAATGATGGAACTCATTGATTAAAGGGGTGGTTGATCAGCTTTTTTTGAAGGCTTGATTGTTTTATGAGGTGCACTGTAACATGGGTTTATGCTTTGTTTAAAAAACAAAAAAACAAACAAACAAACAAACAAACAAAACCCCATTATTTTTCACATATTTTACCTTTCTTCTACACCACTGTGTCCCTCCTCATAAAAACGGTCTGTTGAGTTCCTGGTTCTATGAAGCCCCTCCCTCAAAAAAACGCAATGGGCTCAGATTGGTTAGCCCCTTATCATTATGGTTAGTTGCATTTGCTCAGGTGTACTATAATAAACAATGGCGTCAATATTGCCTTAACAATTTCAGCTCAAATCAGACCCATACCCCTTTTCCACCAGCGTGAACCGGGTGCTATTTCAGAGCTAGTGCTAGTGCTGGTTTGGTGGTGGCTCAACTGACAAGCTTTCTAAGAACCGGTTTGCCTTTCCACAGGCTAGAGCACAACAGCTAGGTCTTACGTCACTGTATACGTCTCATCTTTCTCAGCATTTTGCAACGCTAGCAAGGCATCAGGAAATACAAACACACAAGGCTTGTTTGAGATGCATTAGTGCCGGGCAGACCGATCAGCATATGACATCAAAAGTATCACCAAGAGCGATTCTATAATCGCAATGCTATAAACATAAGAAGTCGTATGCTCTCGCTTTACTTTGATATGGTCTCAACCAAGCCTTCCATCAACAATGGCAAAAGTTGCTTTATTACTAATGCTCATGGCTTTGCGAACCTACATCGGCATCAAAACAGCGCAAATCCAACGCATTCACGTAGCTTGCTGTAATTTGTATAGACGGAGATTACAATCGAGCAGCTCTAACCTGGATTAGCTGCTGTTTAAAAAAATGGTGGTCCCAAGTTTGTGTTTGTCTTGTTGGTCATGGAAACCCCACACCCAGTCCCTGACGCAAGCGGTTCTTATGCTGTATTCACGTGCTCTCGCACTTATCCTAAATATGAGTTTCTAGTGTCTAGGTAAAAAACTGCACAAAAACGCCCTTCCATTTCACAATTTGAATGGGAGGAGCTCGTAAGCACGACTTAAGTAGGAATGATCAAATTTATGATAGCACGTGAAGGCGGTATTACTTCTAGATCAGCAATGTTTTGGTGCTAACCATACACACACATAGATGTAATTATCTGTACTTTATCATTCTTTAAAGATAATTTTTCTGTGTTTTAGAGGTGTATGACTGTATTTTAACAATTAAAGTATGTTAAAAGTAAAAGATTTCATTGTATTATAAGGAGATTTTTGTGTAGAATAACAGTAATAAACTGTAATTATAGGATAAGAAATTACTGTTTTTTTACAGTTTAGCTATGTTTTTTTGCTGACAGTATTTTTCTGTTTTTTTTACTAGACTTTTTCTGGCGCCCATGCTGCCAGAAAATTACAGTTTTTTTACAGTTTTTTTTTTTTTTTTTTACGGTGTACTTAAGAACAATTTTTCCTGGTTATATTTTTAAATGCTACTACTGTTTATGTTAGCTTTTGATATAACCTACAGTTTTAGCCTGATTAAAGCTTTAGTACAGTAGAATACATGACTGCCTTGTAGCCGCTGAACCAAATTACTAAAAAGTGTTGACAGTTTAGCAAGTCTAGGGAACAAAGTAGTAAATTGTGTGCATGATTTACTTTTTTTGCACGTCATGTGCGAGGCTCCATAGTTCCAGGATCAAGTTGTACTTGGTGAAATCAAGTTCCCCGTGTGCTTCTAACCCCAGGTTGAGAGATATAGTTCCAACCACACAACTTTGCATATGTTTGTTGGAACTATGGTTCGGGAAAAGACTTGTTGAACTGTGTAGCTAACGACCCTGCTACAACCCTAAATCAATTCACTTAAGGAAAAAAACCCACTATTTTTCTCTTCTCTGCCTTTCTCCTCTGCTCTAGCTTTCTGATAAATATGCCATTGCAAACTACGAAAAAGTGTTAGCTCTATGACAAATTACTTATGATCCTCTATTGCTTGTCTTCCAAATGCATAAATGGTAATTTAACGACAGAACTTGTGATCATAGTTGGCTTTGATTATATAAATTATCAGTCTCACTTACAGTTTTGGCTTGGCTGACAATAAAGTTAAAGAAAAAAATATCTAAGTCATATTAAGAGATCTTTTGCAATAGACTAGTAGAGGTCTAAAAGGTTTTTTTTTTCTTAGTCGGCTATACTGTAAAAAATTTGCTTTGAAAAATAAGACTTGTTATGCCTTGGCTAACTATTAATTGGTCTTAGCCTAAAGAACTATAAACATGGTCTTAACGTAAAAGCTGTGTTTATGCAACTTCCCTTGTGTGTGGATTCTTTTGATTTTGAACACCATAGCATAAAAGTTACAAGTTTCACCAGGTAATTACCTCCAAGATTTTCATCAGACCTAGTTTTAGAAAACCGTCTTGAGGTGCTTAAATATGACTTGCATTTGCAAGGACGTGTCTTCTTATATCATTTAAATCCAGGTGTAGCTTTGGCTCTGGTAGCACAAGTTACAGTCTGCCAAAAAAACTTAAACTTGCCACATAAACTTGTAAATCTTTGTCAAGCTTCTTTTCATTCCAAAGAAAGCGTCACCCATTTGTTTAAGATTTAAGCTTTTGAAATGGAAATAAAAATGTTGCATTGAATGTATTTTTATTTATCCAAATCAGCATGTATTAATCATCGCAAGAATCTAAATATATGAGGATACAATTAAAACATTACTACAGAATGTTCAAGTCATCCAACACAGAATAAGGATTTTTGTCATAAATGAAAACTTGATTTATAAAACAAATGTAAATCCTTCAAATAATACTGTTAAATTAATATCTATAGTTTTTCTTTTTAAAGAAAGTGAATGATTAATATTATTAGTAACATTGAGCTGGCTTCTTCTGATTTGGGGCAGTGTGCTGATACCATAGCAACTGCCTAGCCATGATCTAGCAACCATCTATGACACCTAGCATCTACACAGCAATCACTGAAATCACCTTAGAAAATGCTTAGCAACACACTAACCATCACATAGAATACCTTAGCAGCTGTCTAGCAATAATCCACAGCAAATAGCAACACCTCAGAACAACCCCAGAACAACCAATAAACTGCCTAGAGAACAACTTGGCAACACCCTAGTAACCGCCTAGAACACCATAGCAACTTATTATTATCATTATTATTATTATTATTTTTATGATTATTATTTACAAGAATGAATGTTAAGTTCTGTAGATAAAAACTTTCCTCCACAGGTGTGCATGCGTTTGCCTGCAGGCTCATCCACCTTTCCAGAATTGTTTTATGTGGTCATAAGTTCTACTGTTTTTGAACTTGTACACCTGATATGATATTAATACTAATGATGGTGTTTTTGTAATAAATTATTTGTTTCTCTGACACATGACCTGGCACAGGCTTCACATGTCAGGTCATTGCTATTTCATAGCAAATGTTAAATCCTGAACACATTTTATAAATGTTTCTAGAAATTAACTATTTAAAATGTTTAATGACTTGTATCCCTATGTCGACTGAAATGCTCGGCCTGTGGACCTCCTCAGAAAGGTCACTCATTTGGATTTGCTGCCTTTACACTTTATTTTGACACCACACACAGTGGCGCCACCAGGGGGTGGCCCCCTGGCGAACCCCTGGCCACCCCACTGGCCACCCCACTGGCCATGGCGTAGGTTTGGGGGGGACGCTAGGTACTAGTCCAATCAACTTTTAAAATAAGCAAAATGACGCGTCCTGTATCAAACCAATATGGGACGCGATGCACAAGATTTCATTTTAGCGGCGCTTTGCTGCCATAGCGACGGAGTCTCGAGAACATGCGCTGGAAACCTGCGCGGTTTTTTAAAAACATGTCGAGCTCGCGTCCACAGTTTGAACGCAAGAGGATTTCCAGATATAGGGCTGTCCAGTAACTTAAGATGAACCTAAGACAAACTGCACCCTTTGCAGAGAAGCATTTCCGTGTCTCAGACTGTCTGACTTAAAGCATGTGATGACAGACACATCCGTGAACTAAAGGTAGGCCTATTGTTTTTTTAATGGATAGTATAATATAATATTCCATACTTTATCAGAGCTTGGCAGACTTATTTTTCTAGACATTAGAACAGTTAATGTAATAGATAATTAATGCCTATTAATGTTATCAATTTATCATTTAGCAGTTTGATATTTACAAAAAAATTTAGATTAAAATGAGACAAATAATTATATAATAATATAGTCATAAGAGTAAATTAATAAAGAGGATTAAACATTTTTGAATTTCAGATTTGTCAGTAAAGTGGTTACTGGTTCAGAATGACTGCTTAAAGAGACAGTGCACCCACAAAAAATCTGTCATAATATCCTCACCCTCAAGTTGTTCCAACCCTGTGTGCATTTCTTTATGTAGAACACATATGAAGACACATTAGCATGGAAGTCAATGTTGCCCCCAAAGCAAATATTTGGTTACAAACGTTCTTCAAAATATATTCTTTTATGTTCAACAGAACGAAGAAACTCATACAGGTTTGGAACATCATGAGGGAGAGAAAATGATGACAGAAATTTAATTTTTGGGTGAAGTTCTTCAGATATAAATAAAATAATCAAAAGTAAAATAATTTAAAATGTGTTCTGTTGCAAGTTTACATACATGATTCCATGTTTATTGTTGAGATGCTGTCATTGTTTCATTGTCACTCTTATCACTCTTTAACTGCCTAAGTTCATAAATTATTTTCAAAAACGGATTCAAAACTGATTTGGAAAAAAAACCCATACACACAAAATAACTTATTTTCAATATAAAAAATGATTGTGGACTGGATATTTTTTGACCTTTTATCACAGTCTTGTACATCAAAGATTAGTAACAACACTGGCTTTGACGCATTGTTAGTTTGTGTGCAGCATCAGATGTACTTTTTTTTAATCCCTCATTTATATGCAGTTATTATACTCTATACAAATGCCAGAAACTAAGCTTCTTCTTTTTTTCTTCAGCACAGGCCTATCTAAAGGGTTAATGGTGCCACCTGGTTGTCAACTGTAAAAATTACACATTTTACCTCTTCCCAACTGGGAAAACCACCAACAATCAAGAATTTGTGATTATATGGTGTCATTGCTTTCCAATCAAAAAACGAGGCTATAATGGAAGTCAATGGGGCAAAAACAGCCACGAACAGTAAATGAGGGAGGAAAAATCTGATGCTGCACAAAAACTAACAATGCATAAAAGCTAAAGTTGTTACTAATCTTTGACATGCCCAAGACTTTTATATATTTTATATTTAAAATAAGTAATTTTGTGTGTATGTTTTTTTTTCCAAATCCGTTTTGAAAATCATTTATTAACTTGGAAAATAAAGAGTATTATTATTTTGGTACTGGATAATTTGAACTGAAGAGCCTCATAAATTAATAGACTTATTAATAAACTTTGCGCGCTCAGACAGCAACAGGTCAGCTCATGCCTGTCAGTCAACAATTTCAAAAGAAGTTAACGTTAGAAGACGTAGACTACTAGTAAGTAAATAAGTCAAAAAATATTTTTTAGTAAAAGACGATGCGGAATTATGTGTCGTGACGTGCTACAGGCCGGTTTACTACACCAGTAGAATACAAATCTGAAATTATGGTTTCTAGTTTTGGTGTGCCACCCCAAGATTTTAAGTGGCCCCATCTGGCCACCCCTATGAAAAATTTCTGGAGGCGCCACTGCACACACACACACACGCACATACGCACACAGTTTGTTTTTGTGACATATGGTGACATTCCATAGGCGTAATGGTTTTTATACTGCACAAATCGCATTTTCTATCCCCTTACACTGGCCCCTGCTCCTAAACCTACCCATCACAGGAAACATTCTGCATTTTTACTTTCTCAAAAAAAAAAAAAAAAAAACTCATCCTGTATGATTTATAAGCTTTTTGAAAAGTGAGGACATGGCCATTGTCCTCATAAGTCACCCTCTCCTACCTGTGTCATACCCATGTCATTATAGACATTTGTGTCCTCATATGTCACAAAAACATACCCCCCCCCACACACACATTGTGTTTCTATGTTTAATGGGGAGTTTCCATAGGCAAAATGGTTTTCATACTGTATAAACTGTATATTCTATCCCCCTAAACATTTTTCCTGCTTAATATCAACTTTGAGGACAAAATGTTACTACTATCACTTACTGTTTAATTTATCCCACCCTCTAACAGGGGCCATGATGAACTGAGAAAATCAGTGTTATTCACTTCACTTGGTCATAATATTATGCCGGATCGGTGCATAGTTCAACATTTATGATATTACTAGCTTTATGCTTCATTGCCCTTTTTGTGGAAGAGCATACAGCATCACTTTCCAGGAACTTCACACTCAACTGCCCTGATAAAACACTCCCTCATTCTCTCTTGTCTGCACCATCCATGATTGACTGTGAAATTAAAACCTAAACAAGGAAGATGTCAAATTATTTATTTTTAGTTTGCTTGCACAGAATGTACAGTGTGACTATACTCTCTTTATACCTACTTATTTTATGTGTATATGCATGTTGGTAAGATACAGATTACATAGTTATATAATCTAAGAATAAGAAATAGCTGGACTAATACATCATTTAATTTTATTATAACGCACAAAGAAAAACATTCCAAGATTATGCAGTTTCAAATGAACCAACACCTCTTTAACAAAGGTGGTCTAGAACTAAATCCATAAAAAAGGGTCCTTCTATGTGTTTTTTCCTCCAAAGCAATATAAATGATATTATATTTATTATATAAATTATATAAATTAAATTATATTAATGGTTTGCATTATATAGCGAAATATAAATAGGTGCCATTTATAGAAATATACAGCAAACACACTTTTTAAACATTCAACAACATTTGAAAAGAAGTTTATTAGGTTTAAAATGAAAGACTAAAGTATTTTTTTTGCCACTTTATGGTTTTCAAACGTGAACTTGTGGATAAAGGGCACCAAAGCACCAGTTGATTAAAAGTCATTGAAAAAATGGCTCAGACAGATCTACTATAGCATTTGAGTGCAGATACTTCATATTTTTTTTTTTTTTAAGTTTCTAAATCACATGTTTTATGTAACAACCCTGTGTGTAGTCCTCATAAAAAAGGTATAGAAATGACTGAAACAATACTGTCTTTCCAGTGTTTGCTCGGCCATCCATTCATGCTGCTGTCTCATTGTTGTTGTGAGATTTGCTTCAAAGAGATAAAGAGGAAAGAAATTCCCAAAACCCATCAAAAAGACACTCTATTCTCCTGCACATCAATAAGAACGTTTGCATGACAGGGAACCCAGTAGCAAGTCATTTTGACAGTACGACAACCACTGCATTTTTCTCTTACACAATTTTCCGTATTTGAACATTTACACAGGTGGCTTTTGCTTTCAGTGAATTTTCATGAAAAGAAAAAAATGCTCCTTTGGAAATGTGGTCCGTTCACAATAGGATATTTGAATGCTTATGTCACAGTTGACTGTTTGTTTCCCCCTGATACCATTAAAACGGGTTTGTTTGGTATTGATACCATTAATTTTTTTCATCAATCAACAATGTGCATTTGCATGCTTATCATGTATACTGTTGTGTATACAAATATTAGTTAAATATTAAATATACAGGCAGCAATATGCCATCCGTAAACAATCCGTAAAGTTCTGGCAACCACAGCTGCCATTTTAAATTACAGTAAATTTTACTTTTAAATTAGTTTTTACTGACTTAAAAAACAAAAAAACAAACACTTCACACTTAACAAAAGTACATTAATGAAAAAAGACTCACTCATTTGGATTTTTTCCAGAGCCATTGAGTAATAATAGAGCAGATGTTCAAAGAAGGGTGATTTGCAAACCATGAAAGACACGTGTCACACGTGTCTCTGCTTTTCTCCAGCTTCCCCATGTGCCTCTTGCTTTCTCTCCATACATTTAAGAGAGTTGTTTTCACCCGGGAGCCAAATGTCAATTCCCAGCAGGCCAGACTGTATCCCAAACCTCTGGCGAATCTCCCTATGCTACTGATATCCCAGTTTTACAGTAATGACATAAACAACCATATTTTTCCATACCATGTACTCAGTGCTGGCTAGCATGTCTATTTGTCATGTTGACGTGAGTAGGTGTGTACGGTCTTGTGTAAGCGTTGTAGTGAATGTCTGAGGGCTGGGAAGCAGCTTATTCCAGGAACAACAGTATAGCAACCCTACAGAGACCGACCTGAACGATTTAACAATGTCTGGCCGGTGCCTGTAAGTGAGCTCGCTGACGGGAGGCTGTTACTGTAAAGTATATTTTTCTAGAAAACATTTCCAACTCAATCTCACAGGAAAATGAAACTGTTACAAGGGGATGATTCTGTATAAATTTGTATGATTTGAATTGAACAAAATGTATGATTTTTCAAAAAAACAAACAAAGCTTAAAGGTCTACGCCTAAACATAAACATAAACCAATATGTACAATCTTATTAATTAAATTATTAATCAAATCCTTAATTAGCCACCCATTTGCCAAAAGTTGCCACAAATTGCCATAGGTGTCATGTGAACATCTTAATACTAGTTAGAACCTACACCAGAAGTGGAAAATGTTGGTCAAAATCATACTTTTACACACAAACTGCAACTTTCAGATGCCAACTTTATTTTTCTAGCCCAACTGTCACTAAAAAGAATGCATAGGATTGTGGGATATCAAAGGCAGTGAAGGATACATATACGCTGCTTTCAAAATCAATCAGATGAAGGTATCTCGGCAGGAAGTGAAGCTAACGTTGGACTCAGACGTGCCTCGATGCCTTCCTATCTTGAAATGTCCAAAGGCAGCATTTTCCAGTTTTCGGAAGCAGCCATTATCTCCCCAATTCACTTACACATAAATAACTTGCCTTTCTGTCACCATCTGGCCTCGTTTGGGAATACAGGCTCGCCAACCCGTCTCAGGGTTCTAAATAACAGTCCTACTACAAGTTTTAAAGTTCTTTGCATTTTCCCTGTACAGACGATACTATAGTCAAAACGATCCCTGTTCACACAGATCCCCGAAATCTAAAAAAAAAAAAAATGGTATTAAGCATGCCAGGGGCCTATAATGGCAGTTAAAAAATCTCAGGGTTACAGGTTTCAAGTTGACAAAATCAAACCATTTGATTCAGGCTTTGTTGGTACCATGATGCTGATAATACACTTCCTCTGTCAACTTGACCCTGAGTTCATAAAGCATGTGCACATGAAAGTGTGACATCAGTAGCAAATAGCTAGTCAAAACTTTCTTTCACAAGAAAACATTGGGTGTGGTATGCTATCACCCTAGCCTATGAAGTGCGTGGTCAAGCTTTAGGGGAGTTAGTTCATTCTACCAGGTGGATTGCATCCTCCAAAGCTTTGGCAAAGGACACCCCCTTGCAAAAAAGTATGTGATGCAGCAGGCTGGCCTCGTCCGCATAATTTTATCAGATTTATATTTAGGATGTTCATGCTATGCTGGACTTATATGCCATTGAGTCAACCTCCCAAAGTCATGTCTGAGACTTTTCCAATATTTGTGCGCACATAATACAGCCTTGAGGGGCACAGACACTTTCCCAGTGGGCCAGTGTCAGTATATTCCTTTCCATTAGCATTATGAGTCCCAGCATCAAGTGTAGCTTTTGATAAGGAACCTATGGAGTTGCTTGACTGTAAGCCTTATTCCTGAATAAGAAGGAACGAAATGCAGCGCCTCATTGCCACACTGTGGATGTGTCTAGATGTCTCTTTAGAGAAAGTTTTTTGTTATGTGTTTGTTTCACGTCTATTTATATCCTCTCATAAGCGAACAGTCTAATGATGCCATCGACAGAGGTTATTTAAGCCAAGTTCTTGGTTTGTTTGCCACACAACTGGCTGAAAAAATAACATTCTCTTTAGTGTTATGAAAGGGTCAAAGGGTTACAGTCAAGTAACCCAAGACATTTTTGTAGTCTTTTGTAGACAATAACTGTATCATTTTCAAAAACTAGAAAACAATTTTCAGGCCCCGAAAATGCAGTTGTCATGTAAACAAATGACCAAAATGCATTAACAGGTCTATCATTTTAGTTGAAAACAGTGTTGTGTAAACGGCCTATAGACAAATGCCTTATGAACCAGTCTGGGTCACATACCTGTTTTCTTTGTTTAGTGAACACATCTTATAGGCATATGATGCCTCATCATTACCTTTCATTGTGAACTTTTTGCTTTCCGGTTTCTGTCACTTCGTTCTAGTTTCGCTCTTTGTATTGTGACAGAGCACTGTCAATGCTAAATTGTTATGTTTTGTGTGAGCCAGTAGACAATTGGCTCACACTCTTGTCTTTGATCAAGACAATAGACAGGAGAGCACATGGCACAAAGAAACACATGACAAGCCATGTGCTCTCCAGTCTATTGTCTTGACCCGCCCCTCTTGTTACCTGATAATTGTTTAATTTGCCCCACCTGTCTTCCCTCAGTGACTTCCTTGTTTGCTCCCTATTTAGACTCCTCGTGTTTGCAGTCCTGTGTTAGTTTGTTATCTTCTGTTTCCCATCCTTGCCTCATGTTCTTTGTTTTTTTTGTGTGTGGTATGGTTTTTCTCCTCATGGGTAGTTTTTGTTTGTTTGCTTTATTTATTTCTTGTTATTAATAAACCTGAAATTCTCCTGCACGTGAGTCCTCGCTCCTTTCACCCATAACCGACCATGACAGTTGCTTTGTTTGCACAGACTGCACACATCACACTTTTACTGGAATGACATTAACAAGGAAGGGCAGAGAGGGAAATTACTATAATAGTTTTACTTTTGTTTTTCTACAATAGATCTGGCTATGTTTAATCACACATACACATTGATCAATGAACATAGAGCACATAAAAATCATAAAAGAAAGCAGGGGGGTATTCCAGAAAGCAGGTTGTGACATACCCGGGTATGTTTGAGAGTAAGTAAGCAGATAACCTCAAATTTCAGTTCCAAAAACAGAGGTAACTTCCAGGGTATCTAACCATATAGCACTCTCTGAACACTCTCCAGAGCAGGTTATGTTTCAGGGTTAGTTTTCTTAAAAAGGTATTATATATTAATTCTAAAGCACTATTATAACAAGGTAATGTTTAAATGTTAATTAAATTAAAATATATGTATTATTTATTTTATTGTCATCTCACACATCTCCAGTTCAAGATTAGTTATTAACCAAGAGATTGAAAGAATTATTGAACAACTACCAGCCATGTGAACTAAGTTATGTAAATCGCCATTAAACAAAAGAAGAAGAGGAAGTATAATGTTTTTTTTTTCTTAGCATTTGTTTCCATGGTGAATCATCAATCCCTCTGTTGAGAATGTCTTGTCTGTCCACAGTTAACATACTCTGAGTTGTCTAAACTTACTCCTGGATGTGTTTTTGGAACCAGCATACCTCGCGTAAACAAAGTTTGGGTTTATCAACCAAGAGTTCAAGATATATATGGTGGAAGGTTAACCTTGCTTTCTGGAATACACCCCTGAAATGTGCTTGTGTGACATGCAAGAAAAAACCTAATTGGTTCTTGCGCATCAAGCAAGCATGTTTGAGCTTCTGTTTACCTTATTTCTTGTGCCCTATGAGCATTGAGCAGTGTTTATAAATTAAATCTCCCCATCACATAAAGTGGTCGTGTCTCTTAAGAAGACTTTAATTAAACCGTATTAAACTTGTATTAAAATACTTTTACAATTTATCTATGATCTTTTTTAAGCTTGAAAGTTTTGATTGAATGTCCTGTTAGTGGAGAGACAGAAATCTCACAGATTTCATAAAAAATATCTGTATTTATGTTGTGAAGATAAATGAAAGTCTTATGGGTTTGGGACATCATGAGGAAGAGTAATTGATGACGGGTGAACTATGCTTTTATGCGATATATTCACTGCGTAGTTCTTTTTCATTCTTCGCTTGGTGGTAAAACGTTTGAAATACGTAAGTGGTACAACGGGGCTAAAGGCTGTCACAGACACGACGTCACCCACTCACGGCGCACACCCTCTCCTGAGTTTTAATCATGAACACCGGAAGCCCGTCATCACCCCAATCACCACCAGCATACACTCAAACTCACAGTCACTGTCCGGTCTCATCTAGAGAAGTTACTAACTGCCTCTGTTTTACCTCAAGAACTCCCGCGAAGATATCTGCTTATCTCCAGTGTCTCTTGTCAAGTCTGCTAGTGTTTCAACGTCCAGTGTGTGTGTGTCCCTCGTACTCCAGCGAACTCTCCAGCGAACTCTCCAGTGATCTCTCCAGTGATCTCTCCAGCGATCTCTCCAGCGAACTCTCCAGCGATTCCCCTCATCTCACGAAGTCTTCACCTGTTCACCTGCACTTCACCCCGTTTGTCTCTCTGGTGCTCAATAAACTCTGCTAACTAACATCTATTGTCTCCGCAGTCTCTGTACCATTGACAGAAGACTGGACCCAACCGTGAGCACCAGATGAGTTCCCCAAATCCCTTCCAGGAGCTGGTGGATGCGGTGCGCCGCTTGCTGCCAACACTTCCACCAGCGCCCACTTCCGCATCCACCAGCACACCTTCCTCAGCACCCCTGATCGCCAGTCCCATGGCCAAACCAGCACCCTTCTCTGGATCGGCAGAGGACTGGAACGGATTCCTCCTGCAGTGCTCGCTGGTCCTGGAGATGCAACCGCACTTATTCCCCACCGAAAGATCTGGAGTTGCATTCATCGTCTCCCAACTGAGCGGCAAAGCCTTACGATGGGCGGAAACTCTGGCTCTCATTTCAAGGCTCTCATTTTCCTGTATGCCCAGGAAAATTAGAGCCTTGATTCACTCTCCAGTTTTATGGCTCACTTCAAGGAAGTCTTCGGAAGACTGGCATGGGATTCTTCGGTTGGTGAGCAACACTACCATTTAAAACAAAATAATATGTCTGTACATGAGTATGCCTTACAGTTTCGTACATTGGTAGCCGCAAGTGGATGGAATGAACGATCCCTTCTGACTACCTATCGGCAAGGATTGGATCCCCGCGTGCGGTTGCATCTCGCTGCATACGAGGATTCCATCGGGCTTGAGCGTTTCATACAACTCTCCATCCGCTTCGCCACTCGTATGCAGGCATGTATCGAAGAGCACCAGGACCAGTGTTTGAGCCTGCCGTCCCTCCGTCGACCAGAGCCCGTCAGCCCTCCTGAACCAGTCAACGAGCCCATGCAACTCGACAGCCACAGACTAACCCCAGCGGAATGGAGAAGACAGTTGGCCAACGGCCAGTGCTTGTACTGTGGTGCTTCCGACCACTACATCACCAAGTGTCCTACACCTCCACCCAGGCTTTTCGTGAGTGTGATCTATACAGCCACCTATAAGAGTCGACCATTGACCACTGTAGTGAACCTCATTACCAACAATCTTTCCTTGCCAGTATCAGCCCTCCTCGACTCCGGTTCCGCTGGAAATTTCATCTCCGGCGCCCTTTGTCGTCAGCTCAACCTCCCCACGACCCGTACTCCGACTAACTTCCAAATCGATTCCAATCGAGTCCAGGCCGTTAAGCTGATGGCATGTCAGTCTCCTGGCTGGTCCTTTGAAACTTCAGACTGGACTCCTACATGTGGAGGAAATCCATCTACTGGTTCTGGAGGAGTCCACTGCTGATGTGGTACTAGGGCGTCCATTGTTGGAGCAGCACAATCCCGTCATCTCATTTTTATCTGCCCTGCCTATCCCCTCCACGTCTCGTTCCAGGAATATCGCTGTCTGTGCTACATCCATTGAAAGCCCCCTCGATCTGTTAACCAGGAATATCGCTGTCTGTGCTACATCCATTGAAAGCCCCCTCGATCTGTTAACCAGGAATATCGCTGTCTGTGCTACATCCATTGATAGCCCCCGCGATCTGTTAACATCCCAGCCTGCTACTCTCGCTTCAATTATGTATTCTGTCCTCACCGGGCTTCCAAGCCGCCTCCCCATCGGCCATGGGACTGTGCCATCGATCTGCTTCCGGGTGAGCCAGTGCCCAGGGGAAAGATTTATCCCCTTTCCCTGCCGGAGGAGAAGGCCATGGAAGATTACATCAAGGAAGCACTCGACCAGGGCTACATCAGACCTTCCACGTCCTCTGCTGCGTCCAGCTTTTTCTTCGTGGCCAAGAAGGACGGAGGCTTGCTGCCCTGCATTGATTATCAAACCCTTAACAAGATTACAGTCAAGTTTAGATATCCCCTTCCTCTCGTCCCGTCCGTGCTCGAACATCTCCGTGGTGCCACTGTCTTCACCAAGTTAGACCTCCGCAGCGGGTACGACCTCATCTGGATACGTGAGGGGGACGAGTGGAAGACCGCCTTCGTGACCCCTACAGGCCACTATGAATATTTGGTGATGCCCTTTGGCCTGCCAAACGCCCCCTCCGTATTTCAAGACTTCATCCATGAGGTGCTCCGGGAGTTCCTCCATAAATCAATCCTAGTGTACATCGACGACATCTCGATTTACTCCCGGAGCCTGGCCGAACATCGCCATCACGTTGCGGAGGTCTTGCAATGCCTGAGGGAGTTCCAGCTCTACCTCAAAGCCGAAAAATGCTCCTTCCATCAGCCCTCAGTGCAGTTCCTTGGGTACTCAATCAATAGCAGTGGCATCAGGATGGACGAGGGGAAGGTGGACACCGTACGGACCTGGACCACACCTTCCACCATTAAAGAGCTCGGTTTCTCGGCTTCGCAAACTTCTAACGTAGATTCATCCAGAATTACAGCGTCATCACCAGCCCCCTCACTCACCTCCTGTGCAGTAAGCCCAAGTCTCTGTCCTGGAATCCAGCGACCACGAAGGCAATCGAAGACCTCAAGATAGCCTTCACCACCGCTCCCCTCCTGGTCCATCCCGACCCCACCAAACCATTTGTTGTGGAAGTGGACACCTCCATCACCGGAGCGGGAGCGGTGCTGTCGCAACAGCAGGGGACGCCCAGTAAGCTCCATCCATGCGCCTTCATCTCCCGGAAGTACAGCCCAGCGGTGGAAAATTATGACATCGGCAACCGGGAGCTACTGGCCATCAAGCTCGCCCTAGAGGAGTGGAGGCATTGGCTGGAAGGTGCCCAACACCCCTTCCAGGTACTCACAGACCATAAGAACCTAGAATATTTGAGAGATGCCAAGCAATTGAACCCCCGTCAAGCCCGTTGGGCCCTCTTCTTTACCCGATTTAACTTTACCATCTCATATCCCCTTGGGCCCAAGAACGTGAAGGCAGACGCTCTCTCATGCCTGTTCACTTCCGAAGAGCACCCCGAAAGCACGGAACCCATCCTGCCCAGTAGGATTTTTATGAGTCCCATTTTCTGGTCCGAGGAGACCCTGCCTTCCTCCAATGCCTCCACCACGCCCCGCCAGGCTGTCCCCCTGACCTCCAGTACATCCCACGAGCACGGCGCACCCCACTCATTCACTCCGCTCACACTTCATTGGGCACTGTGAAAATCTCCAAGTGTCCTACACGTTTATAAGTGCTATTAAAATGTTACCACGCGTCAGAGCGATTAAGTGCACGCACTGAGACGAGAGAGGTATGTATCATGTGTCTTAGTTAACCCTTTAAAACCGAACGTGTCGTCGACGACACAGCCATCCAAGCTGTATTGAAGTTACCATAACTCTTCAACCCTTTGCACTATCATAATGTAGACACCCTGCGCTTTCCGCCTATATACGGCTTATTACAGTAATGTCATGTTTTGCATCAGCAAATCACCGCGACTTTCGAATAGAACCGAGATACGGAGCGCGGCAGAGTTTTAGAGGATTTTTAGATTCCAAAACACAATTAAAAAAGGACAAAAACATGGCGAAGACAGTGTATACAAGATAAGAGGCTATTGAGTTTATCTTTGACACTTGGAAGGCGGCTGAGAGGGACTCTTCAGACCCAGAGACTGCATATTCAGATGTTGAGGAGGCATTTGTTGCTAACCTTGATCTAGACATGGATTGGTAAGTGAAGCTTGTCTTTTCTATGCTGAAACTGTGAGAAATGTCGGTGAAATAGGCATAGATTCAATGTTTTAGTTCAAAATGCGTTTACATGCATGTGTATCCGTTCATGTGTGTGATGTGTACATGTGTGTGTTGGCATGTGTGTAAGTAATTATTTTGTATTATTACTTCATTGTTATTTGGTTGTATTTATAACTTTAAGTGTTTATTTTGTTTTTTTACAATTTTGCTTTAACTAATGTATTATTTTATAATGGAAAATACATTTATAAATATATTGTGGGTTTGTAATACAAGCTTGTTTTTTTTTTTTTTTTTTACCAGTGTGGCTTATACAAAAGCAGATCGGGCCCTCCACAACACCACTTCAGAGGGGCCGTGGGGTAAAGAAAAAGGCTCCTGAGTGAAAACTCTGCAGCCCAGTGTCACAAAAAGACTTGTATATATGTATTATAGTTTATTCTTCAAGTTTAAAGTGTTCGATTCTTTCGTTCAGTGGGTTTCTGGTTTTTTTCTCAATAAAAAGCAAAAAAAAGTATTCCCGTTTTTGCAGTTTTTGCCTATTTAAATTCTATTTTCAAACTTATCACATACAGTGAGGGTCAATAAGTGTAATTTATTGAAAGCCAGGAGTCTTCTGAAAAAAATAACACCTTGCACTTGAGGATAGCACATTCTGTTATAATTCTAAGGTCAAAAAAACAAAATATGTGAAAACGCCCCTTTTTAGCTTCAGGTTCTAAAGGGTTAAAGGGGGGGGGGGAATGCTGTTTCATGCATAGTGACCTTTATACACTGTTAAAGACTTGGATTCCCTTCCTAAACACGGACAAAGTTTCAAAAAAATAAGTTGGACGTTTGATGGAGCATTTCTGTGTCAAAAATACTCTTTCGGGTTTCCCACAAGTTTCGGAGAGTTCTTTTTGAGTATGGGTCTGTTTGACATCAACGGGTCGGAATGTCCTTGTATGGGCCGTACGGGTTCTTCTCCCGGAAGGGTGCGCGCGATGCACGCCCATAAACACTGCTCTCACTGCTGTCTCAGGACTTCACCAAATCAACAACGTCACCAAAGAAGAGTGTTTTTGATGAAGCGGTGACGATAAAGGTTCACGATCGTGCTTTGGAAGCAGGCGGTGAGTAAAACTGCTTCAAATGTCTATGTTGTTGGCTACCGTCGCGTGAGTAAACATCAGTGAACAACACGATCGTACAGTTCATTTATCAATGAAGCATGCGATGTAACTTATGGCATGTGTTTAAATACATTTGTTTAGCTGACCACTATAGGTATCTGTTTGTTTATTGTAATGCCACCCCAAACATAACGTTAAACCTAGGGGACGTTGACACAAAGCACATTCAAATGCGCTACTCCATTGTTTTTCTATGTAACACTATAACACAGTCTGACGTGCAAAACCATTTTGCTTGCGATTGCTAAGGTTTAGTTGCATACAATAGTCCATAAACCAAATCATGTCCTCATAAACTGCGAGTAAACCCACACAAATGTTGACAGGCCACTAAATACAGTAACGTTGCCACAGAGACGGACGTCCAGATGTTGCTGCTTCTCCTGTTCAATTTATTTCAGCCTCCGGATCTAATTCTGGATCATATATGTATTAGTTGAATCTGATTGATAGCCATGGTTTATTTAGGGTAACGTTTTCTTTTCCACGCTTGACGATGTCAGCTTTCAGACGCTCTCGTGCAGTAGCTCCGCGCTCGTGATTCTTTAGCTCCGCCCACACGATACGCGATAACTAAAGACTTTTCGGAGATATGAAGGATGCAATATTACTCTATAGGTACTCAAGATTGACATGAGATTGACTGAAACTGAGTTTTTCACCCCCCCCCCCCCTTAAGGGAATAATAATGTGTTCGATTTATATAGCGCTTTTTAAAGCACTCAAAGCGCTTTACATAGAAGGGGGGAATCTCCTCAACCACCACCAATAACATAGTTTAACGATGAAAAAACGATGTAGCATCCCTTTAAGAAACCATTTGATCATAGTGATTTGCAATTTGGCTCTCCAGTCACGTAACATATATGCCACTTTTATACCATAATCGCCATTGACCAATGATAGTTAGAAAGTGTTAACCAGCCAGAGTGAACCTTTCTGTAAATTTTGCTTCGGCAAGCTGTTTCGAACTCCAGAAGCTAACACAAAATCTTTGTTTTGGCCTGATTTTGTTTGAAATGATGTCACAACTTTCATTCTTTTATTTAGTTATTTATTTAGAGTCAATGTAGTAAATTTAGTAAATATTGATTTAGCATTTCAGGAATTTAAAGTCCCACAAATGTAACTCATTCTATTTTCATTGCAAAACAACAAACCAACAAAGAATAGGAAGTGACATCTTGATGATGCATTTTCTGAAGACATTTTTTAGCTTATTAAACTCAGTTTACTTTTCTGAAGTGGTGTTAGTGATTTTTAGAGGATGTATGACACCACAGAAAAAGTTCATCACATTATATCAATATTATTTTCAGTTTCTATATATTTCTATACATTACATTTCTAAATGACGACAAGTCTCGCAAATGTTTTTCGTTCCCCGAGAATCTTCGCGTTCGCTCACAGAACTTGGTGTTCTTTGCAAGTGTGTGTGTGTGTGTGTGTGTGTGTGTGCCATCATCCTCTTTCAGATAGATTTATGAGGCAAACATCAGACAACCACAGACTCCTCTCTATCCACACACACACACACACACACACACACACACACACACACACACACACACACACACACACACACACACACACACACACACACACACACACACACACACACACACACACACACACACACACACACACACACTTCTTAGCAACAACCTTAATAAACAATACTGCATCTCTTTATGTTTACTTTACTTAGTTACTTCTATGATATTTACATTAATACTATTTGCAAGCATTTAAAGAGGTGTTAAAGCAGTCAAACTACAAAACATCAGCAGTGAAAATACTAAAAGGTTTTTAATAAGGAAGTATAACTGTGTTTGATTTAGTATACAACATAAAAATAACACAAATTATAGTGATTTATTGAACACAAATGATACTTTACACTTAACCATTCTGCCTTGATGACGTAAATGTCTTGTAGCTAAAGATCATATTTCCATGACGGTATAGAAGCAGGATTAAAGTCATATACAAGCAGCGTGTCAAGCTGAGGACATTCTCTGTTTGCTATATAGAGCCTGGGAAAATAAAGGATGTTTGCAGAGGTAAGGGCCTTATTGTTTGAACAAGTTTTAAAAGGCCCATTCAAACTTCCTGTGTGACTTATCACATATAATATCATACCCAAAGTTTAAGACATACAGGAGCCAAATCAACAAGGCATAATACTGTGTAAAAATGTGGAGTTTTAACCTTAAAGAGACTTCCATTGGTGTTTGCAGTTGGCTGTTTTCAGGGTTTTCTAAAGAATAAAAAAGAAATAATTTAAATATAATTAAATATAGTATAATAAATACAGTTTGAACAAAGTAAATAATAGAAATTGGATTATATATATACACAAAATAAACATTTTTTAAATAATCAGTAACATTTGATTTAAATAAATAATAAATTTAGCATTACAGTTAGTGAGTAGAGAAAAAAAACCCTTAATATAACAACATTATTCTAAATATTTTCCAAATAATTCTTTAAATTGCCATAGTACAGCATTTCAATTAGAATGTGCCTTTTACATTTTAGGATCATGGCCTCTTAAAGATTGAAATCCCTTGATTTAGGTACAAAATATTTTCACAATGCAGCTTCAAAATCTTTTTCAACTCAACAGTAAAACTGTCTAATTATGTCCTAATCTGTTCATTAAATGTGTCACATTTTTTATGCTTATAATTGACATACTTAATTTTACTCTGCTTGGCTTATTTATAGAATCTCAGAAAAAAAGCTACAGAGCTGTCACTGGGGCGGTTCCTGGGTTCAAAAGTACTCAACCCTAAATGGTAGGCCTACATATCAGTACTTTAAGAGTGTGTATTAGTACCTTAAAGGTTCATATTAGTACCTTTTCGTTTTTTGTACCTTAGGGTACCGCTCCAGTGACAGCAATGTACCTTTTTTTTCAGACAGTGCATGTTGTTCTACAAATTGCCTTGCTCTAATGTTCATAGCATTGTGTTCTATGATGCTCACTGTCATTTAGCCTATTTCCATGGAGAATTTCCAGTTTAGACTGCTTGAAACCACCCAGAGCACTGCTCCAGTCCAGCGTCATATAAAAGATATCAGATTTCATATCTTTTAGCAAATGTGTACAAATGATATCACCTTTCTTCTGTTTCACTTCCTTTTGAAGTCACTGAGTTCTCATTGTATGCAAATTTAAAGATAGACATAGACGTTTAAATACAAATATTCTGACCTAAATAAAAAGATAACTATGGTCACATAACTCTTTTAGAACAGGTAATGTGATAACTAATCCGTAATTAGAAAAAATGTCATAACCATCTTAAAAAAACAAAAAAACAATGAGAAACATTTGTAAAAACCTATACAAAACTTACTTTTGCCTAAATCAAACTACACACGACGTGGCTATATTATCACATGTTTACAGGTTTACCCTATTGAATAAGGTAATAAAACTAACTAGCTTCTACAATTCTAGTGGTTTGTGTTTACCATAAACTGAACACATGCTCCCACACATCGCATGCCCCTCCTACAACCAATAATCGCAGCGGGTTATTGTGACGTATAGGCATGGGCGTGCACATATACTTTAGTTCTTATAAACGATTTAATTATTCATAATGCTGACCAATTGAGCGGCGTATGTAAATTTGACTGGTTTAAATGTATTTGTAGACTTAGTCCAGGCGGGCACAGTGAATGAGCTGCAGGCTGTGTGACTGTCTGCAACTGTGAGAAACAAGACGCTTGAGTTCGTTTGTTCATCGGCAAATATCTGGATTCTGTTTCGTTGATAAAATATCTTTGAAAACCCACGCTTGATCTTGAACTGTCTTTGTACTCTAATTCGAATTCGTCGGACATCATATAGTAGGGGCATCCAGCTGACATCCATCGAGCAGACTTGTGTCTTCACCGGACTGATTTCGCCATGTCCTCCGCGGATGTGTCGGAGCAGAGCCGGCGCTGTTGTGTTTTGTCGTGGGAGCAGGTGCAGCGTCTGGACTCCATCCTGGGAGAGTGTGTCCCGATCCACGGGCGAGGAAACTTCCCTACACTCTCGGTTCAGCCTCGACATATCGTACAGGTAGGCTACAGGATCCAACCCATATAGCCTATATAACACTATGAAACCTCAGTTGCACCAACAAAAAAAAAAAAAAAAAAAAAAGAGAGAAAAAGAAGAAGGAATCCAATTTTATTTTTAAACATATTTTGGAGCATTCCTGAGGATCCTTATGGATCTTTTTTATTATTTTAAAATAGTGAAAAGTTAAAAACGAAATTTCCTTTCTTCACAAAAACATATTTTTAGGTTTTATTGTTTTGTACAAATGTTATTTTTTTATTATGTCATAACGTTAGTTAAAGGGGTGCTAGGCGCTACAGGCAGGCTACGTGAAGCAATATTAAAATAATACTAAAATACACTGCATATTACTTTAAATGTAGGCCAAGGTTCATAATAATCAGTGGCTGTTACAGAACATTTCCTAAATGGAATTACCATGGCTTCTAAAGTATTGTGGCTTGACCATTTGACAGGCTATTAATAAAATAGAATTGCTCAAATGTTAAATAAACATTAAAAGTTCAATGGTTTCAAGTGTCTCTACCTAGGCAATTTAAGCATCTTCATCTAAAATTTCAGTGTAATTTGTCAGTTTCACAACGAGGTGCCAAGACGATTTACCCCCTGATTATTTTACTGTAATGGATACATTTGAGCTTTTGCAGTCAGTCATGACTTTTGCAGCCTTACTGGAAAAGGTTTATATGGCTTCTATTCTTCCATGCTGAATTCCAGCAGATATCAACAGGTGTTTGTGCAATCAAATCACGTAATTTAAGATATTTAACATCCAGAGAGCTGCTGACTGACCCCCGAGACACTCTCAAACATCTCTTTTATGTTGAAAAACAAAACGTCATTCATATTATTTATGATAACATGTCTTATTCACAAATATATAGTTCCCCCTCTGCCCTAAAACAAACTCATTTCAATTTTGAACAATTAACTAAGATGCAGCTTGGTGTATTCGCTGTTTAAGAAAATAGGCCTAAACAATATTCAAAATGTTTGAAACTTATTTTTCTATAAACTTAAATATTTTAAGGGTGTTTAATGAACTAACAGTCATCTCTAGCTGCTTAATTTTAATGAGAATGCCACATAGAATCATTTCCCTTCATTTAGCTTGTTTTATTTACCTCACTGTTGCAAGTAAGCCAGTTCACACAATTAACTGTGAAACAAGATAGTATTTTTACCCAGCCGTATTAAATGGCTTATTCAAAATTAGGCCTCTCTCTCTCATGACATCACTGACCTCCAAATGGAAGTGCTTATTACTTTACCATCTGGTTGTGGGGCTTTGTATCTAATGTAAGAAAAGTTTCTGTAAGGTCTATAAGCTTTTAGGCTTTGCAGTATCTTATATTTAATTTAATTATTTGAATGTATTTATGAAAACAATTCACTTTTATTTCCTCTCAATAAGACCAGTAGTTCATTTTTACCTTGCCAAACATTGTCATCACCATTTTTTTTTTTAAATGTTCTTGATACTTGAATTACAAATAAATGCAGTAATGTAAAACACATAAAAAAGGCATTACAATTATTGTATAGGTCATGGTGACAACCTTCCCTTATTGTTTGAATTTTGTACTTGACATCTGTTTCACTATGCAGTTTAGGCTGGTTAGAACTGCCCATTATAAAGGAAGATAACGTCTGACTGACATGTGAAGCAACCAACCACAGTTTGTCTTGTTTAGTAGTAGGTTTATCAGAAAATATTTATGTGACACAATAATAGACTTTGGTGTTGTTGGACAATAAGAGACTTGGCAGTCTCTGGGAATATTCTACTGAAACACCTTCATTACTGGCCATCCAATTACATCCACAGAACTACAGTCCATCCGAACATAATAAGTACAGATTTTTTTCCAGACAAAAGACAAACAATGTACATTTCTGCTCATACTATGCAATATGCATGCTAGAAAGATCCTCAAAAACCAGGAAGCAAGTCCAGCAATTAGTTAATTTGTATAAGTGCTCATAGTAGGCTACCAACACAGAATCCAAAACATAATTTGTTGTTCCTGACAGACTAACAAACACCTGTTCATCGCAACTTCTGGATGTTAAAGGAATAGTTCAACCAAAAATGAAATGTATTTAATTAATTACTCACCCTCATGTCGTTGGACACCCATAACACCTTCGTTCATCTTCGGAACACAAATTAAGATATTTTTGTTGAAAGCTGATGGCTGAGAAAGGCTTCAAAAAGGCCTCCATTGGCATTTAGTACATTCCCACTCACACACTCACAAGACCCATAAAAGCCACTAAAGACTTCGTTACAAAGTCCATCTCATTACAGTGGCTGTACAATAAAATGCCAATGGAGGCCTTTTTGAAGCCTTTCTCAGCCATCAGCTTTCAACAAAAATATCTTCATTTGTGTTCTGAAGATGAACGAAGGTCTTACAGGTGTCCAACGACATTAGGGTGAGTAATTAATGAAATAATTTTCATGTTTGGGTGAACTGACCCTTTAAGTAGCAATTTTGATAATCTGATTGGAATTTGAAGTGTTTCGTAGTTTTGTCTGAAATATAACAGTGGAAACGTCTTCAACTACCCGGAAGCAAACTCTTAGATTTGTTAGTCATCAGCCCTCCATAAGGTTGTTTGGTACATGGCATCAGTATTTCATGTTTTTGTAAAGTATGTATCATTCTTATAACTAAGTGTAGAAAGAACTCTCAGGCACAAAATCACCTCTATTTAATTTTTCTCAGTGATATCATTACTGTATTGTTGCTTGGCTTACGCTGGCCTGTTTAGCAGACAAAGTTGGCTTGTTTGTGGTACATTAGGTTAAAAGTGGATTAATCCTGTTGGAAACAGTAGACTTGTGGGCCAGAGCTGACACGGCATCCGCGTGGTAAAGAAGAGCCTGGTAAGTCTTTCTTTTTGGCCAGAGTGTAAACTAACTCTTGAGGATTACATTTTTTTTTTAATCTGAAAGGATTCATAGACTCTAAATCTAAGCCATTCCCATTGTTCTTGTCTTAGAACAGGTGCTTTTATGAGTACGTGAATAGATGTCTTGAAGGAATTCATCCCTCCAGCATGTAACATAAACCTGGTAAAACCAGTGGCTGGAATTGGTTCGAGGTATACATTACGCATACACCCATACCTGCAGGGGGAGCTAATAAACAGGGCCTTTTAACCCTTAAATGCATACCTTGGGTCTTTAGCGGGACCTGGGACGTCATACACTACTCTCATAGTGTGTAAGAGTATATTTTTTTCTGCACTACAATTTAACTTTAATGACGGAATAAGTGCAGTTCACCTTTATTCAACAAGGTGGCACTGTCTGATACACAATAATGAAGTGGTGTTTTACTTGTACTTACTGCAGACAGAAAATGAAAAAATAAGTATGATCTGCAAAACTTGACATGGCTCATTGATTTACTGCAGAGCAAGTACTGAACGCAGTCAAATATTTGTGTCACTGTCACTTGGTGGTAGATCTGGTGAAGAAGCTGCCAGCGATCAAAATATTCATTTTGAAGATGCTGAAAATGGTAGTTTTGAGAATATGTTTAAGGTGGGGAATATGAGCCAGATGCTAAATGTACCGGGAAATGAGCTCTGACGAGGACAGTGATGATGATGTATAATAATACATCTGCTCAAACTGAACCCTTCCAAGCTCCAAAAAGTAACAAAATAATGAAAATATGCTTTATTTTAGTCTTTTGTAATTGTTAGCCTATTGAATTCCAAATCTTGTGGTTTGTTCAGATGCAACTTTGCAAACATAACTGTGCTGCCATGTGTTTTTTTTGTTGTTGTTTTTTTTAAGAGAGAGAAGAGCCTTTCTCCTGGCAACCCTTCCAAAAATGCCATGCTTGACCCATTTTTTGTATAATTGTACTGTCATGAAGTTTAACATTTAACCTGTTACCTGAGGCCTGTAGAGTCTTTAGGTGTAGTTCTTGGGTTGTCTGCAGTTTTTCTGAGAATTGCAGTCTGATCTTGGGTAGAATTTGCTGGGATGTCCACTTATGGGAAGATTTGTGTGATATGGGAATATTTCGAATGTCTTCCACTTGTGAATAATCTTCCTCACTGTAGAATGTTGGACTTCACAATGTTTGAAAATAGCCTTGTAACCCTTCACAGATTGATGGCAGCAACAAATGCTTTTCTAAGATCCTTGCTGATGATTCTTTTCTCCTTAGTATTGTGTTAACACACCTGAATGCTTCAGACCAGCAAACTGCCAAAACCTCTGCTTCGATCACACTTGATGGGGATTAGTTAATCTAAGGCATTTGATTAGCAGTGCCTGAATGTTTCTTACCCTCTTAATTCCTATGTTAAAGGGTTAGTTCACCCAAAAATGTAAATTATTTAATTAATTACTCACCCTCGTGTTTTTGGACACCCGTAACACCTTCGTTCATCTTCAGAACACAAATGAAGATATTTTTGTTGAAAGCTGATGGCTGAGAAAGGCCTTCATTGGCCTTCAGTATATTTCCACTGACCCACTCACAAGACCCATAAAAGGCAATAAAGACTTCGTTACGAAGTCCATCTCACTACAGTGGCTGTACAATAATTTTAAGAAGCGACAAGAATAGTTTTTGTCTTCCGTGTAGGTCTCTGACGTAAACTCACCTGGAACTCACGCGATAGCGACGCTCCTCCTCTTCAGGGTCATGTATTCGCTATGACTCGAACGGCGGAGCTGCATCATATTCTCGCGCATGTGTCGAGTTCACGTCAATAATTTGGTGGATTAAATTGTTATTTTGATTTTTTTGTGCGCACAATAACTATTTTTGTTGCGTTGTAAAATGATTGTATAGCCACTGTAGTGAGATGGACTTTGTAAAGACGTCTTTAGTGCCTTTTATGGTCCTTGTGAGTGGGTCAGTGTAAATGTAAGAAGTGCCAATGGTGGCCTCTCTGAAGCCTTTCTCAGCCATCAGCTTTCAACAAAAATATCTTTATTTGTGTTCCGAAGATGAATGAAGGTCTTACAGGTGTCCAACGACATGAGGGTGCGTAATTAATGAAATAATTTTCATTTTTGGGTAAACTAACCCTTTAACAGTAAGCGTGTCTTAATTTTGTCACACATGGCTTTTCCATTTTGTGTTTATCTGAGGTTTTATGTTCAAAATTAAGACCTGCCAAGGACCAGGTTTTTATTTTAATTTTATTATGTCCGCCTGACATTTTTACATGATTGTAGATCTGGGTCGCTAAAGACCCGAATATGTAGGAATGATTGGCGAAATAGTCATGCATTTTAACGGTTAACATTCTTTTAGTTCATTTCTTTGTCATTTTTGGAAAGTATAGTAATATTAATATTAATTATAGAGTCTAAAAGGGATAGTTCAAGTTCTGTCATCATTTATTCAGCCTCATGTTGTACAAAACCTGTAAGAACAGAACAAACAAACAAACTTAATTATCACTCAAACATAGCTATCATTTGTCTTCAGAAGGATAAAGTGCATGGGTCATACTTTTATGGTGCTTTTGGGACTGAACATTCCTAGTCTTTACAAAAAAGAAAAAGGAAGGCATGGTTTGGAATTACTGAGTAAATTATGACATACTTAACATTTAGTTTTTTTGTTGTTGGAAAGTCTGATCAATGATTCTTTGGACACGGCCATTACTGTAGAACTGGTGTAAAGGAAGTCGCATGAGTAACTTCTTTCCGAGGTTTATCCGAGCTTCATATAACACCTAGAATTATCCACATGGCTATCCAATAGCTAGAATTTCAAAGATTCCATTGTGAATTTTTGGGAAAGATTTAAAGATCAGGACAAAACTCTTAATAGTCTAGTCCAGTATACAGTGGATTCACTGACTCATTTCTTGAGCCTGGGCCAGTGACAGAGGCTCAGAAATGGTTCATTCATTCCTTTGCATTTGGCGGTTCACAGTGAGAGCGGCTGCCCAGAGTGGCTGTCGGTATCCAGGGGGCAATGATGCTGCGTTCTATTGGCCTATTCCCTAGCCTGAACCTGTAAAATGCTGTGTGGAAATTTGCGATCATCCTACAAATAAAAATCATAACTATTTTGGCCAGGTTGGTAAACAAAACGGGACGTGTTGCCAGAGGTGTAATCAGCACAAGTCAGACCAGTGTGTTTGTGGCTTTTTTACAAGCCTTCAACACTGGGTCAAAGAAAATAGTCTTGTAGGTTTGAAGATATCTCAGGATATCTCTTTAGTTCGAATGATCAATTTACAATATTTTTTGTTGTACAGTTTTTTTATTTTATTTGTGTCTGTCTTCAATGTCTTGATTCTAGTGATAACAAATTAGATCTCTTTATTATTATTATTTTTGTTGATTCCACTAAACATCAATGACATTAAACAGAAATTTCTCAGTAACCTTGCTTTTTAATACTGAATGTGTCTCAGAATAGATTTCAGCTATAAAACTACAAGTCCCACTAGGCCTTTTACTTTTGTTTTTGTTATGTTTTGTCTTTATAATTATTGGCCACACTTTAGACGAGGGCCCAATTCTCACTATTAACTATGCCTTTTGCACTAAATAAACACATAATTACCGCTTATTGATAGTAAGGTGAAGTTTGGGTATTGGGTAGGATTAAGGAATGTAGAATAAGGTCATGCAGAATAAGGCATTATGTGCTTTATAAGTACTATTACACAGCCAATATCTTAATGTTCATGCTAATAAGAAATTAGTAAATAGTGAGAACTGAACCCTAAAATAAAGTGTCTCCAATTTTATCAGGTACAAACAGTAGTCAGTATACATGTGGTTTTGTTAGCCACCTACTATCTGAAAGTAGCCTAGAAATCTAGACGCACCCTAGCGGCAGCAAATCTAATCTGCCCGCGAGTATCGTCTAGCAACTCTCAATACACTTCTGAGCTGTAATCCCCAAACTCTTTCTGGGCCAGTCACATCGTGTATAGAGTCGGTGGGCGGGGCCATAATGACGACGGCCGAGATGCGTTTGCGTGCTTCTAGTAAACACAGACACTGGCGAACGGCGGTCTTTCGAATCCGCTTTGACCGCGACTCTGGAAGACTTGGAGTTAAGCTTTTCACTGAGAAAAGAACCAAGAACGGCACTGAAGTCATTCTTAAAAAGGGAAGATGTGTTCGGAGTTTTGCCGACCGGATACGGCGAATGTTTAATCTATCAACAAGCTCTGTTTCACCTTCGTTGCTCTGGTTGGTTGTAGAGCTATCCTATCGCGTGCAGAGGGAGTTTGAAAGACAACCGTTTATCCCGCCCCTCGGATTGAGCCCTGTCTATGGTGAGTTTCTGGACCAAACATCTTGATGTGGGTCTGGCTTGTCAGGCTAATCTGAAAGTGTTTTTATTTACCAATGTAACTAACTGATTCTCCATGCTGAGAAAATTAATGGTAAAATGTTTTCATTGAGATTCGATAATTCCATGATCTAAAAGTTTCATTTTATGTCCTGACCATTGCTGTATCCCAGAAAACATTTGTTCTGGAGCATTGTGAGGTTTTTCCTCTTTTATCTACGTTTCTAGTGTTTTGTGTCTTTTTTTTCCCCCCCTGACAATTTTTTTAGGCAAGTTGTCAGAAGTGCAGACAAATATTTGGTGATGAAATAAAAGTTTGCCTTTTAGATCCTAATAAGTACAAACATCGCTGGTATTATGTAACTAAGAAGACAAATAGGTAAACCAATATCATGTGTTGTAATGGGTAGAAAATGCTCAATCTTACATTTATAAATCAGACAGAGAAAGAAAAAGAGGTGAAACAAATAGTGCATAGCAATGTACTTTAACACTTTAGAAACCACATAGCAATGTTCTTGTAACCACCCAGTACATCTTAGCAATGCATTAAAAGTCACTTGTATCCCCTGAGAAACCATATAACAATGCTCTGATAACCACCCACAACACCCCTAGCATCATGGCGGTGACTTTTCTTCTCCAGTGGATCTGTTTTCAGCTGATCTTTTTTATACTTACACAGTGACATTTTCTTCTGGTCTGGCTGGGCACTGAGGAAATCCAGAACCTCCGCAGAACTAGACTTTCACAATAACTCAGTGTTCCAAGTCTTTGACTCAGACTAAGTCACATCTTTGACTTTCCAAATGTTACGTTAAAGGGTTAGTTCACCCAAAAATTTAATTTATGTCATTAATGACTCACCCTAAAGTCATTCCACACCCGTAATACCTCCCTCCGTTCATCTTTGGAACACAGTTTAAGAAATAGTATATTTCGTCCGAGAGCGTATCCAAGTGAATGCACACTTTACGGTCCATGTCCAGAAAGGGAATAAAAACATCATCAAAGTATTCCATATGTGACATCAGTTAGTTAGTTAGAATCTCTTGAAGCATCGACTTTATTCAGCATTGTCTTCTTTTCAAACCTCAAAAAAAGATTCAAATGGTCGTCAATCAGTGAATCTATCAATGATTCGGATCGTGTGTCAAACTGCTGAATTCACGTGAAAATGAAATCACGTGTGTTTTTGATGCATCAAGAGATACTTGATAACTTACTAACTGATGTCACATATGGACTACTTCGATGATGTTTTTATTCCCTTTCTGGAAATGGACAGTAAAGTGTGCATTCACTTGCATATGCTTTCGGACTAAATGTAAAATATCTTAAACTGTGTTCCGAAGATGAATAGAGGTCTTACGGGTGTGGAAAGACATTATTAGGGTGAGTCATTAATGACATCAACTTCATTTTTGGGTGAACTAAACCTTTAATAGGAGATTCACCATTTCCTTGTTGCTCTAAGATGCACTAAAGACTTGGTTAAATATGTGGGTCACTGATATAATGGTCCATTTATTTTATAAATGGTTCTGTTTCATAACTGAAAATGTCATTTTCAAGTTTTCTGGTTATGTGTTTGTTTTTCTATTCTGGTGGGAACTTCAACCTGAATGTACACTGACTCATGAGGACTCGATTTCCCATGAGAAAACAATTTTCCAAACCATAGAGAATTAGTTTTTTTGAAAATGTAAAAATGCAGAAAGTTTTGTGTGATAGGTAGGTTTAGGTGTAGGGTTAGGGGGATAGAGGATAGAATATACCATTTGTTGAGTACACGTGTGTGTGTGTGTGTGTGTGTGTGTGTGAGAGAGAGAGAGAGAGAGAGAGAGAGAGAGAGAGAGAGAGAGAGGCTTAAACACACTTTTATTTTACAAAACAATTATAAACAACCATGTTCATTCACAACAATATGATGATATAAAAATAATCATAAAAATTAAAAAAACAACAACAAAAAATAAACAAACCACCACTAGAAGTTCAACACCAATTCATTTTCATAGACCATGCATAAAACATTATTTATCCCCCAAATTTCCATAAAAAGGGGTAGACGCCCAACCAACTTGTAATACGCGTATTCCACTTTTAGACGAGAACTTACTAGGCCCAAAAACATAAAAATTGGATTTACTGTACCTTGCCCTAATATCTTATTTTTTCTGGTTTTCCAGATTGCTAATTTTGCATTACCGAATAAAAAGTTAAGCAAAACCAAAACATTCTTTTGCTCAACAGTATACTTTGGGCCAAAAATAAACACCTGAAAGGAGAAAACTCCTCCCAAAGATGTAACCCACTCTGTTAGCAAGGAAAAAAGATCCATCAACCTTGTACACTGCATAAACAAATGAAAAACAGATTCAATCTCTGCACAAAAAGGACAACCCACACTAACGTTAGGATCAAGATGCACCACATGTCTGTTTGTAGCTATAGATCCGTGTACAATCCTCCACTGGAGGTCACCCGTCCGCTTGTCGACCGGACGCTTGTACAGGATACGCCAACTATCTCTAGGGGAAGAGTCAAGACCAAAAATGTCTGTCCATTTCGTTGACAGAACCCCAGTCAAAGAGCGTAAATTTGACACCTTAACACAGGTGACATAAAGGGCTTTCTTTCCCACAGACTCAAATTCATCCATTTGTGGAGTTTTAAAAGACAACAGACCTTCCTTCTCTTCCTGCCAGTCCCCCACAGCAGCTTTTACCTTCAGAGAGGGAAACAGATATTCACATCCACTTCTCCATTCATCCATTATAGCTGGGTTGTCCAAGAAAGAACGATAGATAAAGTCCAGTTCTCCGAACACCTCTGTGGTGAGTTGTTGTAGTACTCGCGTTGACTTAATTCCAGCTTTCCTACCCAGTGATTCCACACTGATGTGTAGTATATGACCCAACTTCGTGCACCCAGCAGACAGTAAACGTGTTCGCAAAAAGGCTGAGGATAACAGTCTCGAAGGCAGGAAAGGGTTAAGAAACAAAGGTTCCTCCAACAGCCACATCCCGGCAGGTACTTCTGGTGATCTTGAAAAAGCAAAAACCCTCCAAGCTTCCATAACAGATTTGTAGAAAGGAGTAAGATCTGTAAGCTCATTCTCTCCTAGCTTCATCAGAAACAATTGCTTATCAAGTCCCAATCCACCAGCTCTTCTCAAAAGTACCGCTGCAGTGTCAACCCATGCACTCTCATTGTTGTACAACAGTCTCTGGGCCGCTTGTAAACGAAACGTCATTAGCCTGGCCCTGATATCCACCAAGCTTTGGCCTCCCTCTTGTATCGGAAGAAACAGTACAGAGGCACGCACCCAATGTTGTCCGGACCAAAAAAAAGTCACCAACTTTCTCTGTACTTCTTGCACCAGTCCAGCAGGTGGTTGTATCACATTAAATCTGTGCCACAATGTAGAAGAAACCAGGTTATTCACAATCAAGACTCTCCCCCTATAGGACAGTTTGGGTAGCAACCAGGTCCAGCGAGACAATCGGGTGCAAACTTTCTCCATAACACCCTCCCAATTTAACTTCTGAAACTCATCAGAACCAAAATAAACTCCCAAGATTTTTAACCCTTCTTTGCCCCACTTAAGCTTTCCTGGCAGTGATGGTAAGCCACATAATGCATCCTGACCTGCCCAAAAAGCCTCACTTTTGTCCCAATTTACTCTTGCTGATGAAGCCTTCTCATATAGCTGGAGGACTTCAGACAGAGCATTAATATCCTTCCCATTACCCACCAACACAGTCACATCATCAGCATAAGCAGTAAGTGAGACATTTACATTTGGAGTCATATTTGGTATTAAAAACCCACCCATAGTTTTTCTTAAAATAGAAAGTAACGGTTCGATAGCAATACTATACAGCAACCCAGACAATGGACAACCTTGCCGTATTCCCCTTTGGACAGAAATTGGTTTACTCAAATTTCCCCCAACTTTTACCATACATGAAATATCAGCATAAAGGAGTTTTATCCAACTTAAAAAACCCTCTCCGAAATTAAAAACTTTAAGCAAATCGAATAAATAACTATGATCTACCCGATCAAAAGCTTTTTCCTGATCGAGGGCAACTAATCCAACTCCTAAATTAAAAACTTTACAAATATCTAGTATGTCTCGTACTAAAAACAAGTTGTCCATTATTGACCTATTAGGTATGCAATAAGTCTGATCTTTATGGACTATTGTATGTATATATTTCTTTAACCTATTAGCAATACATTTTGATAAAATCTTATAATCTGTGGTCAATAAGGAAACAGGCCTCCAATTTTTTAACAAAGACAAATCTCCCTTTTTAGGAAGCAAAGAAAGAACAGCACGACGACATGTAACAGGCAAAAGTCCATCTTTGTAACAATCACAAAAAACCTCATAGAGATCGGGACCAATAATATTCCAAAAGTGTTTAAAAAACTCTGATGTCAACCCATCAACACCAGGGGAACGTCCCGAGCTGAGCTGTGTTACAGCAGACGAAAGCTCCTCAAAGGATAAAAAAGAGTCCAAGGCAGTCTTTGAATCAGAGTCCAGTTTAGGAAGACCTTGAAATAACTGTTCAGCACAGTCCGAGTCACAATGCTCTGCAGCATATAAACAGGAATAAAAATCCACTGCATGATGACGCATTTCCTCCACATTTGTGGTGACCCTTCCATCAGGCAGGCGGAGACAAGCCATTTGTTTTTGCTGTGCTACTGAACGTTCCAAGTTAAAGAAAAATGCGCTTGGTGCATCCATCTCATTTACTGAGACAAACCGAGACCTCACTAAGGCTCCTTTCACCCTTTCATTTAAAAAGGACCCCAACTCAGTCTTTTTTTGTTGCAAACAATGTGACAAACCAGGATCATGTCTCTCCAATAAATCTTTTTCAATAGAATCTATAGACCTTTCAAGATTTTTAATTGCTTTTTTTGTCATATTGGTGGAATTAACAGTATATTGCTGGCAAAACATTTGTATTTGTTTTTTCCCAACTTCCCACCATTGTCTTAAATTTTCAAAAGTATGTTTTGTTTTTTTCCAACATTCCCAAAACACCACAAAATGTTTACAGAAATCAACATCTTGTAATAACTTGCAATTAAAATGCCAGTATGAAGATTTCCTTGAAAACTGTGACAACCCTAATGACATAAAAACCATGTGATGGTCTGAAAACCCCACTGGTAAAATTGAACACTCAATGACTCGATTACTAAAACATTTAGATATATATATCCTGTCCAACCGGGCAGCACTCCCTCTACTCTCAGATACTTTTACCCAAGTGTATTGCCTCGCAGTACTATTTTTTACTCTCCACATATCTAAAAGTTCGGTTTCTTTTACTAATTTAGACAAATAAACAGAAGATTGCAAATGAGGTTCCTCAGAAGTTCGATCCATAATGAAATTTTCTGTGCAATTCCAATCTCCTCCGATTATCACATTATCATTATTATTGTGACACTGTTTCAATACTCCACCTAAAATCGTAAAAAACGTCATCCTCTCATGCCCTACATTGGGTACATAGACATTTATGAAACAAAACAGAAAACCTTCAATTTCCACTTTCACTAGAACAAGACGACCTTTTATAACTTCTTCAGAGCTTAAAATATTAACTCTAGTTTCTGGGGAGAAAAGAATGGCCACACCAGCACTATAGTTTGTCCCATGACTAAGTATCTGTTGCCCCTTCCAAAACATTTTCCAATCAATTTCATTTTCTGCATCACTGTGAGTTTCTTGAAGCAACACAACATTTAATTTTTTTAGCTGTATACTTTCTAATAACAAATCTCGTTTATGTCTATCCCTCCCACCATTAACATTAATGGAGCCCACCCTTAAAATATCCATATATATATTTAAGAAGAGGAGTGACAGACCTAACAGAAAAGGAAATAAAGAAAGATAACCCATGTGATGCATTTCTGATCAGTTATTCAATAACCTTTTTTCCCTCCTTTCTTGCCCTTCCTTATCGCTGTAAGATGCTTCTTCAAACGAAAACGCTTCTTTTCACTCAAAATATCAAACCCAACTGCTTTCTGGAGAACTGTAACAGACCTAACAAACTTCTCAATGTCCGGGAAAAAATCTTTAACATTCACCTGTTTACCAAAAGTATCATCCAAAAAAAGATTTATTTCTTCAAGGGTATACAATGACAGTTCCCTTTGAAAATCTCCATGTGCACTATCAATGTCAATAGAATCTGTTTCATCATTCATGTCATCAATAGTATCATTGTTTGTACAGTTTAGTGACCCACTCAGATTAATCTCATCAGATTCCTCAACATTAAAATCACTCTGCTCAACGCTGCTGTTATCTACATGAACAGTATGTACAGCTGTGGCCTTCTCCGCATCACCGCTGAGAGAGACGTCAGTCACACTGCACTCAGCTGACTGTACCGGCACCGCAGGCTCTGATTCAGAGACACTCGCTGCCGTGTCAGTGTCTAATCGAACACCAGAAGAACCTGCGATTTGCTTATCAACAACATTTTCTGAGGTGATCATAGCATCAACCTCGCCCTCTGAAACATTCTTCACTGCTCCTGGCTCCTTATGTGGACAAGCAATGCGCTTATGCCCTATGTCACCACAATCAAAACATCGCAAACTACCAGTAGTCGCATAAACCATATATGACCGCCCTTCGTGCTTAACACGAAAAGAAACATCCAACGTGTTTTCTGGAGAATCCAAAAACATATATACTTGTCTTCTAAAAGACTGAACATGTTTTAGAGACGGATGTTTACAACCTAAGGAGATTGTTCTAAACTCACTAGCAAACTTGCCGAATCTCAATAATTCACGTTCCAAAGCCTCATTAGAAATGAAAGGCGGAACATTTGAAATTATAATTTTGCTAGACGGTGCATAAAGCGGAGTAACTTGCACAAGATTCTCACGTATGACAATGCCATTTTCAATCAACCTACTAGCCGTATTTTTTTCTTTAACAAATATTACAACCGCCCTATTCATCCGAGAAGCAGAAATAATACTTTCAAATCCTACCTCATCTCCCACTGCCACAAGAACGTCCTCCACCTTAACTCCATCGTCAGGTACACACCGCACGCCATGCTGTAAAGATAGAGATGGCGTCTCAAGAGACGCCATCCTATCGCACAAACTTTGCACTCAAAGGAAAACGCTTACTGAAAACTGTCAGAAACTGCAAACGAAAAAAAGACGAAAAAAAGGTGAGGAAATGGAAAAAGAAGAAAGAAAAGGGGAAAAAGAGAGAAGAAAAGAGAAATAAAGAAGAAAAAAAAGTTTTGCAGTTCAAAGCCCACTCAACGCCACTCTCACCCCAAACACTCCCAGCACGGAGAGAGAGAGAGAGAGAGAGAGAGAGAGAGAGAGAGAGAGAGAGAGAGAGAGAGAGAGAGAGAGAGAGAGAGAGAGAGAGAGAGAGAGAGAGAGAGAGAGAGAGAGAGAGAGAGAGAGAGAGAGAGAGAGAGAGAGAGAGAGAGAGAGAGAGAGAGAGAGAGAGAGAGAGAGAGAGAGAGAGAGAGAGAGAGAGAGAGAGAGAGAGAGAGAGAGAGAGAGAGAGAGAGAGAGAGAGAGAGTGTGAGAGAGTGTGAGAGAGTGTGAGAGAGTGTGAGAGAGTGTGAGAGAGTGTGAGAGAGTGTGAGAGAGTGTGAGAGAGTGTGAGAGAGTGTGAGAGAGTGTGAGAGAGTGTGAGAGAGTGTGAGAGAGAGAGAGCTTACAAATAGAGTTATAAAGGGACAGAAAAGCAAGAAATCTGCCAAGAGCTTTGAAACAAATACCAGCCGTGACTTGTCATCTCACTGGGCTAATCCACATGCTCCCCAAGAGAAGTTACATCTCGGTTCTTACCTGTGTCCAATCGGGTAGAGGTGTGCAATTTAAGGTTGTGCGAAACAGCTTACTAAGATTACAATATTGCACTTCATGAACCTGAGAAAATAAAAGTTGCCATTACTTTCTATTTTAGCTGGTCTGTCAAAGTTAGTATTTCAAACTTGATTAATGTTCCTCTTGAAGGTTTAGACTGAATTGTGGATGTCCAATTGACTGTTCACGAAGACCCGTCCCCTTTAGTTACTGTTGCTATGTCCGCACACACGTTCTCACACCACACACACACACACACACACACACACACACACACACACACACACACACACACACACACACACACACACACACACACACGTTCTCACACAGTGAAAAACCCATTGCGGAGCAAAGAGGATACAGACAAGACAGAGCAGGTTACTTTTAAAATGAAACGATGCCTCAACACTAAAATTGTCATTTAAAAAAAAAAGAAATGTAAACAATAAATACCGTTCTGTGGCTCTTTAATGTGTGGTGACAGGTCGCTATAGCTTAAGCTGCCTTCATCTCTTCCTTCTAGTTAATAGTTCATTTATAGTATCAAATAAATATGAATGAACTTCAGAAGTAATGTTGTTTCAACCGCGGAAAGTTTTCAGTACGTGTTTTTCAAGTTCAAGTCCACCAACATTAATCTATGATCTCTCTTGACTGCCCTGTTGGGCAAAAATGGTGAATTATGTGAATGGAGGATTGTGATTGGTCAGATCAAACTGCCAGCTAAGGGTGAATTGCTATTGGCAAAACATTTCAAACAAGGTATGATCAGGGTCATATTGGATTGGAAGCCCATCATTCACAAAAGTACTATACATTTATCCCCACCTAATAGGAGTTGAACGATGTAAGATTGTTTAAAGTCGACATTTATATGGTGAAAGTCGAGTCGAAGTTGACTAGTTGGTGATGTCATTAATTAACAAATAACCGCTACTACGGGTTTCCTTGTGCACAGGACAACTATGGCATATGACACTGCTGCCCATATAAAATTATTGCTCCCAGATATCAGATTTTGTATCGGTTATTTTGCCTTTAGGTCATTTATATTTCTCACAGATTTCTGCTTGTTCTGAATGGGATACCGATAAAGTAGCACAAAAATGTATATAAAGTTGAACGCATTAGTGAGAGAGCAATGGCGTGTGAATTACTTCAACCAGGCAGCGTCTCTCTACTAATAGTGAAGCTGTGAGTTTTAGTTACTAAGAAAAATATATTAGTACTTTTCAGTTTAAGGTTTTGATAAATCTCGGAACAGTGTTGACGGTACATTTCTGCACAACTGAATGATTTTGTTTGAGGGGCAGGCAATCTGCTGGTGACATACAAGCTATGTGTGTATGTTCAAATCGATGTAGCACGCATTAGTATAGAACAATTATTAACTTAACTGTACAAAAAGCATGCATTCTCCCAAACAATTTTGAGCATCCAGATGGCATAATCAAACATGTCTTGTGAAGAATTCTCTGAATATGCATTTATTTGTCATTTTAACTGTTGGAAACGTGCGTGCGTGTCAGGAAATGGCTTATCTCGTTGCGCCATCAAATAGTCGACGCCAAGCTTAAAAGCGTCATGGACATATGCTTTTCCTTTGGGGTGAATAAAGTTAGGCAAAGTGTGCTCCAGTTCAGAGATACACACAAGTTCGAGTCCAAATGCTCCTGAATATATAGAATTATATAGAAAATCTAGGTTTCGACCAGATTCAGTTACTAAAATACTGTCTTTAATATTTCTACCTCTATGATGACATTTCAGGAATCTATATGGGAATTGTAAAAACAGTTTGTCTTTCATGTGTAGGTGGTCCGGGCTCGTCTAGAGGAGCGAGGTGTTACAGTACGCGATGTGAAGCTGAACGGCTCTGCTGCCAGTTACGTGCTCCACCAGGACACTGGCCTGGGCTACAAAGACCTGGACCTGATCTTCGGCTTGAGTCTGACTGATGACAAGACTTTCCGTCTGGTGAAGGATGTGGTCCTGGACAGTCTGCTGGAGTTCCTGCCCGCCGGCGTGAGCCGGGACCGCATCACTGCCTTGACCTTAAAGGAAGTGTACGTGCAGAAGCTGGTGAAGGTTTGCAATGACACAGACCGCTGGAGCCTCATCTCACTTTCCAACAACACTGGGAAAAACGTGGAGCTGAAGTTTGTGGACTCCCTGCGACGGCAATTTGAGTTCAGTGTGGACTCATTTCAGATTGGCTTGGACTCACTGCTGCTTTTTGACCGCTGCTCCGAGACTCCCATGTCCGAGAGTTTCCATCCCACTGTGGTCGGAGAGAGCATGTATGGAGACTTTAAAGAAGCGCTAGGACACCTACATGCCAAAATCATTGCTACGCACAGCCCGGAAGAAATCCGTGGAGGTGGGCTCTTGAAGTACTGCCACTTGCTGGTAAGAGGCTTCCGTCCGGCCTCCGAAACACAGATGAAGACGCTCCAACGCTACATGTGCTCACGCTTCTTCATCGACTTCCCTGACATCAATGAGCAGCAGAGGAAGCTGGAGGCGTACCTGCAGAACCACTTTAACGGCATGGAGCACAAGCGTTACGATTGCCTCGTAACTCTCCATCACGTGGTAGATGAAAGCACCGTATGTCTCATGGGCCATGAGCGGAGACAGACACTTGCGCTCATCTCTTCTCTGGCACTACGCGTGCTGGCTGAACAGAACGCAATTCCTGCACTGTCTAATGTTACGTGTTACTACCAACCAGCTCCCTATGTTAGAGATGTCAACTTCAGCAACTACTATATAGCACATGTGCATTCACCCATTTCCACCTGTAACAGCTCCTATCAAACATGGCTGCCTTGTAGCTGAGCCAGGAAGAGACGAAAACACTTCTTTGCAGTCTTCAGATGGTCACATTTCACCTCAATATCAAGAGAAAAAAAAGAAAGTATATTTTGCATTTAGAAATTCTAATTTCTCAGTTTTTATTGTATTACTGTTAAAATGAAAGTATTTGTTTATTTAAATCAACAAACATTCAAGTACAACTAATCGTTCCACTAGGAACGCAATTTTTATCATGATTTATTTTTTCGATCAAAATGGCAATTTCCAGAAATTTGCAAACAATTTGCAATGTTTTATTTGTAATTAAGATGCCAAATTTACCAGATGATATATTATGTTAGATGCACAATAAACATACATGGCACAAAAATTAAATAAAATGCATAAATCTAGTTCATTTGGGACCAAATGCTAATATATTTTAACTTTTTAAAACAACCCATGGACACTTTTTTTAAGTTGTGGAAAATGGGGATATTGAGTGTGGTGCACAGCCTTAATAATAATAATAACAATAACAATAATATATTTTTATTATAGCTAGCTAGGCTAGTCTAACTTTGTACTATTAATAATTATGATCACTTAGGATGGGTAATATAACAAAAATCGTTTAGTCTTAACAAACCACAGCAAAAGATAGAAAAACATAGCCAGCCTACTTATCTTTAATAAAAAGTTCTCAATTAATAAATAATCTAGTAAACTGTGAGTAATAAAATTAGAAAAAAAAGACAATTAATAAAGATTAATAAATACTGCTCTGTATTTATAGTGCTCTGCACTATTTAATATAGACCTATATAGAATTTTTAAAAACATACTTTTATTGTCATAAAAATATTTCAATAACAAAATATTAATTGTCCTACAGTTTAATAACGAAATAATTTCTTTATGTAAACTATACATTTCCTTGTGATTTTGGGGTGAAATATGACGCAGCTAAGTGTCATCAGACTCACCATCCAGTTATCGCAGGTTTTTGTGCATAACTGAATGGAGACCAGAAGTGAGATATTGTGTCTTTTATATGGATGCTACCAATCCACCCTAGTTATGAACTCTGCTGTACTGGGAGACCCAAAATGATTTAAATTGCTCCATGTCTACGCAAAAACTTTTTGTGAGGATTGTGTCCAGTGCAGATGACACCATAACAATGAACATTGGGGGGGAAATGTCAAAAGCACTTCTCTATGCCATATTCATGTGTAACCTATTCATGTTTTATAAGTGAAATGCTTTTAAGTTATGAAACACAACTTTTGTTGAAGTTATGAAAAAACAATCAAATCAAGAAAAGCAGTAAAACTAGGAGGTTGTGTTCAGTTCTGATCATGATTCCCTACTTTCTTTATTTGAAAAACTGAGGACCAAAGACTTTAGATGTAGCAATTTACGTGGAATGTTACTTCTGTGACTTTAAGTGCCTGAAACCAACTACAAACTGAAATGTATATAAATTAAATAATTATCATTGTTCTCTGGGCTACTGTATAGTACAGTATGTTTATGTTCAGGGGTCAGGGCATTTCCTTTTCAAATCATTAAAAAATATATAAAAATAGAATTTTCTCCTAGTCTTTTATCTGTAAAAATGCATGCATTGCACACACTGAAGTGTATATGTTTAATAGAGGAGTTTGATAAGTCAAAGCTATAAGGATTGGTTTGATCTATGTAAATGTTAATGTCACAAGGGAAGAAACAAACGGTGCATACTCTGTATTTTTTGTCCACATTACATGTACAACGCATTCGTAATCAAGTACATGTCAAAAACATGAATGGTCTTAAAACAGAGTAACTTTTTTTTTTTTTATTGTCAAATACATTAACATTCAGACATTTTAAATGCTTAGGAAATGTAAAAATACTTTTTGGAGCCACTGTACCGTATGAGACATGGAAGGTTTATATCTCTCATTCATTCTCTAGAGCAGGCTGTGCTTGTCTTGGCTGCATTGTGCTTATTGTTGCTGAGGACACAGCTGATGAACAGCTGTTAGGACAGCAGTGAATGTGTTTGCTGAATATGCAGTATAGAAGCACCCACACCACATGTATTTTGTGTATAGGATACAGGCCATTTTTCTAGCACTGGTGTCACGGTACCTAATGTACTAATGACTAATAATATCATTCAGTGACAAGCTGTGCCACGGGTTGTTCAGAAACTGAGATTTCAGGTGTGTATGTTTTTATTTCAAATTGGCTCTTAACCCTTGTGAAAAATAAGTGCACTTAATTGTATTGAATGTGCACTTGTAGTGTACTTCAAATCTTAAAAATACATATTAAAACAAATTCTACTTGCAGATAATTAATTAAATAAAAGGTTGCTTAAAGAGAGTACACTTTCATGTCTACGTTTCTTAAAGAAACTGTATGTAAGAAATGTATTTCAATTAATCATAAAATGGCCCTGATATGTCACTAGACATTAAGAAATCATTTTAATTTCAAATACTTATATCACTGACAACAGCAGTCCGGCCAGGATATTGTCATTTAAAAGTTGTTGTTGCAGCCCTCAACTGATGTTGATGTTGATCTGTTGTTTTTTGGCCTGAAGCTCCACCCTCCACCTATCAACCAATCACGAAGTCAGTAGTGTTTCGGCATTCCGGGTTGCCAGATCTGCTCTAGTTACCACAGCTGCACCTACAAACGTTCCTGCTGGATGCTGCAGCTTATCTGGCAACTTTGAGTCAGGGGGAGGGGGAGAGGGGATACACCGCTCTACAGAAATTTGAAAGTGATTGCAGTACCAGTTTTGACCACAATCTTACGTAAACATTTCCTTTAAAACACTTACATACACTACAAATGTGTTGCTTTAAAGTACATTTTAAATATTTGTTTAATATTGTGTTGTGTTGTCTTGCATACTAAAGGGCATGTAAAGTACTTCATTATAATTTAACTGTAGTTTATTTTATTTTATATTACATATGAAATTTTATATTACAAATTCATCATTACAAATCTGTAATTACAAATGAAAACACATGGCTTAGCAGTTTCAATAGAAATTAAATCAAAGCATATTTTTGTTGCTTGTCAGTACTTTGACCACATTTCAAAGACAATAGAAGTTATTATAAAATTATTAATATGTACTTAAGTCCACCAAACCGGATTCCAAAAAAGTTGAGACACTGTATAATTTGTCAATACAAACAGAATGCAATGATGTGGAAGTTTTCATTTTCAATATTTTATTCAGAATACAACATAAATGGCATATCAAAAGTTTAAACTGAGAAAATGTATAATTTTAAGGGAAACATAAGTTGATTTTTAATTTCATGGCATCAACACATCTCAAAAAAGTTGGGGCAGGGCCATGTTTACCACTGTGTGGCATCCCCTCTTCTTTTTAACAGTCTGCAAATGTCTGGGGACTGAGGAGACAAGTTGCTCAAGTTTAGAAATAGGAATGTTGTCCCATTCTTGTCTAATACAGGCTAGTCCTAGTCAACTGTCTTAGGTCTTCTTTGTCACATCTTCCTCTTTATGATGCACCAACTGTTTTCCACGGGTGAAAGATCTAGACTGTAGGCTGGCCATTTTCGTACCCGGATCCTTCTTCTACGCAGCCATGATGTTATAATTGATGCAGGATGTGGTCTGGCATTGTCATGTTGGAAAATCCAAGGTCTTCCCTGAAAGAGACAATGTCTGGATGGGCCCATATGTTGTTCAAGAACTTGGATATACAGTACCTTTCAGCATTGATTCATGATTGACTCATGCAACCCCATTTTATTCAAATTTTGATTTGTCTGACCATATAAAATGTTTCCACTTTTCCCAGTCCTTGCCCAGAGAAAACGCCTGTGCTTCTGGATCATGTTTAGATATGGTTTCTTTTTTGACCTATAGAGTTTTAGCCGGCAACGGCGAATGGCACGGTGCATTGTGTTCATCGAAAATGTTTTCTGGAAGTATTCCTGAGCCCATGTTGTGATTTCCATTACAGTAGCATTCCTGTATGTGATAGTGTGCCATCTAAGGGCCCGAAGAGCCCGGGCATCCAGTATGGCTTTCCGGCCTTGACCCTTACGCACAGAGATTGTTCCAGATTCTCTGAATCTTTGGATGATATTATGCACTGATGATGATAAGTTCAAGCTCTTTGCAGTTTTTCTCTGAAAAACTCCTTTCTGATATTGCTCCACTATTTTTCGCCCCAGCATTGGGGGAATTGGTGATCCTCTGCCCACTTTGACTTCTGAGAGACACTGCCACTCTGAGAGGCTTTTTTTATACACAGTCATGCCGTCAATTGACCTAATAAGTTGTAAATTGGTCCTCCAGCTGTTCCTTATATGTATATTTAACTTTTCCGGCCTCTTATAGCTACCTGTCCCAACTTTTTTGAAATGTGTAGCTCTCATGAAAACCAAAATGAGCCAATATTAGGCATGACATTTGAAAATGTCTTACTTTCAGCATTTGATGTTATCTATATTCTATTGTGAATAAAATATATGTTTATAAGATGTGTAAATTATTGCATTCCTTTTTTATGATATACTCACATAAGAGCCCGAAAACATAACATTCAGTTCGCATTTAAGAATATTTATTTACAGTATATTATTTCTTTAATAGTACCATTTTAAAAGATTGCTAAAGTGTACTTTTTCACAAGGAGAGGCAAGCACTGCCCTCTTCTTCTTGATTATTTTATTGAGTTCAAATCACTTATGCTTTAGCTGTGATTACACATCAGGTAAAAACTGACAGTGATGAACACTTACATTAGGCACCTTATTATTTATATAGACATGCAGTTTCTAAATTACCAAATTAATAAAAGATGATCATGATTGTAATAAAGTTAGTAGATGGGAAGGAAGGAGGCGGGAACCGGCGAACATTCAACAACTTTTATTAAATAAACAAAAAACGAAAGTAAACCACACACATAACAAACCATAAACAAAACTCAACGTAAAGTCCAGGCCTGGTCCTCTCTCGTCCTTGACTGGTGTCACTCGTCCTTAAATGCCTCCGAGCTCCCTCATGAGAGGACTCACTCGCTCCTCCCATGTCCCTCGCTCGTTCACGGTAAACCCAAGACTGCGCCCACTCCCCCCTCCGGGGGCCCCAATCTCCGCGTCTCACACGTCTGGGGTATGGGCGGACGAGACGAGAGAAGCGGGAGACGGAGACCGAACGACAGGACGAGAGAGTGGAAAGAGAAAAAAAAAAAAATCTGGTCCAGTTTCCCGACATACTGCCGCTCGGTCCTCACCAGCCAAGAGGCTCTTCCTCGCGATGCAATGCGATGGTGCTGGACGCCCGCTAAACGGCCCGATCCTACTCCGCCCCCTGGTGGCCGGCGGTGGCTCCTCTGCCTGAAGGAGCCGGCAGCGAGCTCCGCGTTCCCTGCTCCTCCCCCTTACGGCGGACGGCAGCAGGCTCCGGCCCACGGCGAACGCCGGCAACTCCTCCGCTCCCTCCAGGACGGCCGCCACCCCACCTCGACCCAGGGGCACAGCAGCGAGCTCTCCATCCTACCGGTCTTCACTCGCTCCACCACCACCACCTCGGGCAGCCTCTTGCGGTCCTTCTCCATCTGCGCTGCCCGAACTCCTCAGCACAGCGATTCCCCTCAGCTGCGAGGGCTCTTCGACAGCGTGTCCCTCCTTCCTCCCGGGTTTCGGCACCAATGTAATAAAGTTCGTAGATGGGAAGGAAGGAGGTGGGACCGGCGAACATTCAACAACTTTTATTAAATAAACAAAACGAAAGTAAACCGTGGGCAGCCCCTCACGGACGACTGCCCACACACACATAACAAACCATAAACAAAACTCAACGTAAAGTCCAGGCCTGGTCCTCTCTCGTCCTTGACTGGTGTCGCTCGTCCTTAAATGCCTCCGAGCTCCCTCATGAGAGGACTCGAGACTGGTGTGACCGGAAATTAAACTCTTAATTACGTAATGACGCACACTAGGCACAGAAGCCGCCTTTATTTATTCATCTTTACTGGATAGTTAGGGTTAACAACTTTTCAACCTGTAATTTTATCTAAGACTACAGTTTTTCTGCCTTACAAGCACTGGTGTTTGCTTTAGGAAAACAAGACTAATTGGTTGTGTGTAAGGATCTCGCAACATCTCATCTCAGTAATACAGAAAAAGACAAAAAAATAAAATAAAAAATAAGAAAAGAAAAGCTGGATCGCAATGGATAATTCGGGAGCTTCATCCGCTACAGAAGTTGAATGCCATAGAAAACTAATAAGGGGAAAGACAAACTGGTGTGCTAGACAGAACATATCTTCTTTTAAGAACAAGTTAATGATTCTTGGGCAACAACGGTCATGTCCTCTTGACTCACTGTAATAGCACAGTGTGAGTTATAGAATATGGAATTGCAATTAACAGAGGGACCGTAATAACGGTTTGGAGAAAAAGTATGGCAAGTGGGGCGCCTTGACCATTCGAGTGTGACAGATTGTTCCCTGTGATATTAATTTAAGACTCTTATGGGAAGCATGAATAAAGCTTGCTGTCAGATTGATGTCAGATTCAGACAGCCTGCATATGTACCATGAAGCATGGCCTGCTGTGACAAATGTTTGATACGATTGAATCTTATTTTGATAACTCAGTCCAAACATTTCTGTTCAGAAATGCTCATAAGCAATGGACAATCATGATGTAAATCAAAAAACTGACTGTTTGTGGAAACAAAAAGGACCCTCAAGGGAGCCATGGAGGACCATATGCTTTGCAATTCAGGATATTGTGTACTTTACAGGATATTGTTTACCTCACTGCTGTTTTCTGCAAGCGGTGTGAATGAGAAATGACAAAGAAAGAGTTGCACAGAGGCATCTGGATAATATCTGTTAAAAAGGTTAAAAAATCACGCAACATTTGCCATCAGAATTAGCCAGTGTAGGGTGGAGCTCATCGTATGTCTGTACATCTGTGAGTTTCTCTTTCCATCATCCTTTTTCTCTGTCTGGTACTGGAGACTAATTGGGTCAGGACATGATTCACAGTTTCAGATTGGACATGGAAACATGCGAAACACTCTCAGAGTGACAACAATGCTGATGCAAAACTTTGGCATTGGTATACTGTTCCACTTATTAGATCAACATAAACCAGAACTGGTCAAAGCTGCTCTCCAGCAGGGAAATCCATGTCCTTTCTTAAGATATGCATTAGCTATTATTTTTTGGGTTTCTAAAGATCAATCACACATTAATATTGAATTTTCTCTGATGTATTGTTTAAAGAAATCTCTCCTGGCTGTCACATCATTTAAATTTTAAATTAAAGATGCCATAGAACAAAAAGGGAGATGTTAGGCAGCACATGCCAGGTGCGCTTTTGTTTGATCCAATACTGAATTTGAACACGTTTCGACAGTCTAATTGATGAAAATAACAGTATGAACAGTCTAATTGGTGTAGTTTGGCTCTGGCAAAGAAAAGCACAGGTGTACAGGTGCAGTGTACTCCCATTTGCTGCTGGTCCAACACACAGCCACAGAATATCTCATACTTTTATACTGTATGGATGCATTCAACAGATCAAAAGGGCCAGTATAGACATTTATAATGTTATAAAATATTTCTGTTTTACAGTTGCTTACACACAATTTCTGAAACTATGGCTCTCAAAACTCTACACATAAACCACAAAACATGCACACAAGATACAAAATGTCACACATCTATTGCAAAAGCAAACACTTACTTGCCAAACTACACGCAGATGTGAAAAAAGTAAAACACTACTCTTGCTTGTTCAGTGTGCAGTGGAGTGCGCACAAATTGATAAACTTTACAGTTATTGAACTGAACTGAATCAACACTGAACTGACTTGCGCTGAGTAATGACACTATTGTTGGCTTGTTAGAGCTACAGAAATAAAATGACTTGACTTATGCATATTTAGTATATATTTATAAAATACGAAAATATACACAAATGTATTTACATTGAGGTTTGATTTTTAAGTGATCAAATTATGTATTTGCACTATAAACAGAAATGCAAGAAGGTAAAAAGTATTTCTTTCTGAAAGCATTGTTTTGTTTTCTAATTGATCCATTTATGTAAACGTGTTTTCATGATGGTTGGGTGTAGGTAATTGTGAAATGATTGTGGCATTTAAATGGCAGTGTTTTCTAAATCAAGAGCTGTTGGTTTTGAATGATATGACTAATGTAGAGAACCAGGCGGATCTCACGAAAATGTGTATAAATAGTACAAGTGTGCAATGTCGTGGAATGTATAAGCCAAAACTCATTTTGCATGCAAATGCTACGCCCACCCCACCACCCTAAGAGCATCATATACACGCCGTAAAGTGCGTATCATATGCAAGCGGAAAACAGCGTAGCATAAGCACGGCAAAATGAGTTTTGGTGGATACATCCCACGACATTGCACACTCGTACTATATGCATTTACATGTGATCGGGTTGAGAGAACTGTGTTTAGCATTTTGGAAAAAGTTTTCAACGAATCAACAAAATTAGTTATCTACAAAAATATTAAGCGGCAAAATTATTTTCAACACTGGAATTAATATAAAAATGTTTCTTGAGCACTGTAATGGTGTTGGTATGGGAAGAAGGAGGTGGGAACCAGCCAACATTCAATACCGGTACTTTAATATATAATTAAACACAAAATGAAAGTCAAACTGGCTGCCTCTCACGGATGGCTGCTGCACACACATACACAAAACATAAACATAACACAATGTAAAGTCAAAGCCTGATCCTCTTTCATCCTTTAATGTCGTTGCTCCTCTTTTAATGCTCCTGTAGCTCCTCAGTGAGAGATACGAAATCGGTGTGGTGCTCATTATCAATCACGTCACCGGCCTCGCCCTGTTCTCATGGCCACTCTGCCTCCTCCTGCTTGCCACAAGCAACAATTTACATATTAGAATGATTTTTTGAAGGATCATGTGACACTAAAGACTGATGTAATGACTACTGAAAATTCAGCTTTGCCACCTCTGAAATGGAATACATTTTAAAATGTATTTAAATATAAAACATATTTTAAATTGTAATAATGTTTTAAAATATTACTGTTTTATCAATCAATCCATCAACTTTATCTATATAGCACTTTTACAATGATGATTGTTTCAAAGCAGCTTCACAGTGTTAAACAGGACAATATTGCAACAGAATTTGATTTGGCTGTACAGTTGTTTTGGAGAAAGCAGTGATGTTATCAGCTTATTTTAATTTATCATAGAGCGACAATGGGGACGTTTGAGGACGTCACCGCTTTGTGCGCATTCGTCATTCTTTAGCTCCGCCCATACGATACGCCTCCAGGCGCTCGTTTTTTTCCGGAAAGACTCGGTACAGCCTATATTTCTTTTATAAATATAATAAAACTAAAGACTTTTCGGAGATATGAAGGATGCAATACTACTCTATAGGTACTCAAGATTGACTGAAAGATTGACGCAATGACGCAATGACGCAATGACGTGCACTTGCTAGCCTGTTCCATTTACGTGTTCTCCGAATGCTAAAGTGGAGCCTTGCCTAGCCTCTGAAGGAAGTGACTTGGAAGGATCAGTCCTTCCAAGGAAGCATCCTTGACATTGAGAAACACCTAATGTTTGCAGATCAGTATTATAGTTTATGGAATTAAATAAGACCCAATTCATTAATTTTATTTGTATATTTAGTTTAATAATTTGGATCCTAATTTTAGTGTCCCCGAATGAGCAAGCCAAGCCAAAGGCGACAGGGGCAAGAAATCAAAACTCTTCCCCCTGTGGGATGGTATAAGTCAAGCTTTCTGTTCGTGGGCCCCTCCTATTAGGGAGTTCCAGGAAGAAGGTAAGACAAAGAGAATCATCAACAAATCATTATTTGTCTAATTTTCAATCACCTTTCAATGCACCTTCCATTTGACACATGTGTGAGACAAAACATTAAATAAAATTATCTTAAAAAAACAAAGCACCAATTGAGTAAGAGTTGCACCAATTGAGTAGTTGGTGCAACTCTTACTGTTGTAAATAGCATGTAAAACAATACCAACAACTGACATGTTATCACACTTAAAATGCATACGTTCACTTAAGCATGGCATGGCACAGTAGGACAGTTGGAGCCAGAAATTTCAAATAAATTCACCATTTTAGCCAAGTTCCATTATCAACTCCCGCTTTATGCGTATTTCTTCCTGTGTTGATATGATTTTGGTGCAGAATAAAGAAATCTGATAATTGATCTGTACAATAGGGAGGAACTGGATTAGACACTTGGGTAGACAACTCCAAGTCTGTCATCCATTATTTTATGAATGGTCATTTTTGCAGTTGGAGTCACTGTGACTGGATAGAAGACCGGCACATCCCTGTGTGTGTGTGTGTGTGTGTGTGTGTGTGTGTGTGTGTGTGTGTGTGTGTGTGTGTGTGTGTGTGTGTGTGTGTTTAATTGTCAAAACCATTTATTCCTTGTGGAATGTGGAGTTTGATGACGTTTCCACACATTCTGTGAGGGAAGAGACATGTAATGACATGCAGAGTAATTCCCAGATGTGTGTGTGTGTGTGTCTGTGTGGAAAACTGACTCTTTCTTACCATGGCAACAAGAACCAAACTGTTTCAGCGCTCACCCCTCGTCCCACTTTAGAGCACTTGAAGTGGTTGCCAAGGTAACTAAGGAAAACAAACAAAACAAAATAACAAACAGACTAAACAACACCAAAACTATGCAGTCAAATGGGCTTAAAACATACTATGGGTTGCTAGCACCTTCTTACTTTCTTTAAACATTCTTTGATGAGCACCATACCTGTCATTATGATTTCTCTTGTAAAGGTCAAAGTTCACAGTTGTTTGTTGACTTTTAGCTTTTTGCCATTAACAGAGAAGATAAATGTAAGGAAGTTCTTGTTCTGCTGTTTGAACTTTTCACCTCAGTACCTCTGATTGGTTGTGTCTAAAAGCTTAGGGCCCTGACACACCAAGCAGACAGCTGTCATGCTAGTTTTTGTGGTATGCTCCACACAACAGCTTTAGTCTGACTCATGTCAGCTCCTCGATTCAGCCGTCAATAAGCTGTCCGTTCAGTTTAGTGAGAGTAAAAGCATGAGGGATGAACATGAGTAAAGAGCTTGATTAGAAGGCTTTTTCTATCTTCATTTCAATAAGCAAATATTTTTGCAACATCATAAGCTGCCTGGAATGAAGAATGTGACGAATGCGCTGGAGATCACCAAACCTAGGAAAAAAAAATTATGGTGTTTTATTTGTCTCAACCTTTCCAGTTACAAGCATTTGGATTCATTATCACTTGGATTGTATACACATTTGGACACCACTTGCATTAGTATACTCATTCAGACCGTTTTACGATATGGTGTTATGGATTCTACGCTTTTAAGAGCCTGAGATTTCCTAGTTTTAAGTCTCGTGAACATTTTTGAGGCTTTTCATTTTACAATTGTTGTTTGTACAATCTTTTTAAACACTCCAAGATCTCACACAGACTCCATTTGAATTGAAGTAACATCTTCCAATAAGGCTGATTGTTACAACTAAGTGATTTGACCGATTGACCACCAACAGCAAGCCCCAGATGACATCTTTATTCTTTCTATATCTCAGAATTTCAGAATGAAACGCAACGGAATGTGGGGTTCAAAAACTGATCAAAATACAGGAAGTGTATCAAGTGCATTCGGATGTGCCTTGATACCTTCCTACCCTGGAATGTATCCTCCGAAGACAGCATATTTAAGCTTTCGTGTCAAGTCACCTTTATTTATATAGTGCTTTTTACAATACCAATTGTTTCAAAGCAGCTTTACAATGAAAAAATAGTTTGTTGTCGTCGCCCAGCTTAATTAAGTTGAGTGTTGATTAATTTCTGTTGAAAAAAGTTATTAATTTAGTTAATTTATCTACTAAGCAGTTCTGGAGAAAACAGTGATGTCATTATCCAGATCAGTTCAGTTCTTAAATGGTGTAAATGCAGGCAGATCAAACATATTTTTGAATATAAAGTGTCCCCAACTAAGCAAGCCAGAGGTGACAATGGCAAGGAACCCAAACTCCATCCGCTGACAGAATGGAGAAAAAAAAAACCTTGGGAGAAACCAGGCTCAGTTGGGGCCAGTTCTCCTCTGGCCTACAAACAAATAATTTCAGGCAGCATTACAGGACAGAAGTAAGATTGGGATCAGAACATTCAAAATATTTAATACAGTTCCATCTGGGTGAAGGTCAGAATTATCACATTGGTATGGAGACAGGTTTGTTGAGGAACGGTGCCACTGGCTGAAGTGTCAATGAGGCCTTTACAGGGGAAAGTCTATACACAATTTCTGCAGACACTTCAGGGCTGCGTTGTGGTCATGTCTAGGCGCAGGTCCTCCATCTGATCTAGATATGTCCTGGATCCAGCTGACTATGGTAAACCTTGGGATAAACAGAGAGGCTAATATTAGCGTTGATGCCTTTCTTCTTATGATACAACAAGTACTTCAGGTGTAATAGGATGTGGTTCTGGTTCCGGCTGACCTAATTTATGCAGCCTAACAATCATTTAACTGATTTGAATAATAGAAATTGATAATGTGCCCGGTTAAAGAGATGTGTTTTTAGCCTAGATTTGGTGCTGCCATTATCTCCCCGAAACGTAAAAGGACCACAGTTTTGTTTTTACAGTATGTGTAAGTTCCATTTTAGGTCTTGCCCAATCACCTCAGAGTGTTAACTAAACGAGCCAATGGAGAATGGCACGCAAGTAGATGCAATGCACATTTGCCTTTTGCATCAGAGCAGAGTGGTTCGAATGTTTCTGCTCTGCAAGTCATTTGAGAGTGATTCTTAGACTAGTCTGTTCTTCAGTAAAAAGCCTTTTCTACCGATGTTCGTTCTGATGGCTTTGCAGCGGTGGTCGTGAGGTCACTGAGAATTTCTTGTTGTTTACACAGTATTGTTGCTCCTTCATGGATTTTATGCTCCTTCAGCAGAGAGAGAGAGAGAGAGAGAGAGAGAGAGAGAGAGAGAGAGAGAGAGAGAGAGAGAGAGAGAGAGAGAGAGAGAGATGTTGCGCCTTCAATAAGAGTTAGTGCACTCAAAAGGCTGCACTATTCCCTGTCAGTTGTGCCGCGGCTATTTCCCATGCGTGCTTGAGAATTAAAAGAGACTTTATTTTCCTTAAAAGGGTGTGACACAGCGTCTTTTGAAAAATGTCATTCTACCTGTTTGTTTCCGGATGTGGTCATTTCCTGGCGCCGGGTGAAGGTCACAATCATTGCCTCATGTGTTTGAGCATTAGACAGCATTTGTGTCCATGGAAGCGTTTGTGGATGAGTCATGCTCTCAATGCAGGAAGAAGACCATCTTAACTTGACTCCAATATCTCCAGAGAGGTGGGATCCTCTCACCTATAAGGGAGAGTGGAATAAGATGAGCCAGTGGATAAGTTGACCCAACCCCTTTTTCTTGGTATCTGTACACTTCTATTGTCATGTGATTATATACAGTATTTTGGAACCACCCATCATTTCTGCCAGACTGTGAAAATGGGAATCACATGGGAGGAGTGGACGGCACATTTACTTTACAAAACGTTTTTGACCAGTCAAAGTAACATTATTGCAAAATTTTAGACTGCATAGTCTAAAGTATATATGATCCATATTGTTGATTTTAGAAATGTATAACAACATGCAAATCATTTAGCTAAATATTAGCCCTGATGCATTAATAAATATTAACCTGACCAGATGCCGATCACTGCATTGGAGGGCGAGTTTGAGTCCTCCGGAGATTAAGACTAGGCTACATTGCCCTCTCTGTGGAGATTAGTGTTGCACTGACCTAGAGCTGACGACTATGCTATTTTGGGCTGCCGAGAAAGTTGGGCACGAGTGGAGGCCTCCACTGTGACCTGAACCCTCAAGTTGGACAATTGGTTTCTCTGGGCTACCTGTGCTGGTTCTCAGCGACATCTCTGACTGAACCTTGCAGATATGTGGGAGGCTGTTAAATATTGGACTCCCCTATCTCCCAGGCCAGCCTCTACTGCAGTGCGGTGGAAAACATCGCTCAACATTTCTTCGCTGCACAGAAGTAGACCACTGCTCCCATCGCGGAGGGCGCAAATCTCACACTCCAATCTCCATTGGCTCATTTAGTAAAGGGATAGTTCACCCAAAAAATGGGTTTCATCCACAGACCAACGACCAGATTAAGCGTGCAAACCCGGATCTCAAGCAGATGCTCCAATGTCTTGCCTCCCATAACCCCCCTAACTGGAGTCAGCACCTAACTCGGGCTGAGTATGCACATAACTCCATGCCATTGTCTTCGACTGGGCTTTTCCTGTTAATGTGTTGTCTTTGTTATCAATCAAAGACAACATTTTGTTTCCTTCCCAGAGTGCTGATACTGCGGTCCCCTCGGTCCAGGTGTTTATCCAGCACTACCGTCATACCTGGAGGATGGCCAGAGAGGCATTGGTCCAATCCGATCCAGGGACTTTGGCACCCAGGTATATCTGTGGGCAGAGAGTTTCTGCATGTAAGCTGGCACCCAGGTTCATTGGGCCATACCCTATCCTCAACGTCATCAGTCCAGTGGGGGTGCAGCTTCGGCTGCCACACCTTCTCCATCATGTCCACCCTGTGTTTGTTGTTTCTCTTTTTATCTCTTTACATAAGTTCTCCTCACATTATCGCCCATGCAGTGCTTTTCACTGTACTTATTCTTGTATAGTTGCAGTTCTGATAAATTAAACTTTCTGCTTGACAAAAAAGCCTGAGTTGTACCTTTTATTTGATCATTATAATTAGTCTCATAGGCCAGAGTTTTGCCTTTGAGTATTTAGTAAGAGGCTGTATGAATGTTGGTTTAATATAATTCACAGTTTGCCATGTTTTACAACCATATAGATATTCACAACATACTTCTGTGTTTATTTTTTAAATATTATTAAAAATAATTTTAACCAGCATAATTAGTGGTTTAAGATTAACATTAAAAGGAAAGGAAAAAATTAAATGCAAAAACAGTTAAAATTCTAATTTGATTTGAAATGGAAAAAGCATAAAAAATGGAAAACAGCAAAAAAGTGAAGACACGCAGATAAGCTCTTTCAGACACACAGACAAGCACAGCATATCATACAGCAGTCTGCTCACTACTTGAATTTCCTGAGCACTTTAAAGCATATGTGGAACTGTGTGTGTCTGAAGGACGGGGGACCCCTGTCTTCCCAGCATCCTGTGTGCCGCTATCTAAACACTGCCTCTCTGAAAGCTCGTACTGTTTGTCTCTCTTGGGCCCCATATGCAGCTAATGCCTTCTGAATATTAATAAGGCCTAATCTTACAGGGGCCCCTGAGCAGAAACTGAAGGAGTGAGAGACTCATGTGTCAAGATCGGACATTTCTTCCATCCATAAGTATTTGATCTCAAATATTTTTTGGGAAAAATTACAATATCTGGCAGTGGCGGCTGGTGATGGAAAAAGTAGGGGGGGGGGGGGGGGAAATGTGGTTTTAAAATGTTTATTTTAACAATTGAACAATTTCTGCTGTTTATTTATTACATTAACACCAAAGTAACGATTTAAAAACAAATAGCATCTATTGTAATTATTAAAGTATGAATAAAGAATGTCCTTGTAGATTTCAAATATTGTTCTCAGAAAGATGTGCCAATTTGAGATTCATTGGAAACCAAGTCATACAAGGTGATAGTGAACTTATAATTGCTGTAATTTGCATCAATATTCAATAAACACAAAGAGGTAAATAGTCGCTGTTATTACATGGAGTAACCACTAGATGAAGAAGACTGTGCATTACCAATTGTAATGGTGAGCAAGTCAATAAAAAATGCTATACATTGTCTCCAGTGTTCCCATCATGAATCGTACAGCAAACCACCTCTAAAGCACTATTCGCACGGGATTAGTATTATCTAGGGACCTCTGTGATTTAGAAATGACTTCCCCACATCTGAGTTTTGCGTGGCGGATTCGCACGGGAAAAGCAAGCCTGTGATTTTACTCGAATTTACTGACTTCTCCCGGATATGATGTCAAGAATTCGCTATAGATATAGCTGTATGAAATCAGGCATCGATATCGTTTTGATTATTTTACAGTAGCCTAATAAATACATTTCGTTCAGTTAGGGAACAGACGCCATGAACTGAGCTCAGACCAGCGGCAGGAGTCAGATTTCTTTTATCACGAGTGAGAAGCTGACAATATAAGGCGGAAGATTCAGTTTCAAAACTAAATGTAAAAGCGCCTATTTAAGCCTATTTAAACAAGCTTGTCATTGTACTGTACTGTTCTGTTATGTTTTTTCATTAAGAACAGTATTGATGTTAATATTAAACACACCATTCAATCAGATTACTTCCAAATTGATACTCATTCTAAAGTGAAACTATTATCCGTGCGGACATAAAGAGCATAAAAGGATGCCGCACATTTATGATGTTATGCGGCACATGATGAAGCTGGCAGACAAAAAGACCCCCCCCCCCCATTCTAGTGTGAAAAACACGTATGCCTACGTTTTTTTTCAAACTTATTATCATTATTATTCGTACAGCGCCCATAATAGATCAGCCGCCCCTGATATCTGGTAAGACAAATATAACAAAAGTTATCTTGAACCTCCCACAAACAAACAAACAAACAAACAACCTATCTTTATAGTTTAAAAAAAAAAATGATTATGTTTTTAATGGTTAAAAAAATAATTTGATCTCTTATTATTTCATTAAGTTAAAATAGTGTTTTGTTATATATGGGGATTTTGAGTAATAATGAGTGCATTTTTTCAAATTATTGAATGTAGCCTATTCAGTTAAAGTTGCAGTGTACATTTGACCTGTTACTCATTGTGTAGTCATATACTTTACCATCAATGTTTGTCAGTACATATTGCAATGTGACCATACTTAAAAAACAATATAATTGATTATGAAATTACATGTAAAGATATACTTAAAGGTAGGTAAGAATTGGTTAAAAAACTTTTTTTCCAAATTTGTTTAAACATTCTTTAAATATCAATACATAATAAAAATGTAAGTACTCTAAAAAAGAAAGTATAAACTTTGAGTGTCTGTAGACCTCTCAGGACTGTTAAAGACAGCTCATTATTTCCATTCAGTCCACCTTCTCCCTTTTGGGCTCTTTCCAAAGCCACGCCCCCCAAAATACATGAACACGCCTCACCTACCGCTCAGCTGGAAGACGCATTATTTACCTGAGAGGAGCTGTGTGCATGTAGTGACATCATGTCAGAATCACATGTAATAAAAAATCTAACTTTATCAGTATGAATATAAACAAATAAGATGTCTTTTAGTACTCACTATCAAGCTAGAATACCGGTACTGGTAAAGTTTAAAATATATTTTTGTTTAATTCGGTAACGAGCTAGTTATATTTAAAAGGCAAAGCTAAAAATGGGTAGCATTGATTATTTTTTTTCCCAATAACATCAGTTATACTGTGATGAAGATGAATTTCGTGTAAGATTCATAACATATACTGTGTTTTGCATGTAAGAGTTTCCATGATGAAAACATTGTTGATTAGTAGTAGCTAAAGCTAACTTAGCTCTAAAAAAAAGTTCCTGGATGCGGTGTACTAGCTTTTACACATGCATTTTGTTATCTAAAGTTACATTTTGCGCAATTCAACATGACAGCGATCAACTTGAACTAAGCAGATTGAGTATTTATCATCTCTACTAATGGCTAAGTGTATAATATTGTAACTTTATGCTAAGTAATGTTATGCTACATTAGGCAGCTACATGTGCTAGTGATACATGCTTCATGAAAACATAAACCGAACAAATTTATAATCAAAATGAAAGATTACCTGTCCAGAAGAAATACAGCCAGCAATAAGTTGTTTTTTAGCCCCTTTAGGTCCCTCAGTTCTCGACATCGTTGGAAAGCCATGCCCATATTTACTCACTTTTGATTTCTTTGTTTATCCAAAGACTTCTTGTGCATTGCCTTTACATGTAGGCCTACTGTCTTCTTTTTTTGCATTGTTTGCCTTCGCTGACTGCAAAACCCTGCACTGTGCATTTTGCTCTTCCTAGGGGTGTGTGCATGTGTGGGCAGAACCTGTAGTGAAAGTGGTGGTCGCCATGGTAGCGAGAGAGAGTGACAGTCACCCAAGCCAATCATTTGCTTCGTCCCGAACGAAAATAATGAGCAGTGTTTATTGCAGATTAAACAGTCTAGAGTTACTTGATTTTTATACTCTCTTTTTCAGAGTACTTACATTTTAATTATGTATTGACATATAAAGAAAGTTTAAACAAATTTGGACAAAAGTGTTTTAGATCATTCCTACCTACCCTACCTTTAAAGGGGGCATAACACAACTCTTGGATGAGTGCAGTGGGCGGAGCTAAAGAACACACACACCCACACACACACACACTAGGGGTTTCACCGACTAGTCGACTAATCGACTAGTTGACTTTAATGCTCTGCCATGACGCTTTAAGCTTGACGTCGACTAGTCGCTGGCCTATAGAGGCCGCAAAAGCAATTTCCTGACATGCAGGCTCTGCTTTCAACAGTTAAAAATGACAAATAAATACATATACTCCGAGAGCTCTCCAGAAGACATGTTTGATAATACCATCTGGATGCTCAGAATTGACCGGCGCTTATTGTACACATAAGTTGATAAACTAATGCAGCACGCATAGCAACACACACACACACACACACACACACATAGCCGATTGCACACCCCGCGGAGATCGCGCGTGCCTCACACAAAACCATTCAGTAGCCCAGAAATATATCAACACTGTTCTGTGATTTATCAATAAAATAGCTTAGAAACTGAAAAGGTCTAGCATATATTTATTGATAACTAAAACTCACAGTTTCACTATTAATTCACATGCAATCACTCACTAATGCATTCATATGCATGTAATCTTTATTGTACTACTTTATCTGTATCTTATTCAGAACGAGCAGAAATCTGTGAGAAATATACCCACCATAACAAAAAATAATTGATACAAAAGCTGTTATGTAGGACCAATAATTATGGGCAGTGTTGTGTCATATGCCATCACTGTCCTGTGCACAAGAAAATCTGTGTTTGCGTCTCAGCTCAAGGTTCAGGCTTATTTGTTCACTAATGACGTCATCAGCAACTAGTCAATGTCGACTCGACTTTCATCACATAAATGTTGACTTTAAAAAATCGGAAGTCGTTCAACCCCTAACACACATAGGCCTGTCACGATAACAAATTTTGCTGGACGATAAATTGGCCAAGAAATTATTGCGATAAACGATAATATTGTTGTTCTGAGACCATTTTCATCTAAAATAATGATAATGGCATAACAATGCAGGTACACTTTTTCAAAGATCAATAAACTTTAATTTCTAAAGACTACTTAACACTAAAAATGGAAAACATTTTAAATAACCACAATAAATGAACAAAACAACCAAAAACAATAAAAGCATGGACTCTCAGTCTGTTTAAAATATGTACCAAAAACAATAAATAAAATGGATGAAAACTGCAACGGATGATTGTGTTTTATGTGTATTGCTATCTCTACAGGAACTTATGTGCCTTTTTAGCACACAAAGATTGAACTGAAGAATTAACTTGTGTTTATCAAATTTAGTGTATACAGTTTATACAGTATATTAGTTTATACACGACATGTCCGCTCGAGCGTGAGGGTGTGCACGGCAAAAATAACGTCGACGCGGAGTGCGTGAGACCCCATTTCGCTTGCTGTTGTACACATCAAATTTCGTATCTTTGCGTGTGGCTCTGCAACCGAACAGCCATGAGTTCCAGATGAATCTGAATGACGTCTCATGACGTGTGATACTTTTCTATCCCTGCCTTCCAATAAGGCCACAGGAAAAGATACGTCAGGTGGAGGAAAGTGATGCGGGGGTTTTCAAACTTGAGTATTGCAAACTAAAATCACGATTCCCTTGTGTTCAAATCACATTTGTTGAGCTTCTGTAGAGTAAACTTTTGAATTGTTGAAGGTGTAAAGTTGAGTAAATAGTTGTGATTGTGCTGTAAAAACACGTTTTATTGTGTATAGCTAACAGTTGATGAACTGAGGAACATTAACACATCAGCAACTATATTTAAATGTAGTATTGAACATAAATCACATAGGTACCGTTAATCTTGTCTGATGTTACAGGGACAGAAGAGCATCTGTGTGTGTGTTTATCTGGTGGAGAGCGGCTGATGAAGGAATGCTGTCATCAAAGGCTTTGAGTCAGTATACTACAGAAATTAATAAAACGTCTATTTAAATCTCAAGTTGTATTTTATTTCAAACAGTTATTTCATTGTACTTTTCTGATTCTTGATGTCTGTGCATTTGCTGCAGAGCTTTTGTGGTGGAGCAGGGCCTGCAAGACACGGGGATGGTGGCATGTGTGGGGAAAACCTGAAATAAAAATATAAAGTAAGATAATTTAGTTACGTCTAAAACAGAAATCAAATGACATTGTGCTATTTAAATGAGTGCTTTTGTATTATGTTTGTGCATTTTTGTAGGATCTGAGATGTCGGCAGATGGGTGTGAGCACTGAGGATCCTGGACCCTTCATCTCTTCACCTGCCCTTAGTGCCTCATCTGTGCCAGATGTTGCTGTGGTCTCTTCATCCTCAGTTAACCCAGAGCCAGTGAATCATCAAGAAAAAGACCAAAAGCGACTAACAGTGCACTTATTACAGGGACGATCCTCCTGGAGCTAAGAGCCTTCCTTAAGGACAAACTGGTGGTGACGGCTACGGAGGTCAAACCAGAAAGCCCACTACACTGCAAAAGTCAAAACGCTATGAGGGACATAATGGATGGCTAGGATAGGTGAAGGTGTTCGCGGTGGTCAACTGCTTCATCAATATAAAGCCACAGAACTGGAAACAGGTGTGTTGAGACGGGCAGCAGATGTGGCGTTCACTGACTATAAATGTGTGATCGTTAGAACAATAAGTTTGAATAAAGCATTTTTTCATGTGTTGACTTTTATTCATTTATTGTGATGGTTACTTTTATTAATTCTTTTACTCATTCATTCATGTTTCCTATTGTTGTCTGTAAATAAAATTATTCACATCGTATTCACATTGGCTGCATTTGTCTAATGTGTATTCATGGCATGCATCGCTATGTCATATGACAAGTTGCCTTTTGCTTGTTTTACTAAAACGATATAAAAAGTAATATAATTAAGTATTGGTCAGCATTTGTCATTATTATTGTTTGCGGGTGGGCTAGCAGTGCAGTTCATTCTGGGGGAAATCTTAATTTTTTGTATAGGCCTAGTGATACTTACATTTTTCGAATATACAATCGAATAGTTTCCTCCAAAGGCGAGATCTTGGAGCAGCTGAAAGATATCTCTGAGCAGACATTACAAACACTGAGGGAAACCGCACAGGTCGAGGTGTTACTGATGCTATGAGCTCTTACTGCACCGGTCACTTATCTTTTCATTTATTGTTTTAAAATTACATGGTGGTATATTTAACAATGAACAAGGTTAGATATCTTGAATAAATCTTCATAATGCAATATTTTTTATTTTATTTTTGTTGTAGTTGTTATTTCATAAGCCTGGGATGAAACAGGAGTTAAATTTAACAAGAAAAAGGGAAATATAAAGGAGATTTAGCCCACTTTTGCTTGTGGATGAAATTTTTTTGCATATAAAATAAAGAAATTAACAACATATTCAAGAGATCACGATTTGGGGTTTTCGCAAGGATAAAAAAGGGTTGAAACTGTCCGATTAGTGAAGTTTTTATTAACAAAATTTCGGGAGGAGCACGTGCAGATAATTAAACCTAACTAAACACAAGTGGAGCACGCTCAGAAAATTAAACCTAATTAAACACAATGGGAGCACATCAAGCTAATCAGGGGGGGGGGGGATGGTACTCTGGGTTCGGGCCAAATTCCGAGCCCTGAGCCCTCCCCCGGACAGCATGCCAAATAAGCATAATCTTTACTCTATTTAATTTGATGTAAGTGTGAACTAGTGAAGTAGGGTTAAAATGTATTTCTTATACTACAATGACAAAATAAATGGGCAGCTCTTTCTTTAACAAGACCACAATATGAGCAAGTTTAAACCAATATTATAGATGAATTAAACCTGTCACACGAGTTGTTGCGCTTGTGATATCGTCATGGGTCACATGATAACGTCAACATGGCGCATAAAGTGCGGATCGCATTCATACTTAACGAGATCTGGATATATAGTACCTACTCTTTTAGCGCTCGCTAAGTAAGTACTTATTGAAATTGAGTACCTACTCAATGAGTATGCGGTTCCGAACGCAGCCATGGACTCACTCCCTGCACTCCTTGTCGGTTCTTGTGTTGATGTAATGTTAAGTTATGTCTAGCGTTGTCTGATTTCTCTGTTAATAAATATAGCCGTTTAGTTTGGATGTCTTGGATCTCTCATTGTCTGACTTCAACAACTGTAACACTAACAGTATGTATAAACACAGTTTTGATGTGCCTAATATCAGTACATAAACCTAATTCTGCAGAATGTCATTATTGCTGCATAGCAAATATGTGCTTTAAGGTTCCTAAAATGTGGAGCAACATATGGCACTAACTGATTTTTTTTTTTGGCATACTGACCAACAGCAAACCTCGATCCCATTCAGTTTTATTGTCACAAACCCAAGGACATATTGGAGCAGGCATTTTGATTCAACTTCAAATATATGATTGATTGACTGCTGCCTGGAGAGAATTTTCTGACCAAGCCTTCAACCCCAGTCATTCTGTAACCCTCTGATTCTGGAATGTTGCGCAACAGAATTACGTAATTGTGGTTTATTGGTATAAAAGGCTGAGGGATGGATGATATGTGATTCCAGCCCTGCACCTACCAAATTTAAGTGATTTACTCATTCCCCTCAAAATGCAAATACTACTTTATACTTTAATATTTACCGTTGGGAAAGGTTAAAAGAATATGTATTTGTCATACTTTTCTGTAACAGTTTGTCAAATCTGATAATGTATAAACTTTCCAGACAGATCTACCATGAGCTTTTTTGTTAAACTATATTAAACAACCTACACTACTCATAATCCTGACGAGAAGTCAGTTTACCGTTGAAAAAGAAATTGCAGCAAAGAAAGCTTAGCAGCACTGTTTCATTCTTATAAAGCTTAATTAAACTCTAAAACTGTACATTCGCACATATCTAAAATAAAAAAATACAAAAATGTTACAAAAAAGTCAATAAAATGACTGTAATTTGAGAAAAGTACATTCAGAACCAAGGCGCAGCTAGCAAAAATGTTTTGAGACAAATGATCTTCTACTTATATATATGTCATGTAGTAGTGAAATGGTGTAATGTAATTTCAATTTATTACCCCCGTCATATCTTAAAGTAAACTAGTAAATTAATTCTGAAGAGTTCCATATTGGGGAAGGGTTCATATGTTTTCATTGTAAACAGAAACCTTGTCTGCATGTTATTTTGTAATAAACTTCTAGAACTGGGATGTCCAAGGGATGTCCAAAGCTACAAATATGTCATACAGGACATACAAAGTGTTTGTCAAACCTTTTCATGTGAATGTTTACTTCCCAACCAAACTGTTTACCACACTGACTCATAATGATTGATTATGATCATGCTTTTCCATCTGTGATCATTCATCACAGTATTAATCATTATATCTGGACATCACTCATGCACATATACTCAAACTGACACAGTTGTGTATTTTTGTTTTGTTTGCTATCATTTTGAATTCTGTGCTGACATGACAGGAAATGGTAAAGTTACAACTGCTCTATAAAACAAAAGAAAATTATAATAACCGAGTTTTTCCCCTGCCTATTATTTTGTGCACTTGTTTTTGGGATGTTTAAGTGAAGCTTTAATTACCCTGGTTTTCATTTACTGTAATACTACTTACAACACTTTACATTTTTGGCTGTTTTCTATCATTTTGAATTCTGTGCTGACATGACAGGAAATGGTAAAGTTACAATTGCTCTATAAAACAAACTTGAAGATATTATTCAGGCATGGCGAGAGATAGTGTCACATGCCTGTCCTGTCTCGTGTAGCAGATGTGGTGTTTTATTATTTTGGGCATGTGCTCCTGTCTCTGTCTAGATCATCCTCGCACGAGAGAAATCTGCATCACTGATTACAGCGCCAACGAGCGCCAGATCACCTCTTATTTAACAAACAAACTAAATGATGCGCTTCTAGTTAACCAGATATGTTGTGTTTGTATTAGTTAGGTTCATCCATGAAGCAAGATGTTTCAAAAAGTGGTTGGGACATGTGCCACCCCGCAAATTACGCCTATGACTCCATCGGAATGCGTGTTCAGTGCAGCTGGCAACATAGTAACTCCCCACCGCAACCTTCTCAAACCTGAGAGGGTAAACCCGCTGTTTTACCTATCAAAAAATCTGTAGGCATAGATACCTGAATTGCATAACAACAATTGTTGTCTTAATTGTTTCTGGCCTTGTGTTTGTTTTTAGCAATAAGTTTATTCGAGTAGCCTACATTTGAGGCGATTTAATTGTTTTGCCGTTTCGTTTTAGTTCTTTCATTGTGTTTTTTATTTTTTAAAGACTATTTTGTTATTTTTAATTTTTAGGCTACCGTCAACCTGGTGTCGCAGCCTGTCTATTTTAATGGACTATTTATTTCTGTAGCCCATACAGCGGGCAAGAGCTAAAACACATATTATAACTATAAAAAATACATTGTCAGCTGACATTTAAGTATTTCACTGCACTTTAACAAGAAATCTTATCTTAACGGCCTATGTGCAGTATTTTTTTTCATTGTTGTTCAGTCGTTAAGTCTTTTGAAATAAAGCTGCTTTTACTTTTTGACTGATTGTTCTGTTCGGCTCTATAGGCTATAGCCAATAATTATAATATAACAATGTGTTATTGTATTATTATGAGTATAAAATAAATTTACATGTATGAAAAACAAAAAATGCTTTAGCCTGATGATGATGATGATGCCATTTTCACCATGGCTCATGTGAATTTGTGAATGTAGGGCTAGGTTGATCACCTTGCAATTACATTCTGAAACTACGTAGTTTTTAGTGTGGTGTTGCACATAGCCTGTGAGTGCAACACCATGCGCTTTGATGTTGATGTGAATAGTAAGGCTAAGCAGAATAAGTACAATTAATGTAATGATGATAATAATAATAACTATGATCACCATATTTTTATTTAATAATGAAAAATATATATTTTTAATTATATTCATTGGCAGGGTTGCCAACTTTTAAGTTCAGGTTGGAGTGAGATTTTTTTTTGGGGGGGGGGGGGGGGGGGGGGGGGGTGCTTTGATCTTGATTCAGTATCAGTTTATATCTAGTATATATACTGTACATAATAAGAAAAAATATGTTTGTTTTAGCACTAGTTTAAACATTTCTTGGGTCAAATTATATGGGCCATTCCTTAATGTTCACTTGTGAGTGCTTATATGAGTATCATTATTCATCAAAAATATTAGGATGCAAGTTATTCAAGTTTTGAAATTTCACATTTAAAGAAATCTAGTGTTTGATCATCATATCTAAATATTTATTAGAATGCAAAGACTGCAATATATTTTTGAGCAACTAGATTACATGTATATTTATTAAAGAGCCATAAGGCACCTAATGGCATTACAAATAAACATTAATATTTTTAGCCACAAAATGACTCTAATTTGCCTCTTTGAATTGGAATTCTCTATTTTAACATTAATTACTACACTATTGTAATATAAATATTAGAAGAAATATATACAAATATTAGAAGAAAAATATTTTAAGTGGTCATTTATTGACAATAATTGTTGCACAAATAGTATTTAGTACTAAAAGATCTCCTAAAAATATTCAATAAATATAATTTAATGAGTATGAGTGTGACCAATTAGTAAGGAATACCTGAGGGCTAAATACAAGAATAGCATTAATGTTAGCAATGTTGTATCTTTATCACTCTCCATAATAAAACGATCCTGTAAATATGGCTGACTTAATAATCAATACACACTAACACTATGCTGTACTGTTTACCAAAACTTGCAGCAAACATCTATATGGTGAAACTGTTGTGTATGCCATTTAAATTCATTGGCACTGCGCTAGAAGTATTGAGCGCTCATGGGCCACGTGACCAGCGCGTACCGCAGGGAGACGAGAGCATGCAACTCCGCTTTTCAACGCCTCTGGCTTTAACATTATGCCACATTAGCGCCAAAACGCTATTTATTGTTTGAATTTCATTAAAACACATTAAAAAAAATTAAAGCTTATAGCTTTGTTTAATATCAAAAGCAGGTTTGGCAATTTGGCGTGAGATTGAGTTGGGCGGAGTGAGAGCGTAAGACAGAGCCTGAAAGCGTGAGTATCACGCCAGATGCGTGAGAGTTGGCAACCCTGCATTTGGCGCGAGCCAAATATCGTTTTGAAATCGCCAACAGCTGAGCTTTCTGCGATCTCTCTGCCTATCGTCATTACATGATACTATCGTCTATCGGCACAACCCTAATAACTATAGCTTTATTTTTCCCACTCTGGCTCAAAAGATGAAGAAAATAATAATAACACCACTTTTTTTCCCGTTTCAAAGAGGAACTCAACACTGTATCTTCGATTGATGCAATGGGCAGTGGCATCAGCGTGACCCATGTCTGAAGAATGTGTAAACACACTCCAGTGTGAGATTTGTTTGCACTTCATTCAGACCACTTACGCTGATGCTGGTCCCCATAGTGCTGATCCAAGATGCAGTGTCTCATTCCCCTTCTCAGGGAACCACAGTTCCCTTTCGTTCAGTCACTCCGACGTAACGTCAGTGACTGACGAATGGGGGTTTCGCCTAGAAGCCAATCATCTTCGAGATCTTAGAAAGCGCCCAATGGCAGTGCCAATGCCATGGGCATGCGAATTTGCATGCGTAACTCCGCCTACCCACCTGGGTATATAAGGAAGTAGCTGGCATGAATCGCATTATGTTTCTGCTTCGGAGCCAAGAGCATCTCTTCACTCCGGCAAGCCTGAATTCTGAAGTCCTCTCTTCAGTCTTCGAGACGAGCGGTTCTCCAGGGTGTTGGTGTAACGGCGCATTCCAGCGATCTCACATTGCCTGCCTGCTGATCTGTGCAGTGATCTGCAACAGCTGTGTGTGTTTTCCCTGGGCGCTTCGGCACTCTGCAGAGCTTCCTCTCACAAAAAGAGCTTGCGTGTGGCACGTCTTTTTCAAGACGGGTTGCCCGCGCACTTCCGGGTGCGGTCGATATCTGTTGCTGTCTTTGGGACGCATTCACTGCTCGACGTGTTTGGGCCCAGCACAATCGGACAGTGTTTGTGGATGTGCTGTGTTCCCTCTGTGGGAACATGACCATCGCGATGTTGTGGTCGAGACTCAATGATCTCTGTAAAGAGAGAGAGTCCCCTCTGCCACACCCCGATCTACCATCTCCGAGAGAGGTGGTACTTTGGCTGGTGGCCAGGGTGACCTGAGGGCGGTGCTGTGGTATTAAGAACCCTGACGATCATTCCTCGGGCCACTCCCGCCCTCTTGCACATCGCTTCCAGTGAGTGTTGGACTGAAACAGCGGGACCGTCTGCTGACGCCCCGTTCGTTTCGTTCATACTCCAGATAGCGGCGAGAGGTCGATTGCCGCATCTCAAGGTGGGCTAGAGTCCTTTGGGGATGACGATTCGGCTATGCTCCGCCTCCGGGTGTGGTAGCACTGTAGAATCTGACCTAGAGTTGACAGCCATGTTATCTCGGGCAGCCGCGAGCCTCGGGCTGGTGTGAATCTCCGCCCTGTCACGAGTGCTCGCGGTTGGGCGATTGGTTTTTGGGGGTGGCACCCGACAGCTGCGGGCCCCGCCCCCAATGCCATTTCGCTCCCGAGATGCATGAGGAGTGCACGCGGTCCGGGAGATCTCCGGGTCTTCCCGCGACCGTTTGGTGGCCTCCTCCGCCTTCTCTGCCCTCGAGGGGTCGCGGCCTAAGGGTACACTGGGGTCCCTCCCCCTCGGTCAGGTGCTCTGTTGCGCACTTCGGTGTCCACTGAGTGCTTTGACTTGACGCGGTGAGGCTATCCTAAGCGCCCTCCCAAGCCTGCTGGCTCGTCTACTTCGGTGGCGTAGTCCAGCAGTGCTATGGGGTAAGCTGCCGCCCCGATGTGTATGCACGAGGACAGAGCTGATCCAGGGCTTACGAGCCCCCTGGCAGAGCAGACCCCAGTGGAACGCGAGTCCTTCCCTGGTCTCCTCTGTCAGGGCGCAGTCGTTACCAGTGCCTCGACACCGGGCCGCTATGCCACCCGAGTCCGGGCCGGTAACACTTCCTCGAGGAAGGCGTGCCGCCACCGATCCCGCCCAGCGCGGCATGGGTGACCACACGCCCCCTGGGTCAGGAGATGTCCACAGCTGTGGTCCGGGAAAGACAACTGGCCTTACTTGGTCGATGTGGGACGGCTGAGTGAGCCCGCCTCCTCAGCTCGCCCATATCCCAGGCCGGCCTTTTCGGCGGCACAGTCAGGGACTGCGCCCAACAGTTCTTGGCTGTCCCCAGGGGCAGACTGAGGCCATCTGCCCCGGCGGCCCGCTGCTGCACCTAAGCGCCGCCGGCACAGTTGCCTCAGCCTCCTCGCCGCCTGGGCGACTTCCTGCGACCCCCTCCCGCGTGGCCACAGCAGCAGCCTTCACCCTGGCCACGCCACAGGGCGCGCTGCAGGAAGCCGTCCCAGTCCGCGCCAGCCCCGCAGCCTGCTGAAAATAAGGCCAGCGGCGCTCCGGACGCGGACAGCTCTGGGATGGGCAGTTCTTTCATGGGACGGTGGCAGGTCCGCCCCTTCCCCCGGTGGAGGGCCGGGGGAGAATCCTTTGACCAGCTGCTGGCCCACGGGTCAGCAGCTACCTTTGTAGAAAGAACTGATTAACCCATCCCTGAGCACCCAGAGACTGGTGACGGCAGTGTGCGCCGCCCCCGGGCCACGCCGCTCTCGTCCCTCTCTGTCGCCAGCCCCCTCTCAGAGCAGACCCCAGTGGAACGCGAGTCCTTCCCTGGTCTCCTCTGTCAGGGCGCAGCCGTTACCGCCGCCCCGACACCGGGCCGCTACGCCACCCGAGTCCGGGCCGGTAACGCTGCCTCGCTGCCCCACCGAGGGTACGCCGGTGCTCCGCGTGACCCCGTAGGTACACTCCCTGGGAGCGTGGCTACAGCTGCCGGGTCTGTCCCGCTGGGTCGCACGGACCATCCGGCTCGGCTACGCGATTCAGTTCGCGCGAGCTCCTCCCCGCTTCCGGGGTGTCCGGTACACCGTGGTGGGGTCCTATGCCCCAGTCATGCGTGCGGAGATTGCGACCCTACTGGCGAAGGTTGCGGTCGAGCTCGTCCCTCCAGCCGAGATGAAGTCCGGCTTCTACAGCCCTTACTTCATTGTACCGAAGAAATCCGGTGGGTTACGACCGATCCTGGACCTTCGCGTCCTGAACCGATCCCTGTTCAGGCTTCCGTTCAGGATGTTGACTGCGAAACGCCTTTTCGAATGCGTTCGTCCATGCGATTGGTTTGCAGCGATCGACCTGAAGGACGCGTACTTCCATGTGTCCATCCTTCCGCGACTCAGACCGTTCCTGCGGTTTGCGTTCGAAGGGCGGGCATATCAGTATGCCGTACTACCATTCGGGCTAGCTCTGTCCCCTCGCGTCTTCACGAAGATTGTCGAGGCAGCCCTTGCGCCACTCAGGCAACAAGGGGTTCGCATCCTGAACTATCTCGACGACTGGCTCATACTGGGCCACTCTCGGGACCGGGTGTGCGAACACAGAGACCTGGTTCTCCACCACTTAGCTCGTTTGGGCCTTCGGGTCAACTGGGAGAAGAGCTAACTCTGCCCCGTGCAGAGGATCTCTTTTCTCGGTATGGAGATCGACTCGGTCGCCATGTGCGCGCAGCTTACCGGCTTGCGCGCGCAGTCGCTGCTGACTTGCCTCAGGCAGATAGAGAGCAAGAGTGCGGTTCCACTGAAACTATTTCAGAGGCTCCTGGGGCATATGGCATCTGCAGCCGCGGTGACGCCGCTCGGATTGCTTCATATGAGACCGCTTCAGCACTGGCTTCGCGATCGAGTCCCGAGATGGGCATGGCAGTCTGGCACGCTCCGGGTCCCAGTGACTCAGGCCTGCAGACAGACACTCACCCAGTGGTCGAACCTCAGCTTTCTACGGGCAGGAGTGCCCTTAGAACGAGTTTCCCGGCATGTTGTTGTGTCAACAGATGCGTCCACCACGGGTTGGGGTGCCATGTGCAATGGACATGCAGCCGCCGGTTCTTGGTCAGAGAGCCAGAGCCGCCTGCATATCAATTGCCTCGAGTTGCTGGCAGTACGGTTCGCCCTGCACCGCTTCCGAGCGTTGCTGAAGGGTCAACACGTACTAGTCAGATCGGACAACACGGCCGTAGTAGCGTGCTTCAACCGCCAGGGCGGTCTACGCTCCCGCCGCATGTCTCAACTCGCCCGCCATCTCGTTTTATGGAGTCAGAAGCGCCTGAGGTCCCTTCGTGCTGTCCATATCCCGGGGATCCTGAACCGTGCAGCCTACGAGCTCTCACGGGTTCAGCCAATCCCTGGGGAGTGGAGACTCCATCCCCAGTCGGTCCAGCTGATTGGGATCAGCGGGGACGCACAGGTAGTTCTGTTGCCTCTCACGACTCGTCCCACTGCAGCCTGTACTATTCCCTGACCGAGGGCACGCTCGGCACGGATGCACTGGCGCACAGCTGGCCGCGGGGCCTACGCAAGTATGCGTTTCCCCCATCGAGCCTTCTTGCACGTTTTCTGTGCAAGGTCAGGGAGGACAAGGAGCAGGTCATCTTGGTCGCCCCGTACTGGCACGGCCGGACCTGGTTCCCAGAACTAATGCTCCTTGCGACAGCCCCTCCCTGGCCAATCCCTCTGAGACAGGACCTACTCTCTCAGAGACGGGGCACCCTGTGGCACCCGCGTCCCGATCTTTGGAACCTCCACGTGTGGCTCCTGGACGGGACGCGGCAGGTTTGAGTACCCTACCACCTCCGGTGTTGGCTACCATCACTTCCGCTCGGGCCGAGTCCACGAGACAGGCCTATGCGTTGAAGTGGAACCTCTTCGTCAATTGGTGCTCTTCTCGCCAAGAAGACCCCTGGAAATGCCCGATCGGGTCCGTGCTCTCTTTCCTCCAGGAAGGGTTGGATCGAAGGCTGTCTCCATCCACCCTGAAGGTTTATGTGGCCGCTATCGCCGCCTACCATGACCTCTTGGACGGGAAAACGGTAAGTAAGCACGACCTGGTCATCAGGTTCCTGAGGGGTGCGAGGAGACTACTTCCTCCTTGTGCTCCTCTCATACCCTCTTGGGACCTCTCAGTAGTTCTAAGTGCTCTGCAGAGGGCCCCATTGAGCCTTTGCGGTCAGTAGATGTTAAGTTCTTGTCTATGAAGACAGCACTCCTGACCGCATTGGCCTCCATCAAGAGGGTAGGGGACCTGCAGGCATTTTCGGTTGACGAAACGTGCCTGGAATTCGGGCCGGCTGACTCTCACGTGATCCTGAGACCCCGGCCTGGATATGTGCCCAAGGTTCCCACCACTCTGTTCAGAGACCAGGTGGTGAACCTGCAAGCGCTGCCTTTGGAGGAGGCAGACCCAGCCTTGGCATTGCTCTGTCCAGTACGCGCCCTTCGCGCTTACGTAGACAGGACGCAGTGTTTCAGGACCTCAGACCAGCTCTTTGTCTGTTATGGTGGGAAGCTGAAGGGAAGGCTCTCTCAAAGCAAAGGCTATCTCACTGGATAGTGGACACCATTGTTTTGGCTTACCAGCAGCAGGGACGCCCATGTCCCCTTGGGGTCAGGGCCCATTCCACCCGGAGTGTGGCCTCCTCTTGGGCTTTAGCACATGGCGCTCCGCTGACAGACATCTGCAGAGCTGCAGGCTGGGCGACACCAAACACATTCGCCAGGTTTTATAACCTCCGAGTGGAGCCTGTATCCGACTATGTACTCGCCTCTACAAGTGGCCGGTAATGGATTGGCTCAGGTGTCTTCGCTTGCTCGCCATTCCACTCCACGGACTGGATACGTGCGATATTCTTCTCAGGTGAGTTCCCCGAGAGCCCTGAGCTCCTCCAGCACTGACGACGCCGACGCCAGTAAGTCTGCCCTTAGCCCAGACACTCGTGTCCGGCCAGGTGCCCCATGTGCATGGTTCCCCTCCGGCGACCCCCACATGTGTATTTCCACCGTAAGCCTCCCTGAGCGGGTGTATTCCCTTGGCAACCTTGCCACCTCCTGGGGTTAAAAATCCACCTTCGGCTGGTACCCCAGTGATCTTCCGTATGCAGCCCCCCGGGGTCATACGTGTATCCCTAAGTCCTCCCTACGGGTAGGCATCTTGGCGCATATCTCCTCCTGGAATATGCCTCCCAGTGTACCTTGGTATTCCTGCGTTAAGTAGAGGCCTTTGACCGTTCTGCTTGCATCAGGGTTCTCACGCTTGCGCAGGGCACTGGAAGACAGCCGAGTGGCGTTATTGTATTGGGACCCCCATTCGTCAGTCACTGACGTTACGTCGGAGTGACTGAACGAAAGGGAACGTCTCGGTTACGTATGTAACCCTCGTTCCCTGAGGAGGGAACGGAGACGTAACGTCCCGCTGCCACTTCCGCTGTACCGCTGGAACGGCCGAGAGTTCAGTCTTGGCTCCTCAGCAGGTAACATAATGCGATTCATGCCAGCTACTTCCTTATATACCCAGGTGGGTAGGCGGAGTTACGCATGCAAATTCGCATGCCCATGGCATTGGCACTGCCATTGGGCGCTTTCTAAGATCTCGAAGATGATTGGCTTCTAGGCGAAACCCCCATTCGTCAGTCACTGACGTTACGTCTCCGTTCCCTCCTCAGGGAACGAGGGTTACATACGTAACCGAGACGTTACAGTTGTAAGCTGAGATGTTCCCTTTTGAGGGAACTTCATGCTGCGTCAGTGTTGACACTATGGGAACACATCCTCGCATGACCGGTGACTGAACCACGTGTAAAACACGCGTTCGCTCTCGCGGAAGATGGATGCACTCATTGTGATAAGCTGCTGAGAGGAAGCTCGCCTCCCACTTTACTTTTTATTTTTTTAAAGTCTCCATTTCTGCTGAAATAGCATGGCAACTTCGATTGTGGGGTTTCAGGTGGGTAGAGCCGAGGCACATGAGCAATATGCAGCAGTGATACAGACCTGTGGGGCCCTGAACACTATGTAATCCCCCTATAAGTGCTTAAAAGAGTCAGGATGCTTGTGTTGGGGCACATGCATTGTGGGGATACCAGGCCTACCTATTGAGTAATATTATCTCCTGAGGCAGAAAAAACCCTGCTGTTTAATGGTTGCTATAGTTCCCACAGAGAGATATCTGTGATAAGGAAAAAGAGAAAACCTTTCTCCTTGATGCTCTGATCTCGTACTCTGGCCTTTTCAGACTACCAGTGAGGAGAGGCACGGTCTCAGTCAGCAACTTTCAGGGGTATGTGAGGGTTCAAGAAGTAATAATAGCAGAGCTAGAAGAAGCACATTTATCACACACTCTAAGCTCCCCTTACGCTGTGTTCTTCTATAAAAAATGGCAAGAGGCAGACAGAGTGATATAGCTCTGTGCCCTCTCTTGGAGAGGACTAGTGGGTCTGCTTGCTTCTCGAAAAGAACCATTCTTCTTGCTAACACTTTGAATATAAAGGGTATGGTTGTCTGTAATAAAATAAAGATGGACTGCGATCTCTTCTTTATTGGTTTCCAGCATAGTTGAAGGATTGGTCACACTGACTTGATGCATTCCCTTCTTTTTCTGGTGGCTATTTTTAGTAGAGGTGTTTAGCATTAGAAACCAGAGGCTGGTAATTACTGAGGGACCAATACATAGTTTTGGCATGAAACTCTAACCGAACGCTAATTGGTTCTTTAAATGCTGCAGCACCAGCCAATCAGAAGTATTTTCCAAATCCATGTAATCATAAGCTTCTGTAATGAGCAGCGTGCTTTTAGAAATCCTCTGAAATTCAACATCTTACATAATTTAATCTTTGTTGCCTGGCGCACCAAGCCTCTTCAAGCACCCCGTCATTTGTCTGCTTGAACGACATTGTGAAGATATCCCCAAAAACCAAAGCTATTACTCTACCTCTTCTGCACAAATGCTTTTACAACCTCTGAAGTGGAGCTTTCGATCATTATGCCAACACTCTTTTAGAGGCAGTTTTAAAAAGAGCCTCTCAGAGTGGCAGTGTATCTCAGAAGTCAAGATGGGCAGCGGATCACCAATTCCCCCAATGCTGTGGTGAAAAATAGTGGAGCACTATCAGAAATCAGTTTCTCACAGAAAATGTAAAAGAATTTGGAGTTATCATCATCATTTTGGTTGATCATTTTGGTTGAGATTGACATTTCAGTGTTTAAAGTATGTTGGATCAGCATAGACACTTTGATGAAAATCAACAGCACTCACGAGTGGCGACAGTGATGTTGAAGTAACAGTGATTTGTAGTTGATGAGCACAAGACCATGCAGGTGTGTATCTCTGCAGAGCACTAGTGGGTGTTTCCCAATCAATGGGGCGTTTTCAAACCACGATGGGCATTTTAATCGCTTTCCCTGATTTGCTCTAATCCCCTGGGGACTTGGTTTAGGGATGGGCCTTCATGAGTTTAGCAAGTCTGTTGAAAAATTGTTGAAAAACATCTAATTAAGTTTGAAATTAGCCACTGATTGGTAAACGGTTTGGCATTTGTACTTCTCAGTAGTTTAATTGATGCTTCTTTATTAGAGAAAACACAGGTGCATCCTATACAGTCTAGTGTGTTGAACCACTTGACATACATGACTTCTCTTGTGCAATTTCAAACAATGCTCCATCTACTTTATCATTTCTGTTCATTTCTTTCCTGTGACTGTTATTTGCATTTGATATGTATTACTGATTGTAATTAGAAATATTTGTCTACATTCTTAAAGGTCCCATGGCATGGCATGGGTTGTTTTATTGTTTTATAATGTTTCCTGGGGTGTACTTATATTGATAGTATGGTTTTTACATAAAAAATGTCATAATTTAGAAATAAAAGGCATTTTTTTCTATACTGATATTAGCCGTCTGTTTAGAATGCTCTGTTTCAAGAGGCGTGTCTGCTGTGAGTCTTCAGTGAAAACACCCACTGTTGTGATTGACTGACATCTTTGCATTTAAAATTAGATAACGTGCGGATGGGGGCGTGGTTTAGTCAGACATGAGCAGGCAGCTGCAGCGCTGCCAGTGGAGAGAGAGACAGAGAGAACCAGAGCTGGGTAAAGATTGCAGAGGAAGTGTTATTCTAACGAGTTTTTGAAAGCGCAAGTTTATTTTGTTTGTATCTGAGAGCTCTGAATAAACACGAGTGAACTTTGCAACGTTATTTCTCTCACAAAATGCTTTCACCACAGCTTACAACAAACACGACATGAATACAGTAAGAGCTTCTGTTGAGCATAATGAGCAATGTCATTCGAACGTGTGATTGACCGATCGGAACATTATAAAGAGTGTTCTTTGAATGCTCTCTCCAGTTTAATCATTTAAATAACAGATTTGTCTCATGCTGCTAACAGAAACGACGTGAAGTTGATGGTTTTAGTCACTGACTTGATTCACTGATGCATCAAGACGGCCAGCGGCGGGACTGACAGTTTTAAACGATTTAGGAAGAAAGTCTGTGTGAACTTGAATGATTAGCTACACAACAGAACTCACTGATCCCAGATCAGGCATTAATGAACACTGTTACTCACTGGTTGTGGCGGTGCTGTTGAATCCATATAGTAAAGCCTGGGCTGCTGACATCCACTGATAAAACTGACTCCTTTCTCTACTAATTCTCTGGGCGGGCAAAGCAGAGGAAGGGGCAGTAACCTTTTGCGGTATGACGCCATAACAGGAGAATTTTAAAATCAGCTCATCTGAGCTCTCAGTTTCTCAAAGGCAGAGAAAGACAGCCTGAAGTCATTTTATACTGATCAAAATTTCTAGCGACTTGGGGACAATATTCAGGCCAGGGGAACTCATATTAATGTTGAAAAACCTCATAAAATAAAAATGTCATGCCATGGGACCTTTAAAAATGCATCTAGCGTTAGTAATGTTTATTGGGAAATTCCTGAATGAAGTTCTAACATCATTTAACAGAAGTGCAAGAGCCATGAACAAGAGCAGGAATGTCACACTGCACACAAAGCTTGCGGAGCACATTTCTCTTTTAGTAAAGCTGGGCATACACTGTGCGATTTCTATGCGTTTTCAGCAAGGTTACCTACTCACACTGTACGAGTAGATCGCATGCGATGTAAAGCCAAAGCTCACGATTGATGTGCTCTCACTGTGCGGTCCGACCGTCGAGCGCGTCTTGACTGCTCACACTGTACGGGTGAAAAATGCGCAATAAAACCCCCGTGGCGACGATAGACCATGGTGTAGGTAAATGCATCAGCTATTGATATCAAGAGGATTTAGAATTTATGTATAAAATTATTATTATTATTAGAGTAGGCCTACTTTTATTATTAAATTGATATTACATTAATTTGCCCCCTCCCCCCAACAATAATGCATAATCGACACACTGCATAATAAAATAATAGATAGATTACTCCTCACTATTTAAAAACATTTAGCCCGATTAAACAAGGAATTATAGGTCTATAATTATATGATTATAATGTTAGAACACTGCAATAATAATGTCTGTCTCAATGAAAAGTAAGAGCAGATTTATCTAAAAACAACTTCTTTAACACAAAATGGGCCTACTTCTCTTCTATTTTTTTTTCTCACAATATGGACCAAAATAGAAATATTAAGAAAATAAATAAGAAAGAAATAGGCTACGTTATCAGTATGTTGAATTACATTTATCTCTCGTTGTCTGAGAATATGTACCGAAAGCTTGTCAGATTTTGCTTTCACTTTCTGTAGTGAATAATTGACTGGGTTTGAGACTGCGTTTAAACTGCTTATTGCGTGATATCCACTGACTCGCGTTCATGAAGAAAAAGAATACATTGCAACATGACATTGTGTCAAGATGGACAACGGTTCCCACTTTCCGTCATAATAAGATTAAGTAGGCCTAGGCTAAATATTAATTAATATAAAAAAAATAAAAATAAAATGTGAAAGTAAAACAAGTAGGCTAAATTAATGATCAACTAGCTAAATGAATAAGATGCACTGGATATATACAACACAAACTGGAGGCACAACAGTTTACTTAATTTCTGCTATTTGATAGCTGCCTACATAATTAAAGATCTCCCTCTTTTCGTTTTCTTCCGTATTGCTTTTAAAAATTAAATGGTTGAACTTCTGCTTTCGCGCAGGCGCAGTGAGGGGAAATAGGGCAATCAGTTCGTGGCTTTGCTTCAACTGTGCGATAACCTCACGAGGGGCGAGCAGAATTTCTGACATGCCAGAAATTCATCCGACCATCCGATTCCCGATCGTGAGAGGTTTGTCGCCCCTCGCTTCCCCCTGTACACTGCACGAACACCTCGCGACAAACGACGCACGATAAATCTGAAAATCGGCCCGACCCAAAAAAAGAGTCGCACGAGTCAGAATTCGGCTCGAAATCGGACGAAAATCGCACAGTGTATGCCCGGCTTAAGAGCGAAGGAAAATGATGATGGACAATAAAAAAAATAAGAAGCACCTTCATGATAATGCTGACATTGATTATACATTGAGTTAGTTTCGACAGCCTTACCTTACCTGTCTTATCTCCTGCTCTCTTAATTACTAATCAGGTAATTATTCATATTCCTGAATCGCTATTAAATTTAGGGAATGTAACTGATCTCCATTCAGTAGCCACTGAAACACAAATGATAAAAAATATCTTGTGTTTATTGAGAAAGTGACTGACATGCCAACTGTCTGGTTACCAACATTAATTAAAATATATTATTTTGTGTTCAGCAGAAGAAAGACACTGATACAGGTTTGGAAAAACTTGAGGGTGAGTAAATGTCATTTTGATTTCAGGGTGAACTATCTCTTTAAATAATGTTTTGTTGAAAATCTAAGCACTTTTATTATTCAAGTTTAACTTATTTATTTGTTATTTGTTATTTGAATGCTATCTAGTTTCACAGAAAATGACCTGAGATAAACCTGTAATGGTTTATGGTCATAGCTCAGAGGTGTTTATTCCTCTGCATGTTTAGCTCAACACACCTGCCTGAAGTTTTCATTGATCATAATGACTGTGATCAGCTGCTTCAGGTGTGTTTAATTAGGGCTGGAGATAAACTTGGTGGGAAAAATCTCACACACTTTCTTTTGATACTGAGATTTTTTAAAAACTAAAATAAATATACAGAATTTAACAGTACTATAATCATAGTTTGAATATTTTGTGTTAAGCAAATTTTGTTTAAGTGATTCATATTTTGATTAGTATATTAACATTCCTAAATGTGATTGTATGATTTAAATCTGAAATGACTTGCTCTTCATTAGTATCATGTTTTCTTTTTTTCCGATTTCAGAGAACCCAAAGGAAAAGAGGCAGTTGTCTGATGCGAGCCAGATTTTTAAAACCTGAACTGTTGGCCCACCGGTATTTATAATGACATCAGACTTCTGAAATTAATTATATTTTTAAAGGTTGTAATGCTTTTGTCCTATTGTCCCCCCCCCCCCTTTTTAAAGAAGGATCTTTTATATCTTTTGTACTGAATGTGGTAAACTGTTAAATAAATTAAATTGACTCAACTGCTATATACTTTTATATTTTAAAAGGTTTTCTCCAAATTTGAAATGGTTATTTTTGATCATATCAGTGTTGATTCAACAGCAGTGATGTAGAATCAACATCATAGTGTAACATTGATTCAACAATATTACCATTAATTATTATTGTTAAGTTCAATATTGATTCAACATCAGTGATGTAGAATCAATCATACTTTAATGTTGATTCAATAGCATTACCATAACCATTTTTATTTCACCATTGATTCAACATTTAATGCAGGTGCAAACACATGATATTGAACTAACATCAGTTCATAATGTTGATTCAATGATATTACAATAGGTTTATTGTTGAAATATCAACATTGTTTCAACAGTAACTGAGGGTACAAAAGTGATGTTGAAAAAATATTTTGTAATGTTGAATCAATGATATCATTAATTTGTGGTTGAAATCCCAACATTGTTTCAACATTGAGGGTGCAAGAGTGATGTTAAAAAAAATATCACTTTGTAATGTTGAATCAATGCTATTATCGTTGATTTATGGTTGAAATCTCAACATTATTTCAATATTAACCAAGGGTGCAAAAATGATGTTGAAAAAATATCACTTTGTAATGTTGAATCAATATTATTACCATTGATTTGTGGTTAAAATATCAGTGTTGTTTCAACATTAACTGAGGGTGCAAGCGTGATACTAAATCAACATCACTTTGTAACGTTAACTCAATGTAATTAGCTAGATGCATCAACACTGAATAAACATTGTTCCCTTTCGTTCAGTCACTCCGACGTAACGTTGGTGACTGAAAAATGGGGGTTTTGCCTAGAAGCCAATCATCTTCGAGATCTTAGAAAACGCCCAATGGCAGTGCCAATGCCATGGGCATGCGAGATTTGCATGCGTAACTCCGCCTACCCACATGGGTATATAAGGAAGTAGCTGGCATGATCGTATTATGTTTCTGCTTCGGAGCCAAGAGCATCTCTTCACACCTGCAAGCTTGAATTCTGAAGTCCTCTCTTCAGTCTTCGAGACGAGCAGTTCTCCAGGGTGTTGGTGTAACGGCGCGTTCCAGCGATCTCACATTGCCTGCCTGCTGATCTGTACTGTGATCTGCAACAGCTGTGTGTGTTTTCCCTGGGCGCTTCGGCACTCTACAGAGCTTCCTCTCACAAAAAGAGCTTGTGTGTGGCACGTTTTTTCAACTTTCGATATCTGTTGCTGTGTTTGGGCCCAGAACGTTCGGACAGTGTTTGTGGATGTGCTGTGTTCCCTCTGCGGGAAAATGACCATCGCGAGGCTGTGGTCGAGACTCAATGATCTCTGTAAAGAGAGAGAGTCCCCTCTGCCACACCCTCATCTACCATCTCCGAGAGAGGTGGTACTTTGGCTGGTGGCCAGGGTGACCTGAGGGCGGTGCTGTGGTATTAAGAACCCTGACGATCATTCCTCGGGCCACTCCCGCCCTCTTGCACATCGCTTCCAGTGAGTGTTGGACTGAAGCAGCGGGACCGTCTGCTGACGCCCCGTTCGTTTCGTTCATACTCCAGATAGCGGCGAGAGGTCGATTGCCGCATCTCAAGGTGGGCTAGAGTCCTTTGGGGATGCTGATTCGGCTATGCTCCACCTCCGGGTGTGGTAGCACTGTAGAATCTGACGTAGAGTTGACAGCCATGTTATCTCGGGCCGCCGCGAGCCTCGGGCTGGTGTGGAACTCCGCCCTGTCACGAGTGCTCGCGGTTGGGCGATTGGTTTTTGGAGGTGGCACCCGACAGCTGCGGGCCCTGCCCCCAATGCCATTTCGCTCCTGAGATGCATGAGGAGTGCACGCGGTCTGGGAGATCCCCGCGGCCTAAGGGTACACTGGGGTCCCTCCCCCTCAGTCAGATGCTCTACGGTGTCCACTGAGTGCTTTGACCTGACACAGTGAGGCTATCCTTAGTGCCCTCCCAAGCCTGTTGGCTCGTCTACTTCGGTGGCGTAGTCCAGCAGTGCTACGAGGTAAGCTGCCGCCCCGATGCGTATGCACGAGGACAGAGCTGATCCAGGGCTTACGAGCTGCGTGCCACCACCGATCCCGCCCCCCGGGCGGCGTAGGTGACCACACGCCCCCTGGGTCAGGGGATGTCCAGAGCTGTGGTCTGGGAAAGACAATTGGCCTTACTTGGTCGATATTAACATATTTCCTCAACTGGGATTTCTTAGGACTTTTAGTATGTTGTTCTGGACACCTCATAGAAATGATCAATACTGAAAAAAAAAAAATTTTACAATTAGCCTGTCATAAAACGCAACTTTGCCTGGACTAATAGTATGGAGATTGGTCATGGCAGTCTTGAGAAGACAAGTCGAAACAGAGCGGAGGTTACATGTGGATGTTTGTGTGGTTCCTTGAGATTGGTTTGTGTGTCACCATGGATGCACTGGTGGGTAAGGAGGGAGATCTTATACTCGATCCTGAGCAAGACAGGAAGCCAGTGGAATGATTTGAGAATGGGGGTGATATGGTCGTATATGCGCACCCTCATGAGGATTCTAGTTGCACTGTTCTGAATATACTGGAGCTTCTGGAGATTTTTGCCAGGGATGCCAATAAGGAGCGAGTAGCAGTAGTCCAGCCTGGAGGAGACAAAGGTGTGGACAAGCTTCTCCGCATCTGCCAGTGTTAGTATGGGCCAAAGTTTGGCAATGTTTCTGAGGTGGAAGAAGGAGGTCTTACACAGATGTTTGATGTGAACTTTAAAAAGTAAGTTGCGATTTCATTCTGACCCCCAGGTTGGTGATTGATGTGGAAAGTGGAATGTCCTGATCAGAGAAAGCAATGCTGGTGATACAATAATTCCGGACCTGAAGTGGAGTGACGACTAGGATTGCTTCAGTCTTTGAGCTGTTTAGCTGCAGAAAGTTTTGCTTCATCCATGCCTTTATCTCATCCAGGCAAGTGATCAAAGTGGATTGTGTGAGGTCAGCAGAGGGAGATGAACTTGTCCTAAGGTAAAATTGAGTGTCATCAGCATAGCAGTGAAAAGAAATCCCATGCCGGCTAATCCCATCCCATGTAGAGGATGAACAGGGTGGGGCCGAGCAATGAGCCTTTAGGGGCACTGAAGGTGATGTTGTGTGATAGGGTTGTAGCTTCTCCCAACACAACATTTTCCGTTCCCTTTCAAGGAACTCGAGCTGCTTCACCGTTATGGGAACACTGCTAATGTTAGCCTGCCGGCAAACACACGCCCCCAGCTTCTGTTGCCTTCAACAAGCGCTCTATGTTTCATTGTCCAAACTGTCTCTGTGTTGTGTCTGAGTTCAGACTTTGTTGTTTTTTTTCACAAAATACACACATTACTGACAGTGAGAGATTATGGCGAATGAACCCTGCAAACAAGCCTGCACTGGTCCTTTAAGGGCCCACTTAGGGCTAGCCTAAGGGCCCCCAGGAGGCTGCCCGTGCAGGACCCCAGAGAATTTGCTCATTGGCAAAACGTTGGCCCCTTAGCGCTGGCCCTGCGCGGGCAGCCCTTACTTAGCCCCCAGGAAGCCCTCACTAGGCCCGCACTATTAAGCGCTGGTCCTGCACGGGCAGCCCTCACTTAGCCCCACAGGAAGCCCTCACTAGGCCCACACAGGGCATGCACTATATTATCTACAACAATAAAACTGTTTCACTATATATACACTATACACCTGAAATGGATGCATAAACCATATTACTAATGTCTGTAATCTGTATTGTCAAAAATGTACAGTAGTCAAAGGGATTTCAAATCAATGGATTTATTAAATGCAAAAATAGCTCATAAAATCATTAGAAAAAGTTCAATTCATGTCAATACAGCAAATGTAACACTCTGACAGGGAACATTATATATACAAATATAAAAATAATACAAATAAACAACAACAAAATTCTAACTTTGATCTCAGCTGAAAATGTGCTTTTCAAACTTGCCATGGACATACTCATGTGAGGGACCCCCATCCTGAGAGTTAAGACATCTTTCTTTTACAACGTAACACCCCATTAATACACTATAAATTTACTATTACTATTATATATCTACATTAGTTTATATCAAGTTACTTTATTATTATGATTCTACTCATTATAAGAATACACTGTTAATTGCATAATTTATTTGTATATTTAAGTCCAATTTTTATTCATTTACATTCATCATTAATTTAATAGAATAATAATAAAAGTAATCATGTATTTTTATCTTATTTATTTATGTATTTAATTTAATGTTTTTAATTAAATTAAAAACATTAAACTTTTGCAGGTTTTTTAAGCTAATTAATTTATTATTTATTTATTAATATTCAGATTTACTTTAGGTTTTCCACATATTTAATTTAATTTATTTACAGTCAGTCATTTATGTATTTTATTATTTTAATATTCACAGAGGTTTTTTTCACATATATTTTAATCTCATTTACTTACAATCATTTATTTATTTAATTATTATTACTTTAAAATATATGTGGAAAAACCTGTGAATATTAAAGTAATAATAAAATAAATTAATGATTGTAAATAAATAAGATTAATATTCACAGAGTTTTTTCCACATACATTTTAATCTCATTTATTTACAATTTATTTATTTTATTATTATAACATTCATAGAGGCTTTTCCCCATATATTTTAATCTCATTTATTTACAATTTATTTATTTTATTATTATAATATTCATAGAGGCTTTTCCACATATATTTTAATCTCATTTATTTACTTTATTTACAATCATTTACTTATTTAAAGATCCCATTCTTTGCGATTCCATCTTTCAAACTTTAGTTTGTGTGTAATGTTGCTGTTGGAGCATAAATAATACCTGTAAAATTATAAAGCTCAAAGTTCAATGCCAAGCGAGATATTTTATTTAACAGAAGTTCCCTTTCAAAGCCTACAGCGAACGGCCGGTTTGGACTACACCCCTGCACTTCCTGCTTTAATGACGTCACTAGAACCGTTTGTTGAGAGCGCGCATTCAGCGCTTGCATCTCCCCGTTATGGTAAGAGGCGGGACCTTTCCGGGCAAAGTGTGCTAAGCTGCGGTCCTGTAACGGATTCACAGAGGCAGGATTCAATTGCAAGTAACTCAGTTTATTGACAGAAGTGTCACAGAAGTCAAAACTCAGAACACAGAAGAAGTCCGGATAAGACGGTGCAGTGAGAGAGACTTTGTTGGCGACACGGGCAGGCTGTGAGCAGCAGTGACTCGGGGAGCGGTTGAGGTAATCCGGGAAGGGATCCAGCGTTTCACGGAAGGGGGAAACGACAACCAACACAGAGACACAAGGGGAACATCCAACAACGCTCTGACAAAGACAAGAGAGAAACAGAGAGACTAAATAGGGTGAAGGTGATGAGTTGCAGCTGGTGCAGGTGATCAGCCACAGGTGCGTGATGAGCCAATCCCAGGCTCCGCCCTCACCTACATTCAACACGCACCCAAGAGTGAGACAGGGAATCCATGAACCGTGACAGGTCCAATCACAACACGGGAAGTGCTGGCCCAATCAGAACTCGTTACGTGTTTCTGAAGGAGGGACTTCATAGAACAAGGAAATCATCAGGCCGTTTTTAGGACAGAGGAAACAGCGCTGTACGGATAAGTAAATTGTGTGAAAAATACTGTGTTTTTTACACGCGAAACATGAACTCATGTTATATTGCACACTGTAAACAAAATCAAAGCTTCAAAAACACGAAGAACGGGACCTTTAAATCGTATTTTTTAAATGGTTTTTCTCTATACTTTTCCACGGATCCCATGTCACGCCTTTGCGGCCCCCTGGGGGTCCCCGGACCCATAGTTTGAAAACTAAATATTCATTGGCAAAGCTCACTCTTCCCCCGAGGTCTCTCGGCTAGTCAGCAGACGGTGGTAGCGCTCCTTTCGTCCACCCGCTCGGTCTCTTGAATTCCGCAGCCACACCTTGATCTCACTCTCAACTTCAGCATCAGGTGGACTTGGCTGAAAGGAGGGGGGGGTACATGAAATTAAAAAAATCCTTCATTTGAACAAAATAAAGAATTCTATGTATCTTTTTACATTTGAAAATAATAAACTAAACTTTAAAATTTTTGTAATTAGTTTTTAATATTGTAATAATTTCAGTTACTCTCCAAATTAATGTAGAAAAAATTTAAATACAGCATATTTTAAATGTGTTGTAATGGCATCTTTTTATGAATGAAGGCCAGTATAACTGACACCAATGTCTCTATGAAACATTAATGACGTTACATTACAGTATAAATGAAAGCTACCCAATTTCAACATTTATTAGGTTTTTAAAAATTAAAAAAATGTGTTGGCTTCCCTGTTAGACATATACAGAAATGTAATAGTTATCAAACAGCTTTCTTAACTGCATAAACAATACATTAAATATAGATTAATCATCTTTTCTCTGTTCCCGTTATTTCTTTGTTCATCAGTGTAGCTGTCACTTTAAAATCGGCCACCGCCAAACATGATGCGGATCTAACGCGCAACTATTTTAAGAATCCTACTATGAGAATACTCAACAAAACTGACATTTTGACAGCATTCCATTCCCTGTAAATAATGAACATTTATAATGTACATGTAAATAATGAACATTTGTGAATTGCAGTGTCTCGGAGTGTAACTTACCGAGATATGATGTGAAAACGTCCTTGGACAATGTTGAGAGGGAGGCGCCAGAACTAAAATTGATAGAATGCTGTATTAGATATTTCTTCAAAAGCAAATCGTGGAGACATTTTAATAGTCCACAAACAAAAATCGTGATATATCCCAGCTTCGTATATTTCTAACTGTCTTTCTCCTCTGCACTTGCTAGGGCGCGTGCTCCGAGCACAGCCGTTTTAATAAGTTATACGAACTTTTAACGAACTTTTTTTCGTCAGACTTGAGCAGTTTACTGTGGCAAATTGACGTATAACATACAGAATAGGGGAAACGGGTGAAAAGGACTAACCAATATTTAGCCTATTTATTTAAGCTAAATCGAGTTTAAGCAAAGCAACGTTACTCCATTGCCACTCGACAAAAACATAACTAATGATCTGGATTAACAAAAACATACTGAAATACAATCCCAGACGAACACACACTGTGGAAAATAGGTACTGTTAAATACCAAATATAATACAATTTACAATTAAAACTCACCTCAGAGTCAGGAGAAATCCGTCAGATGAAGGCAGATCCAATTCGACAGTTGGCGGCAAAAAAAAAAAAAAAAAAAAAAAAACTACATTTGGGCTGCCTACACAAAACCTGCATGGGACCAAGGGTACAAAAGTTGCTCTGGGCCCGAACGGGCTGGCACACACTGGGCCATAACAGACTAAATGTGGGCAGCCCGCTAGAGTGGGCTGCTCACAGAGAGCGCGCGTTGAGCCCAAAAGCTGTGGGCCTCGCCTGGGAAAGCCCGCAGCGGGCCTGTTTAGGTTTGGTGTGGGCTGGCCCTAGCCCACTCTGCCCACAAAAAGCCAGCAGAGGCCCCGCAGGGGCATGTTTGCAGGGAACAGTCGTTCAGAAGGTGTGGTCCTCCCTGCTCGCGCTTCCTTACGAGCGGGGATACACACCCGATGTGCATTGTTTGTTTGGGTGAACAGCACGCGCAGTCGGCACTCGAGGGTGCTGGCTGCGAGCTTTGTGAGGCTCTGCCTCTCCGCGTGCTGCGATCCCGCCGGGCGCTCTTTGAGGAGGGCGTACCGGCTCGCGTTCCCCGTGGCACGGGCTCCGCTGCTGCTGAGGCACAGCGGCAGCTCAGATCGCGGGGTTCGCATATGAATCTGATGGAGGGGTGTGAGACGGGCCAGCCCTTTCTCAGCCTTCACTTGTCAGATCCAGTGCCGCTTCTCTGGGTTTGGGAGCCCGCACTGCGGTTTCTCCCGCCCGGGGAGAGGCCGCGATGCTGCAGCTGTCTTCCTCCGAGGAGGTGGATGTCTGCAGTGTCAAGCAGGGGTTGAGGACTCGCCACTTCAATCCCCTGCCAATGAGGAGCATCATGAGCGAGTCTGTGTAAAGCAGGCTTGACGAGCGCGTTCTCCCCGCGCGCTCTGCTCAGCCTCAGACTTCGGTCTATAGTAACACAAGCGTCGGTGTTCATGTGATACTGTTTGGGCAGTCAGTTCCTGAGGGTGCTGGCTGTTTTCATTGACGCGTATAGAGAAAATGCGTACGTTTTTCGGGGATTTCATCCTCGCGTCTGTGGTCTTTCATCTCGAGGGATGAAAGCCAAATATGTTGTAGTCGGATCGTATCTCGTGTTTGCTGAGGCAGCGTGTAGATGACGATTCCGTATGTATAAATAAATAAACAGTATCGTCTGGTGATAATGGCTTTAATTCTGAGATATTAAAGGGTTTATCTGATTTTGCTGGTCTCTCAATCGAGGTTGTTGTGACCATTCTACACTCTAGAGCTCCTTCCACGAGGAAAGTGCACACACTGAAGTGGAGGCTCTTCACCTTATGGTGCACAGATTGCCCGTGGGATCCAGTTAACTGCCCTGCGAGCGCGGTGCTGTAGTTCCTGCAGGGGAGATTCTCCGCTGGGCTAGCTCCCCCCACATTAAAGGTGTATGTGGCGGCCTCAGGTGCTTACCACACTCCTTTGGGTGGGTTTTCTTGGGGCGACTCCCTCTGGTTACTCGTTTCCTTCGTGGCACTTGGAGGCTGAGGCCTGCAGTTCGCACAAGGGTGCCGACCTGGGATCTCTTTGAGCCGCTCGAAGGAAGTTTCCGAGAAGTTTGTTGTTCTAAAGACGCTTTTCTCCCTAGGAGTATAGGAGATTTACAAGCTCTCTCGGTGGCACCCTTATGTCTGGAATTTGTGCCCAGTATGGCCAAGGCCTTCTTGTACTCTAGGCCGGTTTTAAAGCAGAGGATGAGCAAGTGGGTGGTCGAGTCCATCTCACTCGCTTATGTGGTGGTCGGGGAGCCTTCTCCTTTGGCTGTGCGGGCCCACTCTACCCGGGGTATGGGGGCCTCTCAGGCTCTCTTGGCAGGGGCCTCCCTGCAAGATGTATGGGATGCGGCAGGGTGGTCTTTGCCTCATACCTTTGTCAGGTTCTACGAACTAGACATAAATTCTACTCCTGGGGCTCGGATACCATACGTCCCCATACGAGCCGGGTGCCCGCCTGTTGAATTGTCTAAGGAGCGGGCACCCGGCTCGTATGGGGACATGGGTATTCTCATTCCCATAGTGGTGACGCAGCTCGAGTTCCTTGAACGGGAACGTCCCGGTTACATCTGTAACCTTAGTTCCCGGAATAGGAACGAGACGCTGCGTCACCTGGCCATACTCCCCGCATGCCCTCTAGCGGCTTGTTTCAGGCCTTCTCAGAAGCTGGGGGCGTGTTTGCCGGCAGGCTTTATAGTTTCCGGGTCGATGAAGTCACCCGCCTATGACGTTCCGTCTCTCCATTGGACTTATTACATACGTGCTTCACGACGCAATCACGCAGAGGTCTGTAGTTGTCAATAACATCTGGGTCTAAAGTGGGTTTTTTAAGAAGTTGTCTGATGATAGAAATTTTTAGTGATGAAGGAACATGGCCAGCCTGGAGGGAATGATTAATGATCTTGGTTATAAAGGGACTTAAGACACAGAGGTTAGATTTTACCAAGGCTGTGGGAAAAGGATCCAGTGCAAGTGGATGGATTATTTTTTTCTGATGACGTCCTTAACCTCGCGATGTGTGATGATGGAGAAGCAGCAGAGATGTTGGAGGGTCCCAGGCTGTGAATCAACAGTCGACACAGGCAGAGCAGAGGTGCTAGATAGGTGTAAGAGATGTTATCTACTTTGTTCCTAATAAAGGTCATGAACTTATTGCACCTCTCTTCTGTGGATTCTGAAAAAGTGAGTGAGTTTGCGGTTTTTAGAATGAGATTAATAGTGGAGAAAAGCTTCTTGGAGTTTCCAGGGTTATTGTTAATGATGCAAGAGTAGAACTGTGACTGAGCATCTCTCAAGGACCTTGCATAGGTCTTCTGATGCTCTCTATAGGCTTGCCTATGAACAGTGAGTCCTGAGAGCTTGAGACGCCTCTCAAGTACACGCACAACCATCTTCATCCTATGGAGTTCGCTCGTGTACCAGGGGGCTGAGCGTGAGGAGGTGACCATTCTAATTCTGACAGGGGCATGTAGATCTAGAATGTTGCTCAGAGATTAGTTGTAGAAGTCAACCAACTCCGTGACTGAGGAGACGTTGTATAGGCACGTTATTAATTGCATCTGAGCTCCGGCTCAGTATCATTCTAGTTAGGCCACTAGGTCAAATGCACATTTATAGGTAAGCTCAATAGTGTCAGTACACATATTTTTTGGCATTGTGATCTGCTGGGTGGGGGGTGTCAGGCTGTAACTCGGCTGCTTGCTTAATGTTGGCTAGCACTAAGCAGTCCACTGCTTTAAGGGCGTTCTACTATTTCTCACAGCATCCTTTCCATTGTGTGTTATTTTTGACTAAACTGAACAAATGATTGTATATGCTCAGCAGAAGCACCAGCAGTGTAGCAGATACATAAAAAAAATCAAGCCCAATTTAATAACAATTTATCCACTCCAAAAGTTGTCATGACTGAAATACATTGTTCAGGCATGAAATTAAAGTTGTTCATTTCAACACTGTGGCACCAGCCACTCAGAAGTATTTCCAAATCCAATTAACCATATTTATTTACCTTTATTTTACCAGGAAGTCTCATTGACTATATAGTGAGATGATGCAACCCCTTCAGCTTTAGCTGCCCTCCCCCTAGTATGGGTAGCAATGAACTGCTCAGGTGGCAGGAGATAAGATGATGTGATAAGATGAAAAAAAAAAGTTGCCAGCCACCACCAGGCTTTTTGACCATTTCCACCAAAATTGAATAGCCCATAGAATATTTAGTTTTATGAATATCTGAGCATGCAATACATCAAAAAAAGAACTGATCCTCTTCTTTTGAACATACAATTAGTGAAAAAAACTAAAAATGTTTTATCCTATCTTCTTTCATTTCTTTTTATCAATATTAAATATATGGATACGTTTAATTTTTTTTCTTTTTTTCTTTTGCATTTAGCATTTTGAACAAAAAGCTGAGATAAACACATTTTTTTGTGAAAGACTGTATCCAGATCAGATTTAGAGCGATGATCAAGCATAGATGGAGTAGTTTGAGTCCATCAACACCCCTAATGCTTGCACAGTCTTAGCTTGTCCTGTGTCCGCATTTCGTCAGGAGCTTGTGAATTTTAGTAAAGCAAAAGTTTCCTAAAATACAAATACTCAGATAAAGTACAAAAATATTAGAAAAATGTACTAAAGTGTGCTTGTGCTTTTAGAGCTTCAAAAAGATTTGTGCTTAATTGTATTGAATGTGCACTTGTAGTAAACTTCAAAGAAAAAAAAGTATATTTAAATGATAAAAAGCACTCTAAAGTTCAGCAACTTACATTTATTAAAACAAATCATATAAACAAATAAATCATAATACATTTTAATTTAATTGCAAATAATATGCAAATAAGTGTCTGAAAAATATTACATTCATTTAGTATAGTCTTTATATCAAGCGCATATTACGTATATATATATATATATATATATATATATATATATATATATATATATATATATATATATATATATATATATATATATATATAATATTAAGGAACAATTATTTTTTAAAGTATTTTAAAGTGTACTTTTTATTCACAAGCTTATGTTTTGGTACATTAGAAAACAAATTTCTACAAACATTGTTGCACAAAAAAATAAAAGTAATTTGAGTTCAGAATGACACAAGGATGAATAAATGATTTTTTTTTGGGTGCAACCTACAAATAACTAACCCATGTGTCTCCATTTGCTTACCCTTTAATCCCATGCTGTCTAGGAGAAACAATTAAGACTTTAAAGAGGTATTTTTCTCCTCCACTCGCAACTAATCAAATATTTTCTCTTCCCGCTGAAGGCCTCCTGTTTATTTTACAGAGTGTATATTTGGTCGTGGTGGACCTGTGCTGTGACACCACGCCGGCTCTTGAGACGTCCATGTGTTTGGGTTAGTGGTGAGGGAGCAGTGAGCAGGCCTGGAGTGCACTGGACTCTAGACTGGGCTACAGACACTGCATCCATTCAGGTCTGGCTACACACAGGATAGAGTCAGGATTGTTTTCCAGCTCTTGTGGCGATGCCAGGAATGCTGAGCACTGGTCTCTGTCAGGGAAAAAAGAATTTTTTATCCCTTCTCCAGCCCAGTCCTTTCTCTTCCAAGATGTTGTTAGGGAAAAAACATTGGCATCAATAGGTGTAGGTGCACCAGCATACCTCAGCTTCTTTCTCTTACTGAATTTTACCTAATGGTGCACACAGACCTTCAGTATCTCCCGTTCCTGACACAGCATGCCTGGCACAAACCTGTACATAGGAATGTTCCATTTGAAACAACTTCAGTTGTGGGATCACACCAGAGGCTTCCACAACCCAAACAAATCACTTGCCAGTGTTTACTTTCCTTACCTGGAGGATACATTGTGAGAGAAAAATGTGCTTCCAGTTATGCTGCTTGAAGAAACAAGAAATGCTTCACATATGCACGTATTTGTATTATAAATTATCGCTATTGATTATTTTGTATTAACTTTCAAATAATTAAACATTAGGCTATAATTAATAACTCAGATTCAATTAACTCATAAAGTCAATACTTTACATTTAAATTAACAACTACGTACAGTATTGCATTTTGCTCGATTAAAACTAATTTTGCTGGTAAATACATTTAAATGACCTTTAAAAAGCCTGGCAGAATGAGCAGCTATTGCTCAGGGGCTGTATTCACAAAACATTTTAAAGCTAAAAGTAGCTCCTAACTTGCAGATTTAGGAGAAACTCTTAAACATAAATGGGCGTGTCAGTCCTAATTTTAGGAATCCTACATTTTTGCTCTAAGAGTATTTGGAGAGTGAGGAGTCAGGGTGGTAGAGGGATGCAGAAAACTGTTGAGGTAACTAGGTGAGTCGGCTGTGTATAAACTGCAAAATCCAATATTTTTAGTTTGGAACACTACCAGAATGTTTGGAGCAAGTTGCTTTTATAAAGGTTAAGCTATTTTGGAATGCACTAATCTATTAGTTTTTTTCTCTTGATCCTGTGAACCAATTTTTAAATGCGTACCGATATGTGTTGTATGTATGCATTTTGAGCTATCCGCATTTATGTCTACACCGTATGATTCCGTGTGTATGTCTACGCCGAAATGAACCATCTTCTCCGCGTGTATATCTACGCCATGTGATTCCGCCAACCTGATCTCACCGAATTCCGGGAAATGACCACTTGGTATTAGAAAGTGCTGTGTATGTTTACGTAAAGTCATGATGTCATGTTGGCAAATCCAGTGTTGACTTGAGACTTGTTTTCAAACGATTCCGCAGTGAAATGAAGCGAACACATATAATGTCTTCCCCACGTGAGCTGGAACTTCATTAAAAATAAAGTTCAACCACACATTCCTAATTTTAGGAACCAAAAGAAGCTTATATGCAGCGACTTTGTTCTTCCACAACCAGGAATAGAGCAATATCTTGCTATCTTCTTTGGCATGTTTATTGCTCTTGGCTAGTGCAATCCAAACAGCTCCATGAGTCTGTGGGTGGGGCTACTGATTCAGAAGTGCTTATTATTCTGTAGAGGCGGTGTTTCGCCACACGATGATGTCAGGATGAGACACAATCATTTTCTGGGCCTGGTGTCTATAAAAGCTTTTCTTTGACTAACAAGGAAGTTTTCAGCTCTGAAACATACAGGATATTCTTATATTACCTTAAACTTTTATATATCAAAAGCTCAAGGCAAAGATGATTTCTCAATTCATCACCCCTTAAAGTGTATTATTTCCGTAATATTATTATATTCTTTTTTTTTACCTCAAAGAGTTCAACATTTAGGTTAAGGTTTCATAGCAAAAAAAAAACATCTTAAACAATGTGAATTCTGCTGGGTTAAGATACTGTATAATAGCGTATAATAGTTTGAAATATTTACACATTCCACAATTTCACTGACATGTCAACAGTTCCACTGCATGCCACACAGAGACACACAGAGGCTGTACATAGTCCATATTTAAACATTGAGAAGTGCACCATAATATCAAAGTGTGCTTTGAGAACATTCTCATTACAGATGCAATCAAAACCAACATTTCACTTCACTTTATGATATGTCTGTGTGCCAGCAGGGTAAAAGAGAGGAAGAGGAAAAGAGATGTGTCCCATCACACTGACCAAAAGAATAACACTAAACCTGCAGTGAAGTCTCCCTGTGGGCCCCATGCCATGCTCTGATTACTGTGATCTTTTATGAAAATAGATCTTTGTTCTGCTTTCTCTCTTCATACAGTATGTGTGTGGGTTATGTTGATGAGGGCTTCTCTAATCTATGTTCCACCTCATCAAAACATTGCAGAATGAATCACAACCTGGCGGCCATAAAAAAAAAAAAAAAGACTCTAACAGCTGTTTATTTTCATTCCTATGTTTACACTGGATAAAGTGCATATTTTAAACTTTTGTTTTATTCATTATAAAATTTCTATTGGTAGGATATAAATTATTTATAAGAGTTTCTATGAGTAGAGTTACGGTTTATGTATAAATGCTTTTTGACAAACATCCAGGAACTGCATTTCTGCAGAATGCTTGCAGAATTTTAAGAGATAGTATATAAGCTAATTTGTGGTTTTTAGCATTAAACATTGCCTTGAATTGAGACAGTGATGGAGAATAAACATTATGCTAGTGAATGTACAACGATCAGGCATAACATTATGACCTAATATTGTGCTGGTGCCCAGTTTGCTGCCAAAACATCCCAGACCCATTGGTGTATGGAGTCCACTAGACCCCTGAAGGTGTGCTGTGGTATCTGGCACCAAGATGTTAGCAGAAGATCCGGTAACGCTTTAGATTACGGCCCGGAAAGTACTGCATAATTAAAGTGAATTTACAGCATAACTTTCTGTAATTATAGTGTAACTATAAAGTAAGTACGTGTAGGTATAAGGGAACAATATGTAATATTTGGGGAATAAATGGGGTACTATCAGGAAAATTAACAAATGATTTATACTGTAAGTATTTTTTAATTAAGGGGTAATTACAAAGTATGAATGTGTGGGCTGTAAATTAAAGTGGCTCTTCTTCTCCTCTTGTTTCATATAGTTACGGGGTAAGTATGAATGTGCGGGCTGTAAATTAAAGTGGCTCTTGTTCCCCCCTTTCTTCATGTAGTTATGGGGTAAGTACAATAAAAAACTAAACCAGTTCTTGTTAAAGATAATGTGCGGGGCTACTAGATTTCCGGAGGCAATTCCTCTAAGAAAAATCTCTGCGCCAATGATCAGTAAAGCGCTGGTGAAATTCTTTTCCACATTCGATCCCTTAGATCGTCCAAACGGATCAGGGTACACATTTTTTATCAAGACTTTTTAAACAAGTACTAATGTCTTTGGCCATTACTCATCGTGTTTCAAGTGCGTACCATCCGCAGAGTCAGGGCGCACTTGAACGCTTTCACCAGAGATTAAAGGGGATGCTTAGGAAATATTGTTTGGACACAGCTAAGGTATGGGACGAGGGAGTTCCCTTGGTATTATTCGCTGTAAGAAAAACTGTACAAGAATCTCTGGGGTTCAGTCCAGCCGAGCTGGTATTTGGACATCAAGTGCGAAGTCCTTTAAAAGTTCTTAAAGAACAGATTTTGTTGACTGATTCAACCTGGAATACTAACGTATTGTATTACATTAGAAAATGTTGTGATTTTGTGTTTGCATGCTGCTTGCTCGCTAGCGAAGGAGTCTTTAACAAGTGCATAAGATCGTATGAAACATAAGTTTAATAAGAAAGCGGTGGTTCGATCTTTTTCGCCCAGTGATCAGGTGCTTGTACCTTTACCTGTTCTAGGATCATCTTTGTCGGCTCGGTTATCAGGGCCTTATATGGTGAAAACGAAAATGAGTGAAACTGATTATTTGCTGCACACACCTGATCGAAAACGGAAAACATGAGTTTGCCACATAAACATGTTAAAACCTTACCATGCCAGGGAAACGCTAATAAAAGCTTCGGAACCGACTGCAGGGGCTGCGGTCTCTTCTGTCACCGTAGCTGTGGATCTGTCGCCATCTTCTGGTAGCTCAGTGTCTGACGAGGATGGTGTTGTGCTGCGCAATGCTCCTCAGCAATGTGCAGTTAGCCAATTCAGAGATTTTAAAAGATCTCAATTCTTATCTTGATCACTTGGCTTTGGACCAAAGAAAAGACATTGTTAAATTAATATCTGATTTTAACTGACTGTTTAGTGATGCTTCTAAACAAACAAATGTATTACAGCATGATGTTGTTACAAATGGTGCTCATCCTATTAAACAACATGATTGTGTGAATACAGTTAAGAGGTCCATTATGCCCCAGGAGGTTAATTACTTGTTGGATAACAACTTGGCAAAACCCAGTTGTAGTCCCTGGAATTCTCCATGTCTGCTCGTACCTAAACCTGACGGCACTTTTAGATTTTGTACCGATTTTTGTAAAGTTAATGCAGTAAAGGCGCCAGACAGATATCCATTGATATGGTGTGGACGATTTTATCGATAACATTGAATCAGCATGTTTTGTTAGTAAACTTGATATGTTCAAAGGATACTGGCAAGTCCCATTCACTCCCCGCACATCAGAGGTTTCAGCATTTGTAACCCCCGAAAATGTTCTGCAATATACGACGATGGCTTTTGGTCTCCAAAATGCTCCGGCCACTTTCTAACGTCTGATAGATATTGTTTTGGCTGGTGTACCAAACTGCAGTGCATACCTCGATGATTTAGTTTTATACTCTGTGGATTGGAATGAACGTGTGTTTGTTGAGAATCTGTGAGTGAGCATCTTGTTAAAGCCAATTTAACCTTAAACTTGACAAAATGTGAGTTTGGCCGAGGGACTATTACTTACCTCGGTAAAGAGGTTGGACAAGGTCAAGTATGTCCGGTTGGGGCTAAAGTCACAGCTATAACAAGTGTTCCTGTTTCTAAGACCCGACGGGAGTTGCAAAGATTTCTCGGTATGGCAGGATATTATTGCAGTTTCTGTAGAAATTTCTTGATGGTGGTTAGTCCCCTTACATTTTTATGCACTGCACCAGTTCTGATTGCACCTGATTATGCACAAACTTTTAAGCTGAAGGTTGATGCAAGTGCTGTTGGTGCTGGAGCTGTTCTTATTCAGGAATATCTAGGTGGCATAGATCATCCTGTTAGTTACTATTGTCAAAAATGTACTAAGCATCAGTGGTAGGCCATATAAAATCACAGAGCGGGATCAGCACATGGGAGGGGCACAGTGCGCAGAAGTCCCCAACTTTCTTCATAGTCAATAACTGCAGACCTCCAAACTTCATGTGGCCTTCAGATTAGCTCAAGATCAGTGCAAAGAGAGCTTCAAGGAAAGAATTTCCATGGCCGAGCAGCTGCATCCAAGCCTTACATTACCAAGTGGAATGCAAAGCATTGGATGCAATGGTGCACGCCGTTACTGGACTCTAGATTTAACTTCATTGGGATATAACAATATGGCGCATTGTCAAACGGCCAATGACACATCGGTGTGTGGCAGGCCGTTTGACAATGATGTTTGCATGTGTGTTATTTTTATTTTGTTTCATCACTTTTAATAAAAAACAAAAGCACTTATAAATTGTGGCTGGGATCAGCTCATACTTATCAAGTCAACGTTGGATGAGGAAGTGATGGCTAGTCGCAGAGGAGAGGAGAGGACTAGAGTCGTTGGTAATGTTCCCAGTCATCTATGGAGCCCTGCACATGATCTGCCTCGCAAAAAACACAGCCGGAGAAGAGGTTGCCGCAGTGGCATTGCTGTTAAAATAAAGATGTTGCTGGGAACCAGACGAGTGCCTGCGGGCCTGCTTTCCATGTTCCCTCGGTCCATGGGACGAGATTAGATTGTTTAGTGGCATTCCACAGAATGGCAGCACGGCTGGATGCAGCCGGTGATATCGAGCCCTCGTGGGGTTCCCCGAAGGTTAAATCCACCACTCTTGCAGAGGAGAGGTGTGGATTTTGAGAACTTACGATGCTTAGACCATCTAAAATCTGCTGCTAAGGTCTCAACACAAATTAAACTGGCTTTGTCAAATGCCTGCTCGCTGGTAAATAAAACTTTTATTTTGAATGATTTTTACAACCAATGAACAGAACTTTCATCACCGCTATCTGAACTGGGATATACATGTATAAACTCCCCTCAGCTGTCGGATTGGGGTGGAGGACTAATTACTATCTATAAAAATATTTTTTTTTAACTCAAATTTCAACAAAATATGAACCCTTTTTTACTGCTGGGTGATTTTAATATACATATCTGCTGTGGAAACGATAAACTTTCAAATGAGTTTTATAAAACCTGGTGGAGTCATTTGATCTGTTAAAATGGGTCAAAAGCCCTACCCACATACTAGGACATATGTTGGACTTGGTCTTGACTCATAATCTACAAATTGAGGATGTAAAGATCTGTAATTCTAATTTCTCTAACCACCTGCCTATTATTTTTAAAGGGGTGATGAATTGAGAAATCAACTTTCCCTTGAGCTTTTGATATAAGGTCATGGTAATATAAGAATACCCTGTAAGTTTCAGAGCTGAAAACTTCCTTGTTAGTCAAAGAAAAGCTTTTATAGACACCAGGCTCAGGAAACGTTTGTGTGTGCATCTATACCCCGTCCACTGACTCATGGAGGTGATAGGCTCGCGCTAGCCAACAACAATAAATCCTGTTTGTGGAAGAACACAGTCGCTGAATAAGCTTCCTTCGGATCCTAATATTAGGAATGTGTGGTTGAACATAATCTTTAATGAAGTTCCAGCTCACGTGGGGAAGACATGGTGCATGTTCACTTAATTTCACTGCGGAATTGTTGTAAACCAATCTCAGGTCGATTGGATTTGGATTCAACAGGAATGGTGCTTTTATATGTAATAGTATTGCATTATAGATCGTTTTGATTATGTGTACGTGTCTAACAGAATATACTTTTAGCATGCTGGACCTGTGTGTTTTCCAGATGGGCTACCAAAATGTAAGCCCTTCGGCAGGCCGATGAATCTCATAATATTCCTTTCTTGATCTGTGCTATTCACTCTCTCCTGACTTGACATTTGAAGGGCTCGCGTGCGGTTTGCAGTTATACCGACTGATCGTGCGGGCCATGAAATATAAAAATAATAGTCCAATCAATCGTGGGTGGATGAGAAATAAATCATTGTGTTGTTCATAACCATTTGAATCTTTATTTGAGGATTGAACACAAACAAGGAAGAGAAGAAAACGCTGAATAAATTCATAGTTTTTGTTATTTTTGGACCAAAATGTATTTGTAACAATGTTCGATATAATGAGGAAGGAAGAGGACACGGGGGTCGGCTGGACGGTTGATGCTTGTCTCTTTATTTTCTCTATAACTCATAAACACACACTCATGTGTGAAATCTCATAAACACGATCTCTCGATCACTTCCGGGTCGGCACTTCCGGCTTCCGGTTACTCAGTCTCTGTGAAGGGGGTTTGGCATCAACCGTCCGGGCTTTCTCTCTCCTCGATCTCCGGTTCCACTGATGTTTTATCCCCTCTCCGCGCTCATTACTAGAACAAGAGACAGGTGTTATTAATCTGCTTCCAACCCACTCACGTACCGCTTGTCCCGCGGCTCTCTCTCCCGCTGCAGACCTCGCTGAACCACGCCCCCCTTGCCACATACCCCCACCGCCCGACTCAGGCCGGGGAGCCGTCCGGCCTGCAGCCCCCCCCCCCCCATTTCTGGAGAGGAAGTCGGCCACAGCCATCTGAGCACCCGGCCTGTGGACCACCTGGAACTTAAAAGGCTGAAGAGCTAGATACCAACGGGTGATCCGCGCGTTGGTATCCTTCATGCGGTGGAGCCATTGGAGAGGAGCGTGGTCCGAACAGAGGGTGAACTCCCGCCCCAGAAGGTAATAGCGGAGGGTGAGAACGGCCCACCTGATGGCAAGGCACTCTTTTTCGATGGTGCTGTACTTAGCCTCTCTCTTCGAGAGCTTACGGCTAATGTACAGCACCGGCCGCTCCCCCCCCTCCGCCTCCTGGGCCAGGACTGCGCCCAGCCCCCTGTCCGACGCGTCCGTCTGCAACAGAAAAGGGAGAGAAAAGTCAGGGGAGTGTAAAAGCGGCCCGCCACATAGAGCAGCCTTAACTCGGGTGAAGGCCTGCTGGCACGGCTCCGTCCATTGGACCGTATCTGGTAGCCCCTTTTTAGTAAGGTCAGTCAGAGGGCTGGTGAGGTCCGAATAATTTGGTATAAACCGTCTATAATATCCCGCCAGCCCCAAGAACTGCCTTACCTCCTTTTTGGTCTTGGGCCTCGGACAGGTTGCAATTGCGGCGGTCTTATCAATTTGGGGACGCACCTGCCCATGACCCAAGTGGAAGCCCAGATACCTTACCTCCACCCGCCCAATTGCACACTTCTTCGGGTTGGCCGTGAGCCCCGCTCCCCTCAACGACCTCAAGACCGCCCGGACATGCTGCATATGCCGCTGCCAATCGTGACTGTAAATCACGATGTCGTCCAGGTAGGCAGCAGCATATGCGGCATGGGGACGCAAAATCCTGTCCATGAGGCGCTGAAAGGTAGCGGGTGCCCCGAACAAGCCGAAGGGAAGCGTGACGAATTGGTGCAATCCGAACGGCGTGGTGAAGGCTGTCTTTTCTTTGGACAATGGAGACAAGGGGATCTGCCAATAGCCCTTCGTTAAGTCCAATGTCGAATAAAATCGAGCCGTGCCCAGCCGATCAAGCAACTCGTCAACCCGCGGCATTGGATACGCGTCGAATTTCGACACTGCGTTCACCTTGCGGTAGTCCACACAGAACCTGACCGAGCCGTCGGTTTTAGGAACCAAAACGATCGGGCTCGCCCAGTCACTGTTGGACTCCTCTATTACTCCCATATCGAGCATTGCCCCTAATTCTTCCTGAACTACTTTTTTTTTGTGTTCAGGTAAGCGATACGGCCGGCTGCGAACTACCACGCCCGGCTCGGTCTCGATATGGTGCTGAATTAAGTCGGTACGTCCCGGTAGGGGCGAGAACACGTCGGCGAATTCCGCCTGTAGTTTTGAGAGATCAGTGAGTTGGGACGGTGAGAGGTGATCTCCCCCAGGGGCCAGTGCGACCGATTGTGCTTTGATGCTCGCCTCTGGCCCGAGATCATCCTCTCCCCCGATCACCGTCGCCAACAACACTGATTCGACCTCATTCCATTTCTTCAGGAGATTGAGGTGATATATTTGCCGTGCCCCGTTCCTATCGGACCGTATCACTTCATAATCGAGGTCTCCAACCTGTCGTGCGACCTCAAACGGCCCCTGCCACTTCGACATTAATTTAGAGCTCGATGTAGGGAGTAATACGAGCACTTTCTCTCCCGGTGTAAATTTGCGTAGTCTCGTACCCCTGTTATACGACCGGCTTTGGCGGTCCTGGGCTTGCAACAAATTCTCCCTAGATAGCCGCCCCAAGGTGTGGAGTTTTGTTCGCAAGTCCAGCACATATTGAATTTCGTTTTTGGCCAAAGAAGGCCCCTCCTCCCAAGTTTCTCGTAGGACGTCCAGCACCCCCCGGGGCTGCCGTCCGTAGAGAAGCTCGAAGGGGGAAAACCCCGTGGAGGCTTGCGGGACCTCCCGCACAGCGAATAAGAGGGGTTCTAACCACCGATCCCAATTTTTGGCGTCTTCCTGTACGAATTTACGGATCAAGGATTTAAGAGTGCGATTAAATCGTTCGACCAAGCCGTCTGTTTGTGGGTGATAGACGCTTGTCCGAATCGATTTGATGCCCAATAACCCGTATAATTCGCTTAGCGTGCGTGACATAAACGCCGTGCCTTGATCAGTGAGGATTTCCTTCGGAATCCCCACTCGGGAGATTAAACGAAACAGTGCGTCCGCAACACTCTTCGCCGAGATGTTGCGGAGAGCCACTGCTTCCGGATATCGTGTTGCGTAGTCCACGATAACTAGCGCAAAACGATGTCCGCGTGCGGATCGCTCTAATGGCCCGATGAGGTCCATCGCAATTCTCTCGAAGGGGACCTGCATTAATGGAAGGGGGCGCAATGGCGCTTTTGGGGAGGCCAGGGGATTCACCAACTGACATTCAGGACAAGACGCGCACCACCTGCGCACATTGTCGTGAATGCCTGGCCAAAAAAATCGGGTCATTAATCGATTCAGCGTGGGTTAGAGTGAGCCGCCTGGAAAAGCATTTCCCGGCGGCTCTTTGGTACTAACAACTGGGTTGTATCCACTTTTGTCTGAGCGTCTTGGGTCACTCGATACAACCTATCCTTAATTATGGCAAAATAAGGATACGTGACGGGCAAGGCGGGTTGAAGGGACTGACCGTCGATAGTGCGGACCTGTTGGAAAGCATGTTTTAGGGTATCGTCTTGAGACTGCTCCAGAGGGAAGTCATCGCGGTCCGAGAGAATCAGTCTCTCGACCCCGCTCGGTTCCTCTGAAGCAGTTCCCGAGGGCCCCGTATCAGTCTCGCCAACCTGCACCCGCACCGCCCCGTTCCTAGCCTTGTTCCCCCAAGCGGCATCCGCGCATATCGACCCCAATAACGCCGGAAAGGCGGGCCAATTCGTCCCCAGAATTAGCGGATGCCGGAGGTGGGGACTAACCGCCACCTCAACACTATGATTTTCTCCCCTAAACTGTATCGTGACTGGGACAACCGGATATTCCACCACATCCCCGTGCACACACCGCACCTTAACCATGCGGCTTGTATCCAATGCCCCAGGCTGCATCAGGCTTTGATGGATCGAGGTTTGGTTACATCCTGAATCCACCAAGGCCTGATATGTACCCCCCTTGATACTCACAGGAACTTGGTACTCTCCTGCTTGATCAGGGGTGGTCCGCTGGACGTCCGGGACCCGGATCATTGTCCCGATGTCCATCATTGGACATCGGTCCACAAAATGGTCCGGGTCGCCGCACCGCCAGCAGGCCAGCCCAGGCCTGCCCGCCGCCCCTGTGGCGGGGAGTGGGTTGGAATATGAGCGTGGAGGGGGGGTGGAACCGGAACCGTTATCCCCGCCCGACCCCAGCAGCCCCGCCCCCCTGGGCGGGGCCCTCGAACTCCCGTACTGCCCTGGGCCCATTCCACCCCGGCCTCTGGGGGGAATGCGAGGGGGCCCTGGAGGGCGGGACCTAGGGAGAGGGACAGGGCGAGAAGGAGAGACAGAGGGGGGAGAGAGAGAGGGAGAGGTTAGTCGGGGCTCGCCGACCCCCGGGCACGCCACCAGATGGTCCTCCGCCAGGTTGATGGCCGTCGTCAGCGACGTGGGCCGGTGGCACTGGACCCACTCGGCGGTCTTCTTAGGTAGCCGAGCGATGAACTGCTCCAGTACCACCAGATCGACGATGTGGTCCACGTCGCTTCCACCGGCCAATAGCCATTTGCGGCATGCGTCCCGGAGCTGTTGGGCCATCGCGAAGGGCCGGCCGGTCTCCCCCCACTCCAGCGAGCGGAACCGCTGACGGTGCTGTTCGGGGGTCCGACCGACCCGCTGGATGATGGCCCTCTTCAGATCTTCATAATCCAGGAGGTTCGCCACCGGCAGTTGTTGGGCGGCCGCCTGGGCTTCTCCGGTGAGCAGTGGAATGAGGCGCACCGGCCACTGTGCCCGGGGCCACCCGCAGGCCTCCGCTGCTTTCTGGAAAAGATCGATGAAGGCCTCGGGATCGTCTTGTGGCCCCATCTTGTGTAGGGGCACGTGGACCGGTGCGCTGGCGAGCCCGGCGGCTTCGGTGCGAACCTCCCGGTCTATCCAGCTCCGGAACCTCTCGCGGTCCTCTTGCTGGCCGCGGACGATGGCCTCGAATCGGCGCTCCTGGTCCGCCCGCAGCTCCAGCATGGACTGATGTTGTTCCTGGTGGAGGGCCGCGAGAGAGGTGATAATGTCCGCAAACGGCGTGGCGGAGGGCGTTGGTGTAGTCATGGCGGCGGCGCGGTCCTACTTCCTTCCCGGGTTTCGGCACCACTGTAACAATGTTCGATATAATGAGGAAGGAAGAGGACACGGGGGTCGGCTGGACGGTTGATGCTTGTCTCTTTATTTTCTCTATAACTCATAAACACACACTCATGTGTGAAATCTCATAAACACGATCTCTCGATCACTTCCGGGTCGGCACTTCCGGCTTCCGGTTACTCAGTCTCTGTGAAGGGGGTTTGGCATCAACCGTCCGGGCTTTCTCTCTCCTCGATCTCCGGTTCCACTGATGTTTTATCCCCTCTCCGCGCTCATTACTAGAACAAGAGACAGGTGTTATTAATCTGCTTCCAACCCACTCACGTACCGCTTGTCCCGCGGCTCTCTCTCCCACTGCAGACCTCGCTGAACCACGCCCCCCTTGCCACAGTATTTTTGATGCTTCAAGAGATTCTAATTAACTAACTGATGTCACATATGGACTATTTTGATGTTTTTATTACCTTTCTGAACATGGACAGTATAGACAGTATAGTGTGCATACACTTGCATATGCTCTCGGACTAAATATAAAATATTTTAAACTGTGTTCCTGAAGATGAACGGAGGTCTTACGGGTGTGGAACGACTTTAGGGTGAGTCATTAATTACATACATTTCATTTTTGGGGGAACTAACTCTTTAATGAAGGAGTTCATTTAATGTATAAACTGCATGTTTTTAAATATTGTTTTATAAATTATGTTTTTTTTATGGATTGATTATGTAAAGCTCTTTGGTCAACTTCAGTTGTTAATAGTGCTATATAAATTAACAAACAAACAAACAAAACACAGCCACTGGACTCTAGAGTCATGCTTCTCTGTCTGGCAATCTGATGGACAAGTCTGCGTTTGATTTTTGCCAGGAGAATGTTTATAGATCTCAGGCATCCCCAGCACAGGAAGTTCCTAAGGTTTGCTTTGGGGGAAAACCATACCCATATTAGGTTTTTCCCTTCAGCCTAGCGTTGTTCCCTCGCACCTTCACTAAGTGTGTGAATGCTGCTCTAGCTCAACTGAGGCTTCAGGGCATTTCAATTTTCAACTATATCAAAGACTGGCTCATCCTAGCCCAGTCAGAGGAGATGGCGGTTCGGCAAAGAGATGTTTTTCTTCTTGCCATCTAAGGTGCTTTGGTTTAAGACTGAATATCAAGAAAAGTTCACAGTCTCCCCAGAAGGAACTACGTTTCTTGGGGTGGTGTGGAACTATATCTAGTTTATATACTGTCAAATAGATATTTTTAATATAATAATTTTTTGTCCATCTATTAAGTCTAGGCAATCATCATTTTTTCATTGAATACACAGTCTGCATTTCGTATGAAATTTAAGTTAGAAATCGATATATATATATATATATATATATATATATATATATATATATATATATATATATATATATATATATATATATATATGGGATTAGCTAACAATTAGCTCATAGACACATTCAAATTCACACACAAGGTGTAAATACACAGTATAAAAACCTCGTAAAACCACAGTATAACCTAGAATTACTGTCTGACACTTGATGGCTGCTCTCTCAAGTCTTCAGCATAACAATAAAAACTAATGCCATGCTTCCTAATGATATCTCCCAAGGGTAGCATGTACAGGGTGAAAGCAACGGTCCTAACACTGAGCCTTGCGGAACTCCATACTGAACTTGTGATCGGTATGACATCTCTTCATTTACTGCTACAAACTGATGACGATCAGATAAGTATGATTTAAATCATGCCAATGCAATTCCATTAATGCCAGCATAATTACATTTTGAGTCTATTCAAAAATATTTTTGTGGTGGATAGTATCAAATGCTAGCCAGACAAGCCAGACCCACATCAAGACAGGGCTCAATCCGAGGGGCGGGATAAACGGTTGTCTTTCAAACTTCCTCTGCACGCGATAGGATAGCGCTACAACCAACCAGAGCAACGAAGGTGAAACAGAGCTTGTTGATAGATTAAACATTCGCCGTATCCGGTCGGCAAAACTCCGAACACATCTTCCCTCACAACTTCAGTGCCGTTCTTTGTTCTTTTCTCTGAGAAAAGCTTAACTCCAAGTCCGAGTCGCGGTCAAAGCTGATTCGAAAGACCGCCATGCAAACGCAACTCGGCTGTCGTCATTATGGCCCCGCCCACCGACTCTATACACGATATGATTGGCCCGACATGAGTTTGGCGTTTTACAGCTCAGAAGGGTATTGAGAGTTGCTCGACGACACTTGCGGGCAGATTAGACTTGCTGCCGCTAGGGTGCGTCTAGATTTCTAGGCTAATCAAATGCAGCACTAAGATTGAATAAGACTAATAGAGATACAACCATGATCGGATGATAAGAGCAAATCATTTGTAACTCTAATGAGAGCTGTCTAAGTACTATGATAGTCTAAATTCTGAATATCTTACTGTATGACAACTCGGTTAAAAATTTTTTTTATTTTTTATTTTATTTCAAAAGATCTGAGACAAAGTTGATTAAATTAAATGTGACTGAGAACTCCATTAGGTTTAGTCCATTCTGCAGTTTTGATAGAACAACCTCTGAGCAATACATCTTTTTTCTGGGTAGGTAGTATTATATGGAATGTAAAAAGATATAGTCATGAAAATAATTCGTTTTTAAAACAATAAAATTGAATTAAATAAAAAAAAAAAAAAAACTGAAGGAATTCTTAAGAAAACTGCAACAGAAAGAGATTTAAGCCAGGGTGGTGGCTCTGCACTCTTTATTTTCATGACATTTTTGTAGGAAAAACAGGCCCAGCTGTATTTAGCACAGTGGATCAGTGGGGTCAATGGGTTTGTTTAGCCTAAAAGAAAAAGAGAGAGAAAAATATTGGAAATTAAGATCTCAAAAAGAATGTTTGCCATTTTATGCTCACAGTCCCTGCTCAATTCCTTTCATTTCACACACTATACCACAATGTGTGTGTGTAGGTGATGTCTGTCCAGATGTTGTGGACACTCTCATTGTTTGTTGAGACCACACACTGAGACGACGTGAGAAAGGAAAGAGAACTGAACAGACTAAACGGCAAAAGGATTTTGAACATTACATTAAACAGCTTACTGTGGTCCAGTACCTTAGAACTTCTGCTTGTAGACTGCTAAAACATCCTGTGGTGTGTTAAAACTGTCAAAGAGAAGACGAGCTGAACTCCCAAAAGAATCTGCCCAAAATATAGGAGCTTTACATAACAAAATTGAGGTTTGAACTTTAAAAGATAAGTAGTTTTGCATAAACTGATGGTTGACGAATTCTAAAATGTTTGGTTCACTACTTTTGTGTTCATAAAGGAGCAATGAACCCTAAAACAATTTTTTTTGAGATGTTAACAGATACTGAAAACATCACTGAAAATTAACGTCACGAAATGTGAGGTATGTGCGTTAATTTGCAGTGATGATTGGCTTGATTGCCGTGGCTTGAGAGTCACTTGAGTCATTTGTTTCTGAATTTTTTTTTATATTATCCATGAGAATAATGAATTATGCAGTTTGAATTACTACAGCAAATTAAAATTGTTTGACCCGTCATGGAAAATTTGAAAGCAAAATACGTTTTTTTAAAAATAGGTGATTTTTGCTTTTTTTTGCAGAATATTTTAGTTGAGATCACAAAGAAGCCTCTCCGTGTTTGAGATAACAGTATTGGTATATTTAAATGCATACATTTTGAGGTTGAAATCGGCTTGTTTTTCTGAGATTTTAGCTTGCAGTAGGGGCGTGTCATCCAAGGGAAGTGTGGCTACTTAGTTATGCTAGCTGATATCAAAATTCAATGGAGATGGATGCCGCAAAGATTATCGCAGATGAGCTGAACCACAGCAGTTACACCGAAAATGTTTTTTAAGTAAGACAAACCGAAATCTTATGAACAAGCGCTCACTGATTCTGAAGATGATCAGCGCGACAATGAAAGTGGCATAATAAGACTGAATAATATCCCTAATCTACAACTGAGTGAAGATGAAGAAGAGGAAGAATGTATCGGATTGGTGTCAGACAAGTTGGACTGTAAGATATCAGAGGCTATATCGATAGTGACATTTGATGGGGATTAAGACGGGGAAATGGGGAAAATCCGTAACTTTGACTGTAAACGCTACACGAGGAGAAAAGAGAACTCTCTGCATGGGAGACAGTCTTGTAGCCAGAGCTTTCTACAGAAATGATGTATAACATACAGCTGGATTCTTTAGCTGCGAAAAAAAAGGATGTGGTTACATCCACAAAGAAGACCCCGACAAACAGAAAGTGTGCCCAAACTAGGGGGGAGCAGGGCACAACCTAATGCTCTTTGATTGTCTCAGTTTGTGTAAATTCACTTGGGGTTTAGAGTATTTAATTTTTCCCACATTATTACACACATGTGTATACTTTTTACTTGATTTACCCTGAAAGAATGGAAGTGAAATGTGACAACATGCCCCATAGCTATGCAACCAGGTGATGGTTAAGGGGAATTTAAATACTTTTAATAATAGTGCAGTATATATCTGCAGAGAAAATAATAAGGCTTCTTTAAGAAAAGTCAGGTGACGTCATCGCACGTCTGTACAAACACAGGTGCGCACTCGCGATCTAAGTCACAGAGTTATGCTGTATGCACAATTGCTGCTTGGGTGTAATTTGATATCATCCAGGTACAGATATATGCATAATGCTTTTTTGAAAGTGTATATTTGCTGTTTACTGGAAGATTGCATTGAATGTCAATTTATATCCATAGGGAGTTGGATGTTTACACAGGAGTAACAAGTAACTTTGTGGGCGGGTCTCGGCGCTGTTGCTATTTTCCCGGCGGGATAAATGGCTCTTGCGCTCGGCGCAAATCTAAAATGGGTTGGACTGAAGTAGCTTCATTATTCATAGGTGTGGTTTGGGTGTAACGTGAATAAACCAATCAGAGCGGCATCCAACATTCCCTTTAAAAGCTGGTGCGCAAGTTCCATTATGGATTGCTATTATTATGGCGTATTTACCAGGCGCACGCCAGGAGCGGTTCACAGCCGACGTGACTGATGTTCTTGTAAGAGCAGCCCTTACGAAACAAAAATATATTGCAGTATATTGGAAAATTTCATGCAATACATTAGGAAATATTTTAACATATATGGGAATTAATATTTATATCTTTCAATATATTGCAATATATTGAAAGCGGCAATCATTTGTATATTTTGCAATATATTACATGAATATATAATATATTTTATAATACCATCAATATATTATTCCATATATTTACAATATATTAAAATATATTTGAACTAATATATTGGTAACTATATTTTCCTTTCGTAAGGGAGTGAAAGACAGAGAAGTTGTGTTGTATGGGGATGGGAGAAACCCACCCAAAATAGCGTTGGTTAAACAGACGTCGGTTAAACAGTTTTTTTTTTTTTTTGTCGATTTTTTTTTCCTGGTTCTTGACGGACAAACCAATTTGTCAGATGTCCTTATATATATATAAGATATTATATATAAGCCTTTTTTGCGCTGAACCGCCCAGGGAGCGCAAGTTCATTCACTAGTTTAGCTACGTGCTTCTGTGGAGGGAAAAGCGCGCTTTGCGCGGGTGCAAAATAGGAATGACACATGCGTCGGTGTACAAAGTCAATTGCGCTGGGTGCAAGATAGGGCCCTTGAACTCTCACGATGTCAAACCCATTTGATGACCATAGCAGAGATAATTTGACAGAGTTGCAAAGTAAACATGATCAAGCAATGGCTGCTATTTCCTCACTTAATCAACAGTCTCATGTGTATGTCCTGAAAGAAAGGCACATATCACCATATTGCAGCAATATGGAGAAAGATGGCAGGTCAGTATATGATTTTGTAGAGGAATTCTCAAAGCGGGTGCTGTGTGGTAGGCATCAGTCCGAGCCAGATCAGTTTAAAGGGGCAGGGCCTTGGAAGATGTACGTCTTCGCAGTGTTACTGATGATGGGGTTGACGATGTATTCGAGTACCTGAGAGAGGCATTTAGAGACAGACGCAGCGCACCTCAGCTCTTGAACAGTTTTTATAGCCGAAGACAACTAGAGGCGGAAAACTTAAGAAACTTCTCTCATGCACTCAGCTTGGTTTTAAAATATTCCCCTGGTGCTATTGCAGACGAACGGGTGGCATTGAGGGATCAATTCGTTGAAGGGGTCCATAACCCATCTCTGCGGAGACAGCTTCGCAAATTTGTGCGAGGCTACCCAAGGTGCACAATTATAGAGGTGCATAAAGCAGAAGGTATTATCAGGCTATGTGTAGATTATCGCAAACTAAATCAGAAAACAAAGAAAGATGCCTTTCCCTTACCCCAAATCGATAAAAGCTTTGATGCTCTGCGGGGTGCCTGTTACTTCTCGACAATTGATTCAGCAAGCGGATATCATCAGGTGGCCATTGCAGAAGGAGACCGGCACAAGACGGCTTTCTCGACTCCTTTTGGCCTCTATGAATAGCTGCGCATGCCATTCAGGATCTGCAATGGACCTGCAACCTCCAAAGGCTGATACAGGCCACCATGAATAATCTTGTTTTCCAGATTTTGTCAGGTTACCTAGATGATATCCTGGTATATTCCTCAATGTTCCAGGAGCACTTGGTAAGGCTGGGAACTGTATTGAGCCAGCTTCAGGACACTGGTCTCAAGGTCAAGTTAGAAAAATGTCACTTTCTTCAGTCTGAGGTTGTGTTCCTGGGACATCAGATATCTGCCAATGGTATTGGCACAGACCTGCAGAAAGTGGCAGTCATAAAACAGTGGCCATTTCCATCCACGCTAAAGAAATTGAGATCATTCCTTGGGCTCTGTAGTTACTACAGATGGTTTATTCAGGGGTTCTCTAAGATAACTGGCCCACTTCATGACCTAGTGAATTTATGTCTGACCCCTGAAAGCTTCCACAGAACTAATGTCTTTTTGGGGAGTCTGTGGAATGAAGAATGTCAGACCGCTTTTGACACTATGAAAAATCAACTTGCTAATGCACCTATCTTAGGGGTGGCAGACTATTCTCAACCCTTTACTGTGTAGACAGATGTCACAGTCAGGGACTGGGCGCAGTTTTATATCAGCAACAGGGAGATGTAAAACGTGCCATTGCCTTTGCAAGTAGATGGCTGAGAAATGTAGAAATAAATGATAGAAACTATAGCAGCACGAAACTCGAGCTGCTTGCTCTCAAGTGGGCGATTTTTGAGAATTTTCGGGGGGATTTGTTGGGTCCAAATTTACGGTGATCACTGATAATAATCCTCTGTGCCACTTGAAAACTGCAAAGTTTGGAGCGATTGAATAAAGATGAATTTCACAGTTATCTGTCGTTGATTTTAATGTCAGGTATCGTCCGGGGCATCAAAACACAGTTCTGACACCCTATCTAGACAGCCATTTGCAGGGGAACCTGAGACAGCTTCTGAGGATGCAGAGTATGATGGATGTGTAGCAGTCTGTGGTTAGATTCATCGCGGTACAGACCTGAACCCTGCACTGGTGGCTGCTGAAATGTACTGCTGTAAAATGAGGCAAATGCAAGCTGGAGTGTCTAACTCCCTGGATGACGGTAATGGACTAGTTCAGGGAAATACTTCCACCATTCCAGGCTATTCAGCTGATCAATTAATTGGCTTCCAGCAGCAATACATTGTAGTTAGTGGATTCAGGAAGTTTTTGGATTAAAAAGAGAAAAACCCCATGGAAAGGAGCTAAAAGCTCTGCCAAAACCTGTTCGGTCAATGTTGAAGCACTGGAACAGCACTGGAGCGCCAAGATGTCAGGCATGGGGAATGTTCTCAGCTCCTGTTACGTCTCAGCTTGAAAAGGCTTGTCCTGGAGTTTGTGCACAATAATATGGGGCACCAAGGTGTCGAGCATACCCTCCATTTGTTGAGGCGCAGGTGCTTTTGGATAAGGATGCACAAGGATGTGGACAACTGGATAAAAAATTGTCAGTGATGCGTAAGCTGCCACAGCCGAGGGTCCACCCTCCCATGAAATCGTTCCTGGCTTCTTGACCTCTTAACGTAATCGCTGTGGACTTCACTGTCCTGGAACCTGCGTCCGACAGGCGGGAAAAGGTTCTTGTAATCACCGACATCTTTACAAAGTTCACTCAGGCCTTCCCTACCCGAGATCAGAAAGCAGACACAGCTGGCAAGGTGCTGCTTTGAGAGTGGTTCATGAAGTATGGTATTCCGGCACGTCTGCATTCTGATTAGGGCCAGGGCTGTAATTTTGAGTGAGGTGGTGGCTGAACTCTGTAAGATTTATGGAGTGAACAAAGAGCTGCACCACACCCTACCAGCAACGCTCAGTGCAAAAGTTCAATAGGACACTACATGATCTGTTGAGGATGCTGACATCTGAGAATAAATTCTCTGAATTCCTGAATACCTACCAGAGTATATTCTCCATGGCTGTGGCTATTCTCCATATTATTTATTGTTTGGAGTGGATCATTATCTGCCAGTGGATTCCCTACTGGGACAAGAGCAAGTTTTAAACCAGAAACACGACTGGCTGTTGGTCCATCAAAAGCGTCTAAATGATGCACATGCCAGGGCAAGGGAGTATTCTGAACAAAAGGCTGCTGAGTGCATTTCTTTGGACAAGGCTAGAGTCCATTGCCTGAGGATTAAGGTCGGGGCACTTGTGTTCCTGAGGAACAGGCCAGTAGGGCGCCACAAAATCCAGGATGCCTGGGGGACAAACATATATTGGGTTGTAGGGATTGTGAATAACACCTATACAGTGGAGCCGTTGGAAGGTGGGCCCGCAAAGAGTTAACAGGGTTGACATCAGGCCCAGTGTGAATCATCCTACTCCTGCCCCAAGGAGAATGTCAAGGGCACAAAAGGAAAAGTCAGAGGAGGATTCAGAGGAGGGTGTAGTTTTGACTGAGGAGAGATCTTGTGTGCCTGCAGTAAGAGATCTTGGCACCCAATACACATGTGCCTGATGTGATACTCAGCAGAGAATCAGTTGATTCTGCTCATGCTGATACCTTATCAGAGCCTACTGACACATTGGAGACTGGATGCAACTACTAGCATGTTAACTAGAAACATTTAAGGGGGTCTAAATACTTTCCTTACCCACTGTATGTAAAATACATGTTCTTAATGTCTGTATCAAATTATTTTGTATTATGCATATGAATTGCATAATTATACAAATATACTTTATTAAAAATGTGTTCATATATTTGCTAGCCTACATACATTTTAATACAAGTTTACATTTTCCTTCAACCATATTTAGCAGTTACTCATGTGATCTAATTTCAGACAAAATTAAAAACAATTTGACAGTGTATGACTGCCTAAAATTAATAAGATAATTAGTGATTAGTGATACATTAACTCTAATTAACTAATTAATTAAGAATGAATTAATGCATATAAGTGCACCCATATTGTAAAGTGTTACTGAAATATTACTGTATTATATAAATATCTGTAATATATGCATATATACTAATTTTACTATAGGACTTTTATGTGATATACAACTATAAAAATAAATATAGAATCCCATATAAGTAGGGCTGGGCGATATGACGAAATATATCGTCTGGACGATAGAAAATGTCTATCGTTTTATATAAGGCTCTATCGCTTACGCCACGATAAGGCGTTTACGGCAGAATTTTACATCAAGATGCACCTCACGCCACGGCATGCCTATGCACGCTGCAATACATAAACAAACATGGAGGAAGACGGTAGTAGACACAGTTCAGACCAGGGTAGTTCTCAGAGTAATTATGCCAGAGTGGTGGCAAAAGCGCTCAAAACTAATTTCAGACACAGACGCTGCAACGGGCTTTTGTGCTTGGCACACCATATAGCCATATATTGAAATATTTTAATGGCAGGTGTAGGGATGGCGAAAACTAAACATTTTCTTGACCGACCACCGAGCCTCATTGGCTGGTTGAAACCGGTTAACCGATTAGTTTAAAATATGCTGCGCTATTTGAAATAACAGCCGCGCTCCCGCTCTCTCTCTTTCTCTCATACACACACACACACACACACACACACACACACACACACACACACACACTGTCCTAGCGCTGCCGCCTCCCTTCAACTCACGTCACTTTTTTAAATTCCCCCACAGCGCGAAACACGAGTCCCGCAAACGCGCCGCCGAGGAGCTTGTTTGTTATCTGAGGACAATGGCTCCTTAGTTTCGAAATGGTTTGGGTACAAGGTGATCGCGTTGAAAATAAAGGCATTTGTCTAGCGTTATGAGCTCATTTGAAACATTGCCGTGGCTCATTTAAGAAAATGACAGCTCCGAAGAGACGCCGCTTTAGTTCGAGGTAGTGGTAACAATAATAAAGAAAGACGATCAACAACTTATGTGTTACCACTGGAATGTAGATGTAATATATTTACAAATTTAAGCCCATCTTAAGCAAAATGCACGTTTCATACTGTCGTCTGCCTTGACTCTAACCTCGAGTGTTTTACTTTTTGCAAACCCTGTGAGCGCGCAAACCCAAACGCTGTGACCTCGCGCCAAATGTTTTTATTGGTTTATTAATTACAAACAGGTGAGTTATGAAAAATTGAGTGTGGGGGATGTGTTCACTTCACACAAAAAGATTTTGGAATGAGATGGCTAATTGTAGTAGCGTTTAGTCCACTGTATAATAGCCTAATTTAGATATTTTTGATCGGTTAACGTTGATACGGTCAACCGTTGGTCAAACGGTCATCAGTTAACATCCCTAGGCAGGTGTTAACTTTACCAACAGTCTTGCTTGAAGAAAGGGTTCTAAATTTAAAAAAAATGTAGTCCATACTACCTTTTTTTAAAATATATATATCATTTCAAACTGCATTTCCACATTGCAATTGTGTATAGGCTATTTATAAACTGAATTAACAGAAAAATTGCTATATCGTTATGTATATCGTTATTCGGGATAACAAATGAGCTATATCGGGATATGAAATTTTGGCCATATCGCCCAGCCCTATATATAAGTATACTGAATGTTTGCATATATGTTGTTTAAATAAACTTGCATATATAAATTAGACACAATTGTTTACATATTTGGCATTAACATACAGTACCATATAAAAAGTCATCACATAAATAATTTTAATATACAGAGGAGATCATAATTAGAGAATATTTAGAAACAGATTTTTTTCAGAAATGTTGATATTCATTGCTTGAAGTTTGAAGGAAGATTAGCTGTGGGTATACCATTGTTCTGCTAGCAGGTTTTAAAAAATACCAAAGTACTTCAACAAAAAACTTGATTTTTTTTCAAAAAACATTGTGATCAAAATTAGAGAACAATAACCAATGCAGCACAAAAAACATTGCAACTAAAATGTGATGCTTACAGCAGTCAAAAATTTGTAGGAAATATAGAGGCCCTTACTTTGAATGATCACTGCACATCTGTGGCCACAGGACATCACTAGATACTCACACTGTTCCGGTGTGATCTTGGTCCACTCTTCTTCCAGTCTCATCCACAGTTCGGTAACTGTAGTGGGTTTTCTCAGCCATAACTTTGTCCCCAATGATTTTACATAGATTTTCAATGGGGTTTAGGTCAGACTCTGGGCTGGCTATTTCATTATTTCAATGTTTTCACTTTCAAGAAACTGCTTTACCCGTTTTGCAGTGTGATACATCTTCCCATTCCTCGTCCGAGGATTTAGTAGCTCTCCCGCCTCCTGCGGAAGCCCGCGATGCGGCTTCTTCCCGCGAGGCGGATTACTCAGTGCTGATGCTGTCTGATTCCGAGTGGTCAGATCAGTTCGGCCTGGAGGCGGGTGAAGTGCAGGTGGATTCACCTCTTCACTCTCCCACTCAGGAAGAGCTAGTGGATGTGCTGACCCATTCTGTGGCAAAACTAAGCATTGAATGGCCAGGGAAAAGTGGAAGTCCAGCCTGTCAGTAAGCTGGGTCCATACTTTTTCAAAAACCGGGTTCAGCCACCATGAAGGGGCTTGCCATTTTTCCCCTGGCGGAGTTTTAGTTCCTTGCCTCTGGCTTGGCTTGCTCAGTTGGGGACACTAAAATTATGATCTAAGTTATTCAACTAAATATACAAATAAAATGAATTAATTAGCTATACTTATTTAATTCCGTAAAATATAATACTGATCTGCCAACATTGTCGCTGTACGATAAATTAAAATAAGCTGATAACATCACTTCAGACATTTCTCCAGAACAACTGTACAGCCATATCAAATTGTGTTGCAATATTGTCCTGTTTTACACTGTGACGCTGCTTTGAAACAATCATCATTGTAAAAGTGGTTTATAAATAAATTTGATTGATTGTGTAAGAATCCAAAATAATCAAAGATATTTGATATTTGACTTTGAACAAAGACATTTGTTTTACTGTGTTACTGTGTACTTATCAGTGGGGCTGTTTGGGATTCCTAAAGACAAAGAGATGTTGAGGGCCTGTAGGCCAAATGTGTGCCACACCTGTAGTACAGTGGGGGAAGTTTGGTCTGATTGGTCAGTTTGAATGTCTCAGGGTTTCAGTCACATGGTCAAGGGATGGATAAAAGATTGCAACTGTTGCTCGGGGTCTTTTTCCTCTGACGCTGTCTTTTGCTCTGGCTGTCGCTTCTAGGGGCCTTCATTGGCTATTCTCTTTGCTCTCTCTTTTTCTCTCTCTTTCTATCTTTCAATCTCTCTCTATCTCTCAGGTAACATTCTATACATGCTGGGCACGATTAATGGTATAAGTTTTATCATCTCATTCATCTATTTTGTAACTATTTTAAGTGTAACCATAACTGGATTTTGTCATTAAATTCTTTCAATTATAAATGATTTGCTAACTAGTTTTGATTTGGTATTGACTTTGAAGTGCTTCCTATTGCAATACAATATAGTCACATTAAAGCAACGCTCTCCCACATATTTTGCTATTGTAACTGCGCTTATTTCCGTCATTGGTATACGTTGCAGTGGGTGGTTATAGACAAGAAATGTACAGTTTTCTACCATCACGCTGTTTCTTTAGTCGTTCGGCAACCCTGCAGTCAGAACCACTGTAGGCGATCCACCCTTACAATTGATTGAAGTAATACAAACATAATATTCCAATCAATTGTGGGTGATGAGAAATAAACAATTTTGTTTGTTTGATAAAGATGTTAATGAGCCCTGTGATCGAGAGAATCATTCCGGTTTCCGCTTTCAAAACAATCCCTCCTTCATGTGAACTGAACTGACAGGGGAGCTGAAAAGCTCATTAAATTTGCAAGTCTTATCCAATCCTAACCATGGGCATTTACTTCTCCAGTGCAGCATGCTCATCAAAACCCAGGGTTCTGGAGAGAGCCTCAAAACCAGTGTAGAAATTTGCCTATTACTTATTAGTTATACTGTTTTTGAATGTAAAAAACACACCAACGTCATTAGTTGACCTCAGATAAACAGTATAAAAAAATAAAACAAGCCAGTTCATGACAACTTTAATATAAATGTCAACTATATTGCATTTTCATTTAATTGCAATTAACACGAAATGCAGGGTTACCAACTCTCACGCATTTGGTGAGAGACACATGCTTTCAGGGTCCGTCACACGCTCTCACTCTGCCCAGCTGCCAAATTGCCAAACCTTCTTTTGATAGTAAACAAATCAAATCTTTTAATTTTTTATGAAAAATTCAAATAATAAATAGCGTTTTGGTGCTAATGTGGCATAATGTTAAAGCCAGAGGCGTTGAAAAATGGAGTTGCGAAATGCTCTCGTCTACCTGCGTGCGTGCAGTCACGTGGCTCATGGAGCATTCAATACTTCCAGCGCTGTGTTAATGCATTTGAATGGCTTAAGCGGATACACAACAGTTTTATTATACAGATGTTTTCAGCAAGTTTTGGTAAACAGTACAGCATAGTGTGCATTGATTATTAAGTCAACCATATTTACAGGATATTTTTATTATGGAGAGTGACAGAGATACAACATTGTAACAATAATGTTATTCTTGTATTTAGCCCTCAGGTATTCCTTACTAATTGGTCACACTCATTGATGTCAAATGTGACCATACACCGCAACTATTTTTCAATTAAATAAATGTTCTATATTTTAGTTCAATGATATTTATTGAATATTTTGAGGAGATATTTTGGTACTAAATACTATTTGTGCAATAATTATTGTCAATTAATGACACCTTAAAATATGTTTCTTTTAATATTTTTATTATTTATATTACAATTAGTGTAATAATTAAGGTTAAAATAGAGAATTCCAATTCAAAGAGGCAAATTAGAGTAATTCTGTGGCTAAAAAATAATAATTTTCATTTGCAATGTCATTACCCAGTAGGTCCCTTATGGTAGCCTAGAAAACTAGACGCACCCTAGCGGCAGCAAATTTAATCTGCCCGCAAGTGTCGTCTAGGAACTCTCAATACACTTCTGAGCTGTATTCCTCACAATCTGGACGGGCCGATCACATCGTGTATAGAGTCGGCGGGCGGGGCCATAATGACGACGACCGAGTTGCGTTTGCGTGCTTCTGTTGTCTAGTAAACACAGAAACTGGCGAACGGCGGTCTTTCGAATCAGCTTTGACTGCGATTCTGGAAGACTTGGAGTTAAGCTTTTCTCTGAGAAAAGAACAAAGAACGGCACTGAAGTCATTCTTAAAAAGGGAAGATGTGTTCGGAGTTTAGCCGACCGGATACGGCGAATGTTTAATCAGTCAGCGAGCTCTGCTTCACCTTCGTTGCTCTGGTTGGTGTAGCGCTATCCTATCGTGTGCAGAGGGAGTTTAAAAGACAACCGTTTATCCCGCCCCTCGGATTGAGCCCTGTCTATGGTGAGTTTCCAGACCAAACATCTTGATGTGGGTCTGGCTTGTCAGGCAAGCCTTATGGCTCTTTAATAAATATAAATATACATCTAATAGTTGCTCCAAAAAGTATTGTAGTATTGCAATTTAATACATATTTAGATATGATGAAATACTAGATTTCTTTAAATGTGAAATTTTAAAACGTTAATAACTTGCACGCTGCAATACATAAACAAACATGGAGGAAGACGGTAGTAGACGCAGTTCAAACCAGGGTAATTCTCAGAGTAATTATCCCAGAGTGGTGGCATAAGCGCTCAAAACAAACTTCAGACACGGACGCTGCAACAGGCTTTTGCATTTGGCACACCATATAGCCATATATTGAAATATTTTAATGGCAGGTGTAGGGATGGCGAAAACTAAACATTTTCTTAACTGACCACCGAGCCTCATTGGCCGGTTGAAACCGGTTAAACGATTAGTTTAAAATATGCTGCGCTATTTGAAATAACAGCCACGAGTCGCCCACACTCCCTTCCACTCACGTCACTTTTTTAAATTCCCCCACAGCGCGAAACACGAGTCCCGCAAACGCGCCGCCGAGGAGCTTGTTTGTAATCTGAGGACAATGGCTCCTTAGTTTCGAAATGGTTTGGGTACAAGGTGATCGCGTTGAAAATAAAGGCATTTGTCTAGCGTAAGAAGATCATTTGAAACATTGCCGTGGCTCATTTAAGAAAATGACAGCTCCAAAGAGACGCCGCTTTAGTTCGAGGTAGTGCTAACAATAATAAAGAAAGACGATCAACACATTATGTGCTACCACTGAAATGTAGATGTAATATATTTCCAATAGTGTTAACAGGTGTTAACTTTACCAACTGTCTTGCTTGAAAAAAAGGTTCTAAATAAAATAAAAATGTAGTCCATACTACCTTTATTTGTTTTGTATATCATTTCAAACTGCATTTTCACATTGCAATTTTGTATAGACTATTCATAAACTGAATTAACAGAAAAATATCTATATCGTTATGTATATCGTTATCGGGATATCAAATTAGCTATATCGGGATATGAAATTTTGGCCATATCGCCCAGCCCTATGAATAATGATACTTATATAAATATTAATGAATGCAAGCACATATAATTTGACCCAAGAAACATTTAAAATAGTGTTAAAATAGTGCTAAGACAAACACATTTTTCCTTATTATGTACAGTACGCTACATATGAATTGATACTGAATCAAGATCAAAATCAATATCTCAGCACATCAGTAAACAACACGATCACATATAGTTAATTTATCAATGGAGCATACAATGTTATTTCATATTAAACCATATTTTTGTTCACACAAAATCAGCTTCTTCATTCAAATGCGCTACTATTCCATTTTTCTATGTAACCGCCCATGAGTCTGACATGCAAAAACGTTGTGCTTGCTGCTGCTAATGTTAAATTGCATACAAAAGTCCATAAACCAAGGCTGCGTCCGAAATCGCGTACTTTCATACTATATAGTATGCGAAAAACAGTACGTGAGCAGAGTAGTATGTCCGAATTCATAGAATTCGAAAAACAGTATGCGAAAAGTACCCGGATGGCACACTACTTCCGGCGAGATTATGAAGTGCGCATACGATGGACACTTTACTATCCCATGATGCCACGGGAGAGAGGAGCTGGCGTTATATTTGAAAATGGCGGAAAACGGAGATGCAGCTGTTTTCAAGTGTAAGTACTTTAGAAACAACTTTTTTGTTTATTTGTGGTTAAATTGTATTTGTTTAACATCATATAAGTAAACGACTGTCTTGTTAGAAGTTTATATGATGTAAAGTAAGGGTGTCCTTTTCCAGCCAATTCAGAAAAATTATAGTTTTATCATTATTATTAGACTAATGTAAATCAGCTACCGATAGCACTGTTTTCACAAAACAAAGACGTTCGTTGTTTAGCAGTTTAATGAGATAATTACACAACTTCAGTAAATTAAAACGATGTATTTCTCCTTTACCAGTGTTGATATTATCAAAATGTTGTTGGTTAACGTTACACAGCAAACTGCTGTTAACAATTTTACCTCAGCTTGTCCATGTACCGTTAGCATTAATAGACTGACCATGGTTCATCACATGTTAATCTCTGTGTTGATTTTGCAGGGGCTGATGAACACACCCACCCGTGTTTTAACCAAGAAGTGAGAGAAAGAAAAGATTCCTTCGGCTACTAGAAATAATTGCTAAACAATGATGTTAATAAAGAAATCAAATGATACAGTGTCTTTTTTCATTTGTTTGTAGATTCACCGTCATGCTGTTTAGCAAGTTATATTACAAAACACTTAATTCCTAGGGCTTTACAGTAGCTAGATTGTCAGTGGTAAATTGCTAAATATATGGCCTTGAGTATTTTTTTTAAAGCGTTCTGTATGTGTTGCTGGTTTTTGAAACAAGCTAATTGCAGGTGTATCTGAAAAATATGCTGTCTAACTCTGAATACGAGTGCTGCACTGTAGAGAAAAACACACACTCCAGACACCATTAAAATGTATTTGCTTTATTTTTGTGTATTTAACTTTCAAATGGATACGTAGGATACAAAGCTTAAAATAAAATCACATAATTTTGCCGTACATAGCGTAAAACACCACCAAAAGGAAAGGTATTAAAATGTTTTTTATTATAGTGTCATCACGAGGAAAGAAGTTTAACTTAAGCAGCTTCGGTAAGTAACTTTCACAGGTTTCAAAAAGATCTAAAAGGACTTTGATACTAGCAATCTCATTTATAGGGCATCACTTTAAAATAGTTCAATAACGTTAAAGTTATATGTTTCTTTTAAAGCGTGTACAAGATGAAGACTTTACGATCTCGGTAATTTTTGGATTTACTCTTGAAGTAAATAATTTGTAAAACATGAAGCTCAAATATGTGATATGTAGCTATAATTTCAAATGTTTGGCACACAAATTCACACTCAGCTTAAGCCATTGTGCCAGTGGTTGGTGGGTGTCGCCTCTAGGGACCACTGTAGCTCCATTAATGGAGAGACGCACACACATTTGTTTCTGAGGTAATATTTAAAAGCTAAATACATTATAATACTTGCATTATTTGAGAAATTCCGCACAAGATCTCGACGTAGGCGTGACCTGCGAGGAGCTGACCGACGCCTCTTCTGGATTGTGAGCTCTAACGAAGTAAAAACGCAGATAAAAGCGAAGCAGATCTAAAAACATTGCTCGCGAATGTGTGCAGTCGGTGGAATGGGCTCTTTAAATCTCCGCGCTATCATGACGGCGTCTATCACGTGACAATTCCATCATGGCGCATGTAGTACGTCCGACTCCATTCATACTACCCGTAGTCATACTATATAGAACGTACTTTTTTAACGGCCGCGAAGTACGTTCTAATTCAAATGTAGTACCTACTCACATAGTACGCGATTTCGGACGCACCCCAAATCATGTCCTCGTAAACCACGAGTAAACACACGCAAATGTTGTAAAACTTGTGCATGACAAGCCGCTAAACTAATACAGTTACAGTACATACCTCATAGAGATACCTCATAGTCCAGCTGTAATTGTTGCTGCTGCTCCTGTTGAGTTTCAGCCTCCGGATCAGATTCTGATTCATCTGATTGATAGATATGGTTTATTTAGGATAAGGTTTTCTTTTCCACGTTTAAGGAAGTCCCAGCTTTTATACTTGCGCTTTCAATGCAATAGTTGCGCACATTTACGATTCTTTAGCTCTGCCCACATGACACACCTCTTGCCTCTCTGTTTTATTTGGAAAGACTCTGTCCAGCGTATCTTTCTTTTATGACTATGATAAAACTAAAGACTTATCAGCGATATGAATGATGAAATACTACTCATGTACTCAAGATTGACATGAGACTGAGTGAAACTGAGTGTTTAAACCCCCTTTAAAGAATGCTAAAATGTACATCTTTTTCATAGGGGGAAACTAATGTTGAAGGTACTATCCACTTGATTTCTATAATAAGTTTAGGTATTTGGCTGGTTTTTAGGGCTAGTTATTATTGGTCATTGTGCTGTTCTTTGTAACAGACCTGACAACCCTTTTTAAAGTTGAAAACTTTAGTGCTCATTCACTCATTCATTGTAACTACTTTAAAAATAGCGACCACCACAGTACCTTTGTGTTCCAAATTTTTTTTTTTTTTTTTTAAGTAAACAATTCCTTTTACAAGAAAATTACAGAGAATACTGTATGATACAGACAGTATAGTGGGCAAAAGTTTCAAAGGAGCTCTGACTTAATGACAGAACAGACAAAGAATCTAAATGTCTGAAGTCAGTGTGCAGAAAGCTGAGGGAAAGACATGGGGGGATTGAGGAATCAAGGAAGGTTTAAGACAAATTTCTGAGAGACTGATTAATAACAGATTTTGGTTAATTTGTTTTATTCTACATTAAAGAGCAGAGAAAAGCCCAATGCTATTAAGCTCTCATCATCTTTAAACTCAACTAGTGACTTCATTTCTCTGCACGTGGCAATTGGGCTTACAGAAATGGTAGCGGTAAACCAAGCTTGTATAAAACAGTGCATTTCACTTTTCTCATTGCCAGTTCACCCCAGCAGAGAGAGAGAGAGAGAGAGAGAGAGAGAGAGAGAGAGAGAGAGAGAGAGAGAGAGAGAGAGAGAGAGAGAGAGAGAGAGAGAGAGAGAGAGAGAGAGAGAGAGAGAGAGAGAGAGAGAGAGAGAGAGAGAGAGAGAGAGATTGTGTAGTTACAGGGTAAGTATACGAGCGCATGGGACGCTCAGTGGGTTCCGGTGTATTGCAACAAAGATGGATGTGTGTGTTTCCGGTAAGAGAAACACGAGAGAGAATCCCAGTTTAACTTGTTTAATCAACAGAGGGTTGTATATGTTACTTCACACAAATGTGGTCTATAATAAACAGAAGAAAACAAATAAAACAGTTATAAGTATATCAATAAATGATACAAACAGTCAGTAATTAAATAATATAGAAATAAACATACATGGGTTAGCTGCGTGCTGATTATGTTAATAAATAATTATGTAAACAATGACTGGCATATTGCACGATAGTTGCGTATGCTCAATATTACGAGCAGAACCCATACAACGTCATCAAACTCGACATTTTAAACAATCTTCAACTATTCAGGTGATCTGTAACTAGTAAGTGGCTAAAATATTTATATTCTAATAGAAATACAATTCTTTTAGAGCTCAAAGTCCAATATGAAAACTTTTTAGTTTCGCTTTGTGACGCAGTTTAAAATGCGTTCATTTCTGGGTCAAATCTGTACATTCAGAACGATAATAAACATTACAAAGGCAAATTATATATGAAGACTCACCCGTAATCATTTACACACTGGAAAAACATATACAAAGTTGAATAAACAGTCCAGCCAGCCGGATGATCACTAAACTGCCGATTCTGCATGGCCGCGCATAACTGCGCTGTGAATCTTGCGTACCGCTCAAGGGGCGGAGTTCGGTTTTTCTCACAGTAAGTAAGAATCTGCTGGCTGTAAATTATAGTGGTTCTTGTTCCCCTCTTGTTTCAAGCTGGTGTGTAGTGAGCGTTCTGGCGCAATATGGCTGCCGTTGCATCCTTCAGGTGGATGCTGCACAATGGTGGTGGTTGAGGAGATTCCCCCTTCTATGTAAAGCACTTTGGGTGCCTAGAAAAGCTATATAAATGTAACAAATTATTATTAATATTTATTATTAAGTAGTTACAGGGTAAGTGTGAATCTGTGGGCTGTAAATTAAAGTGGTTCTTGTTCCCCTCTTGTTTCATGTAGTTACAGGGTACACATTTTTGAAAACAGATTTACAATACTTATTGTACACTTTGTTTCTGTTGCTTGGCTTTATCCTCCTCTTGTTCCTCTTCTTTTTAGTCCTTGCCTAGATGAATCTTAAGAAGGAATCCCATGTAACTGTTACACTGAAAATACATTGCACGCAGAAATGTCCTCACCGAGTCTTTTACCTCATGCCATCCGAGATATATATGACTTTATTTCTTCATACGAACACAGAAAAATAAATAATCTCTGCAACGAAAATTCATTTGGGTTTCTAAAAAGTTATAACTAATAATCCATACAATCACAATGGAGGAATCAATCAATTATTCTGAAGTGAAACAAGTGTTTGTAAAAAAAAAATATTTGTAAAAATATTTAAAACATTTTAAACTGTAGATTATCACCTCATACTATAGACTGTAAAAAAAAAAAAAAAAAGGTACGGACCGTATTGGCCATGACATCACCCATAAGATTCCGATGAGCCATTCTGTAGCCTAAAGTAGAAACGAGCTGGCTGTTGCCATCTTGCCAGCACGTCATCTCGTGCCATGCCCGGATAACAGAAAATGGGCAAAGAGGCGGGATGTGGGCGGAGCTTAGGTGACACAATGACTAACAGACAGCAGATAAAGTGGTGTTTGTAACAAATTATTATTAACAAATTAATAAAAAAAAAAAATCTTTCACATGAGCATGTGTGCAGTGTTATGTTGCATTTTTGTAAGTAGTATGTTTGCTATGCTTTTTTTTTCTTTCTTCTGGAAAGTGTGTGGCTAGCTTTGACCCGGAGGCTTGCTCCAAACGACATTTTGTTGCAGTGTACTTGTTCATTTGTAATAAACTTCTATCCTATCCTAAATGGCTATCAACCTGTTACTCACATCCTTAAAGGGGGGGGGGGGGGGGTGAAATTCTGTTTCATGTATACTGAGCTTTTTACACTGTTAAAGACTTGGATTCCCGTCCTAAACATAGACAAAGTTTCAAAAACTAATGTTGGACGTTTGATGGAGTATTTCTGTGTTAAAAATACTCCTTCTGGTTTCTCACAAGTTTCAGAGAGTTTTTTTCGAGTATGACTCTACTATTAACCGACGTTAATAGATCGGAAGGTCCTTGTATGGGCTGTATGGGCTCTTCTCCCGGTAGGGTGCACGCGCGTGTGACTAGAGCGAGAGAGGAAATGCACGCCCATAAACACTCAGGTGCAGATCCAGTCGATCCAGGCGCCGCGCTCCACTTTATTCCTATGGGTGACTTCAACTCTTCAGCACAGCATTCCGGGAAGCCAGCGCTGCATTTGACCCGATTTGAACGCAGAAATGACGGGAAGCTTCACAACATCACTTCATTCGCGTCGCAAAAGTGGATCTCCACCGTTCACTGCTGTCACAGGACTTCACCAAATCATACCAAAGAAGTGTGTTTTTGACGGAGCGGTCCCAGCGATAAAGGTTCGGTCCTGCTTTGGAAGCAGCCGGTGAGTAAAACTGCTTCAAATGTCTATGCTGTTGGCTCGTCGTGTGAGTAAACATCAGTAAACGACACGATCGCGTGCTTCGTCATTCAAATGCGCTAACGGACTGTGTTGTTGTTATATGTACACTAGTCTGATGTGTAAAACCGTTTTGCTTGCAACTGCTAAGGTTTAATCGCATACAATAGTTCCTCATAAACTGCGAGTAAAGACACACAAATGTTGACAGGCCACTAAATACATTACATACCACAGAGACGGACGTCCTGCTGTTGCTGTTTCTCCTGTTCAATTTATTTCAGCCTCAGAATGATTCTGGATCATATGTCTATTAGCTGAGATCGATAGCCATGGGTTTCTCCACGCTTGAGGACGTCACCGCTTTGCGCGCTTGTCATTCTTTAGCTCCGCCCACACGATATGCCCCCAGACGCTCATTTTTTTCCGGAAAGACTCGGTACAGCCTATATTTCTTTTATAAATATAATAAAACTAAATACTTTTCGGAGATATAAAGGATGCAATACTACTCTATAGCAGCCTTTCTCAAAGTGGGTGCCGCGGCACACTGGGGTGCCCCCTGACTGTGTCAGGGGTGCCGCCAAAAAATTACGTAGGCTATAAAAAAAAAAAAAAAATCTGAAATTTCATATATAAAATATATTTGAATTTATATAAATACATTCTTCTTCTTTTTATCCCTTTCGCACGTACGATCACACATTCACGCATGTGATTAGAACGGTCAGTGCATCACATTCATTCAAATGTGCTTTCGCGTTGGCTTGCACTGAGCCAGAGACAGGCGCGCTCAGAGCTGTCATACATCACAACTTTTCAGTGTTTTCAGCCACATAATGTTTATTTTGGGTTTCATACATATACGTACTAAAAAAACTATACACTTAGAGTTTGTAAAATACACAATGATGAAAAATGAAGAGGCAATAATAATCCTTTTCATTATAATTAGTTTTATTCATCTCAGATACACATTGTGTCAGTAACATTAAAGTTTACTCTATTCTTCTCCCAGTTCACCTGCCACTTACTTTTATGTATTTTGGGAGAAGTGGATGAATTCACGTCTTGTAAATCCAACAGATCCGATTTTCTGAACTGCGCCTGCGGCGGTGATGGCGGCACCCGTCGTGCATACAGCTCAACGCGTTCGTTATAAAGGTGTTTAAACAACAAAACACTTCCACTTGTATATATTTGACAATCGGAATATCAGATAATTCATGCCATATCTAACAAATTTGTGAACATTTTGAATAAAAAGGGAAAAATGACAATGATAAAAGCAGATCATCATTCATTCAGCTCTGTTGTTGCTGCGGTGTGTCACATCATGACAAGCAATGACGCGTCACCATGGAAACCATAAAGCGACACATTAATAACGGTCGCTTTGAAAAACTCACGCTGGGGGGCCAGCCAGAATGTTTTACATTTGCATGTGAAAGAGTTAAACATATGAGCGGATTAATAAAATTGTAAATTAATTTTAGATAAATATATATATATAAAAATTAACCATAAAAATCCGTCCCACATCAGTAACTGCCATGACGTCCTCACCGGGGTCGCGTGACTGTGCAGTTAGCTACATTGTTTTATAATTTAACCGCAAAAATACATTTGATTTCACAAAGAGCAAGAAACAAGCAACAGCAGCATGGATCGTTTTTAAAAAAGAAAAGCCCCACAAGAACCGGACAGTTTTGACTTTGAAATGGAGTATTATGCTCTGTTCATTACTGTCCGGTCTAAATAAACAGGACATTTGCATTTAAATTTGGGTTATGCAGTGTTTTTAAAATATATTTTAAACTGGGGTGCCTTGAAATTTTATGCACTTTTGAAAGGTGCCCTGACTGAAAAAAGTTTGAGAAAGGCTGCTCTATAGGTACTCAAAATTGACATGAGATTGACTGAAACTGAGTGTTTCACCCCCCCTTTAATTATGCATTAGATTAAGGCTTTATATAATGTAAACGAATGAGTTATAAAGAATCCATGTGTCTATTATTATTTTGTTTATTTGTTTATTATTACAAGTTATTATTTGAAATGAAGTTTATTTTAAAAAATGAGAGAAGTGTCATTGTTACTGATTGTACTAAGGACTGTATTGCACTGGTGTATCGGTCAGAACACACTAGGCAGGAATCAGAAATATCAGATTTTTATTAACCACAATAAACGGCACAATACAAAATACAACGGTAGATACATATGGCAATCCTTTTTATCAGACAGAATTATAATTAAGCCTATAATATCTACACAAAGTTGTGTACTTTGTCCACCTCTGATGATAACGCACCCACACACACTTGTTTATTGTAATTGTTTATTTCAATTGTTGTTCAATTAATAGAAGTTTAATTTTGTATTCAAAGCTTTGTTGTTGTTATTTCAAATTTCTAAGGGGAATTGTGATTTTGTTTTCATTTTTTATATTCATTCAAACTAACTAGTGTGTACTTACCCGTACTTGGGTTACATCTGCATTGTACCCAAAGCAACCCTTGTCCATATCTGGGTCATAGTAGTCTTTTTGTTTAGGCGAAGATGACACTGAGCTCCTTTTTGCCAACTTGATTTTTTAGCTGGGTCTATTGATGGTTGGACCTGGTGTCCTCTGCCCTTACAATCCTGCCAAGAAAATAGCACGTGACTCTCCGAATGGAGTAGTTTTGGCCGAGAGATAAGGCGATAGACTTGAAATTTATTGTGGTCTCCCTACGCAGATTCGAACCCTGCCAAATACGTGGTGCTGTCCAGGATCTTTGTTTGAGCTGCTTTTGTTCTCTAACTTTATGTGCAGCATGGACTTTGGGCAGCGCACATCTATAAGAAGACAAATAAATATATATTATTTAGTTTATTTAGAATATAGTCAACAATATAAAGTGAGAGCCAAAGGCACAATGTCCTATGAGGGCGGGTATCAGGTTACTGTGATTCTCAAATCTATAAGATAAAAGAAAATAAAAAACTGAATACTGATAACAGGATCAACTATTGTATTATATAATGTCCACTCTTAACAAAAGACATGATTGCTGATATTGCACATCATGTGAAAAAATGTTGTATAGGGCTATCATATTTTAAATAATATACAGTACCGGACAAAAGATTGGACACATTACTAATTTTAATGTTTTGAAGGAAGTTTCATGCTCATCAAGCCTGCATTTATTTGATCAAAAATACAGAAACAGTAATATTGCGAAATAATGTTACAATTTGAAATAATTGTTTTCTATTTTAATATACTTTAAAATATTAATAATTTATTTTGGAAATGTAAAACTGATTTTAATTAATTCGTTCGTTCGTTCGTTCGTTTATTTATTTATTTATTTATTTAACAAAAGCTTTATTGATGTGACAGCTATTTTTTTTTTAATCTGTCCAAAAACAGGCCAAAGAAATATTGTAAAAACAGTCTTACCTCTATGGCATATTGGGCCCTATGCACCCAGCGCAATTGACTTTGTACACCAACGCATGTGTCATTCCTATTTTGCACCCGCGCAAAGCGCGCTTTTCCCTCCACAGAAGCACGTCGCTAAACTAGTGAATGAACTTGCGCTCCCTGGGCGGTTCAGCGCAAAAAAGGAGGCGTGTTCCGGCGCAAACAATCCCTGGTGCTATTTTGCTGTTCCATTAAACAATTGCGCCACTGACCAGAAAAAACCTGGTCTAAAGTCAGTGGCGCGTTGTTCATTATTCTATTTTAAGGGCGCATGCATGACCAAAATGTATAGCGTGCACAAAACAAAATACACTTTGCTCATGAAATCTACACAGATGCAACAGTTATTTTTGCAAATCATAAATTGTTACACTAAAAAAAATATTAACACATTGTGGTGTGCCACGAAGATGTGAAAAAATAGGCATAAATCTAGCTTACAAATTAATCAGGCTTATTGTAGTAATTAAAGGGGGGGTGAAACACTCAGTTTCAGTCAATCTCATGTCAATCTTGAGTACCTATAGAGTAGTATTGCATCCTTCATATCTCCGAAAAGTCTTTAGTTTTATCATATTTATAAAAGAAATATGGGCTGTACCGAGTCTTTCCGGAAAAAACCGAGCGCCTGGAGGCGTATCGTGTGGGCGGAGCTAAAGAATCTCAAGCGCGCAAAGCTGTGACGTCCTCAAGCGTGGCGAAACCCATCTATCTCAGCTAATACAGATAATGATCCACAATCAAATCTGAGGCTGAAATAAACTGAACAGGAGAAACGGCAACATCAGGACGTCCGTCTCTGTGGTATGTAAGTTACTGTATTTAATGGCCTCTCCACATTTCTGTGTCTTTACTCGCAGTGTATGAGGACATGATTCGGTTTATGGACTATTGTATGCGACTAGACCTTAGAAGTAGCAAGCAGAACGGTTTTGCACGTCAGACTAGTGTAACGTTATACAGAACAACAATGGAGTAACCGTTAGCGCATTTGAATGACGAAGCACGCGATCGTATCGTTTACTGATGTTTACTCATGCGACGGTAGCCAATAGCAGAGACATTTGAAGTTGATTTACTCACCGGCATCTTCCAAAGCAGGACCGCTCTGTCAAAAACACACTTCTTTGGTATGATTTGGTGAAGTCCTGTGACAGCAGTGACCGTGGAAATCCACTTTGCGACGCGACTGAAGCGATGCCTTGAAGCTTCCCGTCATTTCTGCGTTCAAATCGGTTCAAATGCAGCGCTGCCTTCCCGGGGCGCGCATAAGTGTTCACGGAGGACTGGATCTGCACCTGAGAGACTGTTTACAGCGTGCATTTCCTCTCTCTCCCTCTAGTTACGCGCGCGCGCACCCTTCCGGGAGAAGAGCCCGTACAGCCCATACAAGGACCTTCCGCTCTATTTAACGTCAATTAGACCCATACTCGAAAAAAACTCGCCGAAACTTGTGAGAAACCGGAAGGAGTATTTTTAACACAGAAATACTCCATCAAACGTCCAACATTAGTTTTTGAAACTTTGTCTGTGTTTAGGATGGGAATCCAAGTCTTTAAAGGTGTAAAAAGCTCAGTATGCATGAAACAGCATTTCACCCCCCCTTTAAGGATCAGACCTGTATGCCCGATAGTGGCAAGACACACACACACACACACACACACACACACACACACACACACACACACACACATATATATATATATATATATATATACACACAACACAACTTCTCTGTCTTTCACTCCCTTACGAAAGGAAAATATATTTACCAATAAATTAGTTGAAATATATATTGTAAATATATGGAATAATAAAATATATATAATAATATATAATAATAATAATATATGGAATAATAAAATATATGGTATTATAAAATATATTATATATTCATGTAATATATTGCAAAATATACAAATGATTGCCGCTTTTTTGCCGATATAAATATTAATTCCCATATATGTTAATATATTTCCTAATGTATTGCATGACATTTTCCAATAAACTGCAATATATTTTTGTTTCGTAAGGGCTGCTCTTACAAGAACATCAGTCACGTCGGCTGTGACCGCTCCTGGCGTGCGCCTGGTAAATACGCCATAATAATAGCAATCCATAATGGAACTTGCGCACCTGCTTTTAAAGGGAATGTTGGATGCCGCTCTGATTGGTTTATTCACGTTACGCCCAAACCACACCTATGAATAATGAAGCTAACTCAGACCAACCCATTTTAGATTTGCGCCGAGCGCAAGAGCCATTTATCCCGCCGGGAAAATAGCAACAGCGCCGAGACCCGCCCACAAAGTTACTTGCGCTCCGCGCTTTGGACACTTGCGTTTCAGATCGTTAAAATAGGGCCCTTTATGTTGCAGCAAGATTCATATTTAAATTAACTTTTTTTGTGGTTTAATATTCACAGACACTAGCAGAACACTCACAATCCTCGGCTGGATCAGTTGCTATTTGAAAATTAAACAGCTTTTCTTCTGAGTTAAATTATTCCAGGATAATTCCTAACCACATCTCAAAACGATGTAAAGTACATGCACTAAACTTTATGTCTTTTTGAGTTGAGGCGGGCAGGGCATAATTGCATGGATCGTGTCAGTATTTGACTTTCAAAAGAATGCTCGCTCTGTGGACGTGGTCGTATTAGTGGAAAATGAGACAGACTATTGACCTCTTTTTCTTTTCAAAATTGAAAACAACAATAACAACAATGTAAACCTTGTCTGGCTCAGTTTCAAAAAGGACAAATAGCATTCCTATGCAGCAGTACGGCACAAATAATCAAATAAAATGATGACAAAAAGACAAATTATAGGAAATAGAAGGTAAATATAATACAAACTGAAACAAAACAATAAATAAGTACAGATGATAGATAGATGTAGACAGACAAGCAGGTAGAGGATCACCAAGGTCAAGTAAATCCAAAACATGACAACCTGTTTAACAGTACTACAGTCCCAAATATGGGATTTTTATTTTTGTGCCCCTGAGAATACAGTACCACAGTATGACATGACAAAAGTCACAAAACTGACAGATTCAAACTGCGCTTTCGCGCTTTGGCTGGCGCTGAGCCAGAGAGACCTGCTCAGCGCTTGTCATAGAGCACAACTATGCAGTGTTTTCAACCTCATGATGCTCATTTTAGGTTTTTCAGACATTTAAATACACAAAAGTACTAGTAAAACAATATATTTAGAGTTTGTAAAATATTCACTGGTGTCTATGGAAGCAGCAATAACAATTCATTCAAATATAATTTACAGATGTGTGTTATTTATATCAGATAGACATAGTGTAAGTAACTATAAAATGTACTCTATTCTTCCCCCAGCTAACCGGCCACTCCATGTATTTCAGGTGAAAGTTATGAATCCAAAATGTAAATCTGACTGACAGGATCTCACAGCCCATCTCACGTTACAGATCAAGATTAAAATAATTTATAAGAGTTGTAAGCAAGTTTGTGAATATTTTGAAACAAAAAAGGAAAACAAAATTGAAAAAATCAGCCATAAAAAAAATATAGCGCTATTTTGGCTGCGGTGACAAACATGACACGTCACCATGGAAACAATAAGGTGAAATGTTCTAAAATAATGCTCGCCTTAAAAAACTCCCACTTGAAAGGGTTAAGGTCAGTCTGAATGAGAGATCATAAGAATAACACAGAATTACATTGGTGGTATAAGACAGGGAGTCTATATTCCATGTCACAATTTTGTATATCTTCATTTATCTTCAGTCTGACAACAGAATAAGCCATGTATAAATATAATTTAAATATGTAAGTATAGATAACACTTTCATGATGATGTGTGCAAAAATGTATGAGCTATTTGAAAATGTACTTGTCATTTCTGAGCCGTGTCATTATCATTGTGTTAAGATGGCAGTGCCAGGAAATAAATGTGGTCACATGACCACACTACCCAACAATGTTAGACCTGTCCAGAACTCATAATTAACATATTCTAATTAATATAGAAGTTGCTTTTTAACCCTTAAACGCATACCTCTGGATCTTTAGCAACCAGGGATGTTATTCACTACCCTCCTCCTCATTAATTTTTTAAAGTTAGACATCAGCCTTCTTAGAATTCCTCAATCAATCCATTATAAACAATATAACAAGAAAAACATATTAAAAGGATAATTGAATGCCTGTTTTACCACTCGTTTTTTGTAAAAATTGTATAGGGTCACCAACGGCCCAAGGTGGGTAAGATTGCACGTATATTTTTTCTGCATAAAAATTAATTAATCTATAATGACAAAAAAGTGCAATTCACCTTTTTTCCTCAAGGTGGCAATGTCTTATACGCAATGATGAAGTGAGGCTTCACTCATAGTTACCTATGAGTGAACAAAACAAAACAATTATATTTATAATCTGCAAAACTTGTAATGGCTCCGCGATTTACTGCATAGCAAGTACTGAACACGTTCAGATATTAGGGTTACTGTCACTTGATGATAGCCTAGAAATCTAGACGCACCCTAGCGGCAGCAAATTTAATCTGCCGGCGAGTGTCGTCTAGCAACTCTCAATACCCTTCTGAGCTGTATTCGCCTAGCTCTTGCCGGGCCAATCACATCGTGTATAGAGTCTGTGGGCGGGGCCATAATGATGACGGCCGAGTTGCGTTTTGCGTGCTTCTAGTAAATACAGAAACTGGCGAACGGCGGTCTTTCGAATCAGCTTTGACCGCGACTCTGGAAGACTTGGAGTTAAGCTTTTCTCTGAGAAAAGAACAAAGAACGGCACTGAAGTCATTCTTAAAAAGGGAAGATGTGTTCGGAGTTTTGCTGACCGGATACGGTGAATGTTTAATCTATCAACAAGCTCTGTTTCATCTTCGTTGCTCTGGTTGGTTGTAGTGCTATCCTATCGCGTGCAGAGGGAGTTTGAAAGACAACCGTTTATCCCGCCCCTCGGCTTGAGCTGTCAATGGTGAATTTCCGGACCAAACATCTTGATGTGGGTCTGGCTTGTCAGGCTAACTTGATGATGGATCTGGTCAAGAAACTGTCAAGGATTGAAATGTTGATTTTGAAGATGTTGAAAATTAATTTAGAGAATATGCCTGAGAATATGAGCCAGATGAGCCTGAATGTACTGGGAAATGACCTCTGATGAGGACAGTGATGATTTTTTATTTTTTTATTTTTTTATTTAACCTTTATTTAACCAGGTTAGTCTCATTGAGATATAGAATCTCTTTTTCAAGAGAGACCTGGCCAAGATAGCAGTACAAATTAAAACATACAATCACAAAAACACAAAAGTCAAGTGCATTTCAATTAAATAAAAATGACATTAAGTAAAACATTTGCATGTGTGGATTGAGTCATGTTCTATAGATTTAACATAACCTTTAAACTCATTTAAGGAAATTAGACTCTGTAGTTTGAGTATTTTCTGTAGGTCATTCCAATTTGAAGGTGCAACAAACATGAAAGCTTTTTTGAACATCTCAGTCCTGGCTTTAGGTACATTCAATGAAATAATTTTCTGGGACCGTAAACCATAAGTACTCTGTGTAAAAGAAAGTAAATCAGATATGTAACCTGGTAGCCTGCCTATGATACCCTTATATATAAAGATATAAAGGTGAGTAAGCCGGCGACTTGACAAAGAGGGCAAATTCACCGAGGAGTAAAGTGTACAGTGATGAGTGAGGGGTCTACAATTCGAGATAAATCTTAAAGCGCCATGAAACACAGAATCCAACATCTGAAGATACTTTGATGGAGCATTCATATACAGCAGATCACCATAATCAATCATAGATAGAAATGTGGCATGGACTAGCCTTTTTCTGGCAGAAAAAGTAAAACAAGATTTGTTTCTAAAGAAAAAACCTAGCTTCAGTTTCAACTTTTTCACTAGATTCTGTAAATGAAGCTTAAAAGAAAGGTCATCATCAATTAAAAATCCTAAATATTTATAAGATGAAACTACCTCAAGTTTATTACCCTGATCAGTAACAATATTCAGGTCTGGCTCATTTTCCAATTTCCTTGCGTTTGAAAAGACCATTACTTTGGTCTTCTCTGCATTAAGCACAAGCTTTAATTGATAAAGCTGAGCTTGCACTCTATTGAAAGCAGTTTGCAAGCATTCATACGCCTTCTTAATGGTAGTTGCAAAACAATAAATAACTGTATCATCCGCATAAAAATGGAAAAATGCATGTTGGACATTTTCCCCTATACAGTTTATATAAATGGTGAATAAAAGTGGCCCAAGAATGGAGCCCTGTGGAACCCCTTTACAGATAGATACATAGTTTGACATTAGGCCATCAACTTGCGTAGCTTGAGTCCTGTCAGCGAGGTAGTTGATAAACCAGCCCACAGAGTGCTGAGACATGCCTATACTGATCAGTCTCTGAACTAGTATGCTATGGTCTACTGTGTCAAAAGCCTTGGACAAATCAATAAACAGTGATACACAGTGTTTCTTTTCATCCAGCGCTTTGACTATGTCATTAATTACTTTTATAGCAGCAGTGGTAGTGCTGTGTTTTTTCCTAAACCCAGATTGATACTTAGATAAAATTGACTGAGCATTTAAATACTCCTTCACCTGTTCACCAACCAAAGATTCCAATACTTTGGCCAACGCTGAGAGTTTGGAAATGGGTCTGTAATTATCTGGCAAGGTAGGGTCACCTCCTTTCAAAAGTGGTAAAACATATGCAGACTTCCAAACCTTTGGAATTTTGTTTGTGACTAGTGAAAGATTAAAAAGATGCGTCAGAGGTTCAGCTAGGATATCTGCAGCTAATTTTAAAAAGAAAGGCTCTAAGTGATCTGGGCCAGCAGGTTTTCGAGGATTTAATTGTTTCAGGGCTTTATGAACATCAGCAACAGAGAAAAGGTTAAAATTGAAAGTTTTGGCAGTAATAAAAGTATCATTTATCGACTCCGAAACTATTGGGGCAACAGAATTAAACAAGCACCCAGATGATACAAAATGCTCATTAAAACAATTTAACATTTCTACTTTGTCAGATATAGACACACCATTCTTAACTATAGATAATGGTAAACCTGTTGGTTTAGTCGATGTAGATAACGACTTAACAGTTTTCCAAAACTTTTTTGGGTCATTTAGATTCTCTGTGGTTTCAGATAAATAAAATTCAGCCTTAGCTTTTCTGAAAAGTGTAGTAAATCTGTTTCGCAACCGCCTGAAAACAACCCAATCAGCATCAGTATCTGATCTCCTTGCCTTTGTCCAGGCTGCATTTCTCTCTTGGAGCAATTTAGAAATCTCGGAGGTAAACCAGGGATTATCCCTACCCTTAATTCTAAATTTACGAATAGGTGCATGTCTGTTCAGAATATCAAGAAAACTGTTTTGAAAATAAGTCAGGGCTAATTCCACATCATCAATCAAGGCAATTCTACTCCAGTCAAAATAAAACAAATCATATAAAAAACCCTGCTCAACAAACATTTTCATATTTCGCCTTTCAACAATACGAGGTGCAGACCTGGGCACCTTAGTATCTCTAATAGCAGCAATCACACAGTGATCACTCACATCATTAGCAAAAACACCTATTTCAGAAAACTTATAAGGGGCATTTGTCAGAATTAAATCAATGAGTGATGATTTCTTCGGACATTTAGGGTTTGGCCGTGTAGAAGTGTTAATTAATTGAGTCAAATTTAAACTGCTACACTGCTCCTTAAAAGCATCTGATATTGGCTTTAGCCAGTCCCAGTTCAGATCACCAACAACAATAGTATCATTACAAATTACTTGACTTAGCAAATTTGATAATGTAAATGAAGAATCATTTGATGCAGAAGGAGTTCTATAACAACCAATCAACCTAATATTATGTTCTTTTGAGACTTCAAGGTTTAAGGCCAAAAACTCAAATTGTTTACACACTGATTTTGAGAGCACTAAACTCGACCTGAATTTGCTTTTAATATAAATAGCAACACCTCCCCCCCTTTTGGGGCGATCTGAACGATACACATTATAACCATCAATGCAAATATCTCTATCAAGGACAGATTTAGTCAGCCAGGTTTCAGATAAAACAACAATGTCAGCATCAGTTGACTTGGTCCATAAATTAACCATATCCAGTTTGGACATTAAACTCCGAACATTGAGATGAATAATACCCAGGCCAGACCTAGATTTAAAATCTTTCGGTGTATCACATATCTTAAGGCTGTCAGGGCCCGGATTAGGTTTAACATTTCCAGAAATTAGTAATAAAATAATAACAAGGAGTCTGGACTTAGCTGATTTACCACAGAAGGTGCCAGATCTAATATTTAATGATATAATAAAAGCAGGAAGTGAGTCTGTAGAAACGATAAACCAATCCTTCAAAATGGAGAGACAGTGAAGGTGGAGTAGATTTGTAGCCTTGAAAGCAAACAGAAATGAGTGACTTGGCCTTTGCGATTTTAGTTGGACCGTGGAAAAGATTTCAGCGCTAGAGACTACATAAGGAAACTGCGTATAGATGGACCCGTTATCTGACTGCAACCGGACACCCCCACTATTAAGGGGAATCAGAAAGATAAACAAGACCAAATAAAACGTCATAATTTAAAACACTAGACAGATGGCTTTGTGTAACAAAAAGTGAAATATGAAATGCAGTGATAATTTAACAGACTGTTAAGTTGAAGCAGGATGATTGTCCAATGGTGGTGGAGGCAGTTGCGGCTGAAACAAACGACTGTCCAAAATTATAGGCAGCCAAAGCTGTAGCTGACTACAAATCCAGTGATGTAGGGAGCTGAGACTGTAACAGATAACAGCCCAGAGATGAGAGCAGGTGATGAGAGCAACTGATGGGATGGAGACTGTAGCAGATGACAAATCCAGTGGTGGAAGATGAGGCTGAGACTGTATCAGATGACAGCCCAGAGATGAGAGCAGTTGATGGGATGGAGGAAGCTAAGACTGTAGCAGACGACAAATCCAGTGGTGGAAGATGAGGCTGAGACTGTATCAGATGACAGCCCAGAGATGAGAGCAGTTGATGGGATGGAGGAAGCTAAGACTGTAGCAGACGACAAATCCAGTGGTGGAAGATGAGGCTGAGACTGTATCAGATGACAGCCCAGAGATGAGAGCAGCTGATGGGATGGAGGAAGCTGAGACTGTAGCAGACGACAAGTCCAGTGGTGGAAGATGAGGCTGAGACTGTATCAGATGACAGCCCAGAGATGAGAGCAGCTGATGAGAGCAGTTGATGGGATGGAGGAAGCTGAGATTGTAGCAGACGACAAATCCAGTGGTGGAAGATGAGGCTGAGACTGTATTAGATGACAGCCCAGAGATGAGAGCAGCTGATGAGAGCAGTTGATGGGATGGAGGAAGCTGAGACTGTAGCAAACGACAAGTCCAGTGGTGGAAGATGAGGCTGAGACTGTATCAGATGACAGCCCAGAGATGAGAGCAGCTGATGAGAGCAGTTGATGGGATGGAGGAAGCTGAGACTGTAGCAAACGACAAGTCCAGTGGTGGAAGATGAGGCTGAGACTGTATCAGATGACAGCCCAGAGATGAGAGCAGCTGATGGGATGGAGGAAGCTGAGACTGTAGCAAACGACAAGTCCAGTGGTGGAAGATGAGGCTGAGACTGTATCAGATGACAGCCCAGAGATGAGAGCAGCTGATGGGAGCAGTTGATGGGATGGAGGAAGCTGAGACTGTAGCAAACGACAAGTCCAGTGGTGGAAGATGAGGTTGAGACTGTATCAGATGACAGCCCAGAGATGAGAGCAGCTGATGGGATGGACAAAGCTGAGACTGTAGCAGACGACAAATCCAGTGGTGGAAGATGAGGCTGAGACTGTATCAGATGACAGCCCAGAGATGAGAGCAGCTGATGGGAGCAGCTGATGGGATGGAGGGAGCTGAGACTGTAGCAGACGACAAGTCCAGTGGTGGAAGATGAGGCTGAGACTGTATCAGATGACAGCCCAGAGAAGAGAGCAGCTGATGGGAGCAGCTGATGGGATGGAGGGAGCTGAGACTGTAGCAGACGACAAATCCAGTGGTGGAAGATGAGGCTGAGACTGTATCAGATGACAGCCCAGAGATGAGAGCAGCTAATGATAGCAACTGATGGAATGGAGACTTAAGCAGAGGATAAATCCAGTGGTGGAAGAAGAGGCTGAGACTGTATCCGATGACAGCCCGGAGATGAGAGCAGCTGATGGGATGAAGGATACTGAGGCCGTAGTAAGCAGGGGCACGACGATGATAGTAGTGAGGGGATGAAAGCCACAGCTGAGGTAGGCAGAAATCCGCTAAATGTGATTTAGGTAGTAGCTGGTAACGGCAAGTAGTGAGAGTTTAACTGCAGCTAGTGGTAGCTAGCCGGTAGCAGCTAAAAGAAAGCCACCCACTTTGCTGCAAGTAGTGCTTCCAAGTGTTAGAGTTAATTCATGGGGCTAGTTGCTGGTCATGGCTAGTAACAGAGTCTAAGTTTAAAACAAGTGGAAACTAGCTGTTTAGTAGTGGAGTGTGGATTAGGCTACAGGTGAAAAAGATTAGAATAAAAATCCAAGTAGTGTAGCCAAAGCACAAAATGGCTACTTGTCCTCAGCTAGCTAAGCTATGCAAAAGACGCTAGCAAAATCAAGTTTAAAATCAGTCACCAATAAAACACAGTATTGTGCCTCAATGTCAATCAATGATTTCTTATCACTTATCAGTGTATCACCCATTCAAGGCAAAACAAAAAACAAAAAACAGATGTACCTCTTGCTGTTCTAATGCAATGATGCAAACTGTGAGTCGTGCTGAGATCCAACGGCCCAAAATACCAGAAAAAGGCGAGTAAACTCCACGGTAGAACAGTTATCCACTCAGTATGCTTTAGAATGCTTTAGAAGTCCATAAGTTGTAATTCTCAGGGTAAAAAATTATATTTAAAAGAGATGCCTTTTCCAAACAAGAAACAAACAATACAAGACCAACATAGTTTCTGCCATCTTGGATTAGGGGCGGGGTCAAAAAAAGGGGGTATAAATGGTATAAATCTGCTCAAACTGAACCCTTCCAATCTCCAAAATGCTTTATTTTATTCTTCTGTAATTGTTATTGATATCAGGAGAGTTTTAAATTATCCCGACAGGTAGAGATCCATCCATGCTAAATATAGACCCAGGTCGCTAAAGACGCGAATATGTAAGAATGATTGGCAAACAATTCATGCATTTAAGGGATAATACAAAAACATTTGGTAAATTCCATTTGATAATGTTCATTCTGTTGAAATTACTCTCTTCAGGTTGAACAGTCAGGAAACTATGTGCATAATAAATAATCTGATCTGAGGAAATCTTATTTCTTTGTTAGATTTGAAGGAAGACTGGAGTGGCAGACTTGCAGGACAATGTTTTTGTGTAACTACAGACAATGGAGCAAATGTGGTTGCAGCAGTAAATAAAATAAATAAACATGAGGCATCTGCTATGCTTTGTGCATACTCTCAATCTTATTGTAAAAGACAGTCTTGCTGCAGTCAAAGAACTTGATGACATGGGATCCAAAGTAAGGAGAGTGGTAGTGTTTTTTAAATCCAGTTGCACAGCAAAGGAGAAGCTAGACAACTTGCAGAAAGATGCCCCAGCTTTGCCTTCTTCATGATGTTGAAACTAGGTGAAATCTCACCTATTTAATGCTAGAGAGATTTTTAACCTCCGGGAACCCCTCTCTGCAATAATGAGCAACATTAAGCTACCCGTGTTTCCCCCCCAGGACTGGACTACAATGGCTGATGCGGTTGAGGTGACCATACTTTGTATCATGTTGTATATATGGGCTTTTGTTATGGGGCTTGTTTACAATAAAACATTTACTTATCCTCATTTTAAACTAAGTTTGTTTTTATTAATTGTTTTTGTATAGGTCTTGAGACTGGAGGCGGCAGAGGACATGTCTGCTGAAAGCCATGTCACATCCTCTAAGTTAACTGTCTTGGTGCGCAACTTGCAGAAGCTGACAAGATGTATGACACACTTATGCTCCAGAGTCTGCAACCACAGAGAAACTTCAGAGGAACTTCCGAGGAACAACATTGTTTGGCAGAAGAATAATATTTGTAATATTACAGATTATTTGCTTTGTTTTGTTTTATGAAAGATCGCTACATACATTGAATAACCATTTTATAAAAGCAATAAGCCCCATGAAGCTGTGGTTTACAATGACTTTATAACAGCTAAGGGGGGCGCTATGCGTCGTGCCTTACAATGGCCCACAGCTAAATTTAGTGTAAACCAACTATAAGCTTCTTGGGGCTAATTGCTTTATTTTACAATTATGATGTGTGCTTTATTAAAGTTGATTTAAACCGTAATTTCTTACTCAGTATATTAGTAAGTTTATCCTTGATAAGATTTCGATGTGATTTGGTTTGATACATACAGTATATGTTAACTGCACATTGTCACAGTATTATTTTGTCACATTATAAAAGCAACATTTAATTTAATTTAAAATAACCAGCACTACATAAAACAAGTAAACTGTGTTAAAAGGATCAGTGATTTAAATTAATATAAAATATGGTATCAACCTAGCCTAGAAATCTAGACGCACCCTAGCGGCAGCAAATTTAATCTGCCGGCAAGTGTCGTCTAGGAACTCTCAATACACTTCTGAGCTGTATTCCCCTAACTCTTGCCGGTCCAATCACATCGTGTATAGAGTTGGTGGGCGGGGCCATAATGACGGCCGAGTTGCGTTTGCGTGCTTCTAAGTAAACACAGAAACTGGCGAACGGCGGCAGTCTTTCGAATCAGCTTTCACCGCGACTCTGGAAGACTTGGAGTTAAGCTTTTCTCTGAGAAAAGAACAAAGAACGGCACTGAAGTCATTCTTAAAAGGGGAAGATGTGTTCAGAGTTTTGTTGTCCGGATACGGTGAATGTTTAATCTATCAACAAGCTCTGTTTCACCTTCGTTGCTCTGGTTGGTGTAGTGCTATCCTATCGCGTGCAGAGGGAGTTTGAAAGACAACCGTTTATCCCGCCCCTCGGATTGAGCCCTGTCAATGGTGAGTTTCCAGACCAAACATCTTGATGTGGGTCTGGCTTGTCAATAACCAGCACTGTATAAAACAAGTAAAAGGCATTTAAAAGAGTCAATAGATTTACTTAATTATATTAACTACATCCAATTTGTAAGTAAAAATTACTCAATAAAATTTAACAGGCCAAGTTATATGTACTTGTGCACTTAGTTAAGTAAATTTACTTAATTTCCTTAGGTGTTAAATTTACTTGAAAAAAAATTGCGCAAAAACTTGCAAAATAAAAATTGAGTAAATTCTACTTATTGTTTTTTTTCCAGTGTAGTTTAATGTGTCAATTCAAACTTTGCTTTCTCATTGCAGAAAAGGCAGAGAAAGGAATATTTGAGCACACTTATAGACAGTCGTTTTGTAAAGAATTTTAATCTTGGGCCATCAGGAATCTTCTTTGTTTGTCTGTACTCATGCATTTTTCTGTATGTGTTTGGGTTTCCAATAGGCTTTAATATAGCGCTTACCAGTGTAACATAGTGTTTGTCTGTCTAGTCACCTCCTCCTCATCGTCTGGATTTCTGTTTCATTTAATTCCACCACCCAAATGCAGAATGTACGTTATTTTATGTTTGATTGTTGTTGTTTTTTCCTCATCTCATTTTCTAATGTTTCTCCCACACAGTTAACCAAAGCACACAGTGAGGGTGGAACCTGCAAGGTACCCAAGTGCAGTGGAGAGGTTTAATGAGAAAAACAGGTGGGAGCTTTGAGAAAATCACAGTGGCCTTGCATTAAATATGACCATGGAGGCCAAACAATAGTGGCTTTGTGAGTCTGCCTCCTCCTCTCCTCTTCTAGTCAAGGTTTCTAATCTCAAACCTCCCCACAACTCCACATGAAATCACCCTATGAGCATCAGAGCCAGAATGGCTACCTGCATTGCACCATGGTGACACTGACAGAAAGTTAAAAAAATAAACTAAAAATATGAAAAATAATTCTGTCACCATTTACTCCCCCTTTTGTTTCCAAACCTTTTTTCCCCAAGGACAGAATTTTTGGAAAATGTCCTGACCACGTTCTCTTTCATGTAATGAGGGTAAAAGTTAATGCACTATAATAGTATTGTGAAAGTATTTCATATTGCTTGTGTGTTAAATTCTAACTCGTCTAAAGCCTTATGATTAGCCTGGATGCCAGCCAAACTTAGCCCCGCCCACACATTTTTTAGGTCGGGCAGTTCGGTCTGGCCTCACTCCATAGAGGAGTAATTATCTCCGAACAGAAACTGTTCGGACCAATGAAATCATCAGGCCGGGCTTTAGACTATGATGGACCGATGATCAACAGTAACGTAATCAAAGGGGCTTGGATTATATTTGTTCGAATCCTAAACGGAGAGCTTGTTTGTATATGCATTCGCCTTCACAATTTCTCTCAGAAATGATGATCATGTTGGGTAAGTACTCTGTATATCATTAAATTATGTTTTTTTTTTTATAACACCAGCAAAGATCGTTTATTCCAGCGTGCGTGCAGATAGGGTTGCCAAGTTTTTATAACAAAACCCGCCAACTACTATCCTTAAACAAAAGCTTCTCGGGGGGTTCTCCGGGGAAAAAATGGCGTTTGGGTGGTAAAATGTGTTATTTTGGCAAGGTTGCCTGCTAATATTCGCACTCATGGGTCTATATATCACATAATAGTTGCTTCAACCCATGGAAAAAACGCAGACTTGGCAACACAGTGCAGTTGAGCTCCGTCTATTGACATTTGACAATGCGTCACTTCGTTGCTCTGATTGGTTGTAGGTCTATGCAATTGATGTATTTCCTGGTTCGGTTGAAACACGCGCCATAATCACACACTGTAAAACCCAACAAGTTACGGTAACTCAAACCATTTGAGGAAACCGATTGCTTCAAACCAATTAAGTTTTAAAACCATTAAGTATGAGTACTGAAAACTCATATACATTGAGTTAAATTAACTCATATTTTAGTGTTGTTTAAGTGTTAAAAATTATATTTTAGTGTTGTGTTGATCAATTATTAAGAGTAAACTGAACTTAAAGATTTTAAGTTAATTTTATTAATTCAGTTTGAATTCAGGTAACAAATCTAACTAAGTCTTAACAACTACATGGTTACCTAAATGGTTTTAGGAAACAGATTGCGGCAAATGGTTTAAGTTCATCAAACTCAAAGTGATTAAGTTACATAAGACTAAGCACAAGCTAACATTGGTACAAAATGAAGACAGAACAGGAGGGTATTTTTAAGTAATTTATTGAAATATAACATTTACATCATAAATACAGTATGCCATATGTTCACAAATATAACTAGACAAAAAATATTAGACTTTTTCACCAAATAAAACAGCACAAACATGTTTAAAAAAGTCATAACATTTAAATAACAAAACATATAAAATAAAATAAAATTATGTAAAAAGGTACGTTTCCTCAAAAAGCAAAAGCACTGTATGATCTTTAATGTACTCTAAGTGTATTGCACTGACCGAAGACTTGGCAGACATCACCACCTCATCTTTAAAGACAATCAAAGCATCCAGTGGGTTTAAAGGTAACGTTCCCTCTTCCTCCTCGACAGTAAGGATGGTGACTGTTGGCTTCTGCACCTGGTCAAGCTCCTTTTTCTATATGCATTGGAAAAAAAGTTTGTATGTCACCACATATAAAAATAACCCTTGTCAGGGCAGACACCATATTTCAATTTTCATAAATAAAAAAAACGTTGTTATAAGGAACGGATTATTGTTGATTTAATTGGGCGTGTGCTTATTTAAAACCCTGTAGTTCAATTTTGTAAAGATGTTAAGTTGTTTGTCAGCAAGGTTTAATTGGGAGAAAAACATTTTCAGGGGTGTATCAGCCAATTTGTTCTAGACCTTGAATTGAATGACGAATTGAATTGAATTGAATTCAAGCGATAATGCACACATTGCAAAACATTTGTTTTTCATGTCAGTATGTCATAAATAGAAAGAGGCAACAGTTTACTGTCAAAGATTTGTCGCTCACATCACGCCGCATCCAGTGTAGACAACATAACGGACTATAAGGGGCTCTTTTGTCCTGTCGCGCTGCTCACATCCGGTGTAGACAAGGTGAAACAAGACAGATTTGATTAACAAATTTTAAATGGATAATGGCAAGACATCCTTGGTGTAAATTACGTTCTTCTTTCAGATTAATATAATCAGAGCGGTATTAATAAATGTCCTGGTTAATCCAAGCATTATAATGGCAGTAAATGGCTGTCCAAAATTTGAAGCCAAAGAAGTGCATCTATTCATTATAAAAGTAATCCACATGACTCTGGAGGGTTAATAAAGTACTTCCGAAGTGAATCGATGGGTTTATATAAGAAAAATATCCATATTTAACTCGTTATAAAATAAGAAAATAACTAGTTTCCGGCGCAACGATGACGTCGGATATAGCGTAAAAAAGCATAACAGCCACGGCGTTGACGGCGGACGCAGCGTAAAAAACATAAATGATGTGACGATGATGTCGGGCGTTGCACAAGCGTTTTGAATCACGAGAGGATATTTTTCTTACACAAACCCATCGATTTAATTCAGAAGGCCTTTATTATTCCCCCGGAGCCGTGTGGAGCACTTTTAAAATGGATGGATGCACTTTTTTGGGCTACAAATTTTGGGCTGCCATTCACTGCCATTATAAAGCTTGGACGAGCCAGGACACGTATTAATATAACTCTGATTGTATTCGTCTGAAAGAAGAATGTCATTTACACCAAGGAGGACTTGAGGGGGGGGGAGTAAATCAGGGTGAACGATTCCTTTAAGCTTGAGCTGAGATTGGTTTATTATGTGTCAAATAAGCTTTTGCTGTGCTCAATGTATATGCTAATGAAAGCCTAAATTAAACGTTTTGAAGACTAGATTTTCAATGGACAGATTAATAAAATTCTTATGTGTTTGGAACAATATGAGGGTTGGTAATTTATGAATCATGACTGAATTTGTATTGGCAAGTGGACTATACATTTAAGACAACTTGAATGATCAACTATCAGTCACTGTAACCACACCATGCATTTATGCTGGTGGCAGCTGAAAGGTTAACATGTTGCTAAATAAATGTAATGTAGTTTTGACATGTGTCCTACCTTGTGTCTTGAAAACATCTCCTGACTCTTCCTTTTAAATAGTAACAGACCTGCCAGGATCGTAGTTTTTTTTATGATTCATGACAAGACTTCTTTCAACCACTGCAAATCTAGCATTGCCAATTACCTTACACCTTTACAAACCCAAGGCAACTTCAGGATAACTGCCAGTGAAAATATAACACACGAAATGTTTCTGTTTATATTAGGAAAGCCGACTATAACAACAACTTTCAAGACTTGACCAGTATTCTCCTGAAGCAATACAACATGACTTTGAATGATAGACAGACTGGACTTTGGACTTTAAGCCTTTTAAAAAAATCATATTGCTTCAGAAGACTTACAAGTTGTGCTAAAAGACATTTATGGTCATAATTACGTTTGCAAAAATAGCAATTCATTCAAAAATTAAAATTGAAGAACAAACTTATATTTGTATGAACATTATGTAACTGTTCATAACGTTATCATTTGCATTTTGCACAGTAACGTTACAAAATTCCATTGATTTGTTCAATGTTAATTCTAACTTACTTACTCATAGAATTGTAGCCACGTTGCTGCCATTGCACCTTCGTCTTTGCTCTGAAAAGATTTAAAAGCATGGCAACAATGTGTTAGTGTGAGTTTCAAATGAGAAAACGTCATGAGAAACAAATAACAGTTTAAAATTTTATCTAACGTTAGCAAAACAGGATCTAAAATGCTCCTCAAGTCACTTTGTTCACCCCGGAGCTTCAGCTGCTTTAGTCAAATTAACTAGCATCACATATGATAGAGGAAACTCGAATTCGATTAACAATACATTTAAAACGATTGTAATATAAGGAATGCGTGAGTTTGCATTAACGTTACCTTTTGCTTTAACGTAAGTTAGTTAACGTCACTGTGGCACGAGACGAGAGACATGGAAAGATGGCCAACTGTCTCAAAAGCCAGCGTTTATCTGTCCGACTGTGAGAAAGCACAAACATATATTTTTTAATTCCCCGCTGACAAACTGCAGTGTAAAACAGCATAATTAACTCCAAACGTGTACATTACCGTTGATAACACTGGTGCAATAGCGCATTTGCTCCTAATGTTAGATTGTTTGCTGGCTAACTTTACACACAACATTACTGAGCTGGTTAATCTTCGGATAAACATAAAAGAGGTACGAAAATAACACTGAAAACGTTCAAACATGAGCGAAATATGAATAAATAAGTTTGAAACGCTTACCTTTTGTTTTTCTTGACTGTAGCGCGAGCCGTCCTGCTGTGACTGGACTGAAGGAGGGAAAATGGTGCGGTTTTTGTTACCTCGGAAACTCACTGGGATGATACTTTGACATGACTAAATGTAATGACTTTAAAAGAGCTTAATGTAAGACTGTAGGCTTAATATGAGGTAGATTAATGTATATACTATTGTTTATTTATTTATTTTATCAGCTTTTAGTTATTTAATTGGCCATAGATGTAAAATACTAGATTAAATAAATATCTGTAACTTAAACCATTAGAGTTAAAATGTTTTAGTAACTTATTTAGATTGAGGTTTGCTTACAATAATACATTTTTGAGTTAACATCACACATATTTGTTAAGTTGAATTAACTTTTTTGGTAACATTAAGTAAAATGAACTTATTTCATTTAGTGAATTTCACTGTTAGGTTTTACAGTGCAGCCCAATGGAGCAGTTTCAGACTCATATTCTGACTAGAATTGAGTATGGCCACATCAGGCTACCTTATGATAGCTTTGTGTAGGAAAAGAAATTAAATTTAAAGTCACTATTCCATGAAATTCTTCTCAATGATGTAATATACAGCAGCCATCAATACAATCAAACACCATTAGCCCAGGTTTTTTGAGGACCCTGGAAAGCATTTTTAAGGTGCTGAATGTTAACATATGTCTATATGGTCTCTTTATCAGGAGACTCAAACTTATCATCTATGTTGAGGTTTCTTTTTACTGTTGATGGATGGATCTGGCTATATAATATTAAATGATTAAATGTGAGTCATCACAGATTTGCTTCAAATGGAAGATGGAATAGGCAGCTGCTTGATTTAAGCATGTTAAAATGAGGGATAGACACAATCACATATGACATGATGAGACTTAACTTACTTTACATTAATTCTACATTCTCTGAAAGGAATATGTATCGTATCTTATTTTTATGGGGGTAGTTGTGTTGTATTATTTCAAATGAATAGATTGTTATCCACAAATAAATGTAAAGAGATTCACAATTTTTTTTACAAATTCACAAGTAAATAGAATGAGATCCACAAATATATGCTGGAGTTTCCAAAAAATTAATTAGATTCACAAATAAATACAATGGGCCTCATTCATGAAACATGAGCAGGACGAATTTGTGTGTAAATCGTTCGTAAAGCCACGCTGACATAAATGTTCAGATTCACAATTTTATTTGTATTTTTAAAATGTTAGTTGGTACGAAAGAAATTTACACCTGCTCCCTACCACGGGTAAATGGTGCATAAAACATCTAAACGTTCTGTGTTTTCATTTAGGCAAACTGATAACATTGCATTTTGATGCACTATGTAGGGCAGGCCTACCATAATACTATTTCAAGAGTTGATTTGCCCCAACTTTTTTGTTTTGTTTTGTTTTGTTTTGTTTTGTTTTGTTTGTAATGTTTAATGTTGGGTAATAGGCATTACTCGTCACTGTCATTTTTTACCAGGCCATCCAATCACAGTGGAGGAGGGGCATGACAAAAACTACACCTACCAATCATCCAACTTGTACACCAACTGAACAACAATAATAGAGAAGTTAATACGTTTTTTTTACTTCATTTCTAAATTCAGTAATATTCTTCAAAATGAGATACTAGTAACACATTACTGCCATGGATATTCTATATCATAGCAACCAAAGTACCTCAGCTGGAAAAACGCTCTCAAGCGCCACCAGCTGGTGGTTTTCAGAAGAGCACCGGGTGTTTAGCTGCCGCTCTTGGGTGCTCGGGTAACTAGTGTATCTTGCTGTGGGAATGAGTTCCCAGTCTCTAGCTATCAGATAGTTTGTGTCGACTGAGGTCAGGTGGATGGCCTTTCTGGGCCTCCCTAAGGGTCTGCCGGAGGTGATCAGGCCTCTTCTGGCCTCCCCCGAGGGGGTGTGCTTGGGCATCAGTCACTGGACGGCTAGCACAAGCTGCTAACAGGCAGTTCCATATGACAGTGAGCACGGTTGCTAACCAGTGCATCTAGCATGTTCTGCCCTCAGTTGGCAGGCCTCACCAGGCCTCCCTGAGGTCGTTCCCCGGCCCCAGTGCCAGCTACTAGTAGCAGGTGGTAGGCCCCTCTGGGCCTCCCTGAGAATGGATTCCCGGATCTGGTCTCGGTGACAAGCTAGCCGTTAGCAGGCCTTGCTGCCAGGTAGTAGGCCTCGCCAGGCCTCCCTGAGGGCGAACTCCACTGTTTGGACACTTGCGCAGCTAGCATGTGTGGCTTCTGATGTTGATGGCCTCATGGGCCTCCCTGAGGGGACCAGTTAAGCCACCTCCCTGTGGCCTTTAACAGCTAGCCTGAACGGTGCCAGGTAGAGGCTCCATCGGGCCTCCCTGGGGGGAACGAGTCCCTTGGACGGGAACACATAACTGGCTTTATGCTGACAGCTAGTGGTTGCCCGTTGTCGGGTCCCAGCCTTAGCTGGCAGTACCTGAGGGCAGGCTCATGCTCTAGCATGACGAGACGCCGTTTCTGATGCGCGGTCCCTTCAGGACAGGGACCTGCCAGCCTACAGCATGGTTTACCTATCAGGCAGGCTTAAGAGCTCCCCTCAGCGAGGGTCGTCTGCAAGCTTACGGCCGCCTCAGCCTAATCAGACGGTCAGGCCCCCCTCTGGGCCTCCCGTTAGATCAGCCCGTAGGCCTGTCCGGCATCCTGAGCACCCCTGTAATATATGTGTTCAGTAGATCCTAGGATCGAGCAGAAGAAACTCCCCTCGCTTGCAAGGATTAGAAAGCACTATGCTGAGTACTGCTCTCCAGGATTCCCGTCTCCGAGTTCCGGTTTGAGGGGGACACTGCCAGTTTGCAGTCCCTCAGTCTGGATGCTCATGAGTAAGCAAAAGTCTGGAGGCTCTGTTTTTAAACAGACAGGGCTGGACAAGCCAGGGTGTCCCATATAAGTGATGCCAGGTCAGGCCTTCCTGGTGGCATTCGGTGAAGGATTTCCCGAATAGTGGCTGGCTGGGGCGCCCTCGGGCCCCCTACCCACATTCCCTTAAAGAAACCCCTTCTGTTGAAGTAGTTGGTCCCAGGCCTTTGAGCAGCCGAGGGTAAGAGACCTCAGGTAAAAATTTAATAAGGTCCTCTCTTAGGCATATAGCTTGGGCTATGATCGTAGGGAATGCCGTCACTGACAGCCTAGTGTGACCAGAAGGGGAGTGGTTCAGACTTTTCATTCAAATTCTTGTCCGGGCAGTTGTCACTGCCAGTAAGGGGCATACACTCCCATCAGCATGGCGGCGTGGGTATATTGTTCCCCGTAGCATCAGCTGACGCAGCGCAAGTTCCCTTTCGAAAGGGAACGTCTCTGGTTACGACTGTAACCTTAGTTCCCTGAGAACAGGGAACGAGACGCTATTACAGTCGTAACCAGAGACGTTTTACTTAGTTATTTGATGCTATAAAAACGGGGGGTGTGACATCATGATTGGGCGGCAGTGGCTCAGTGGTTCATGTAGGTTGTCTACAAACCAGAAGGTTGGTGGTTCAATCCCCGGTTCCACTTGACCAAGTGTCGAAGTGTCCATGAGCAAGACACCTAACCCCAGCTGCTCCCGACGAGCTGGATGGCGCCTTACATGGCTGACATCGCTGTCGGTGAATGAATGGGTGAATGTGAGGCAAAAATGTAAAGCGCTTTGGATAAAAGCGCTATATAAATGCAGTCCATTTATGATTCACAGCTGAGATTGACGTATTCTCTGAGTGAAGTTGTCACTGAGGCACTAACGGACTTTTTTCAGGATTTTTGGGAGCAGATTGGAGCTTTAGCTTTAATTTCTAGATTTCCATAACTGTTTATTTCACACCAACATAATTAATTGTTCTCCATCTGTGAGAGTGTGGGCGGGCTTTTGATATCGCAACTGTCTGTGCTTTTCATATCAAGTCTGCACAACTCCGGTCCCGAAATCGCTACTGCGGACTCGGTCCCACGATGTCAGCACCTTTTACGGTCTATGGCCTAAATATAAAGAGTTTAATAAATTGGTTGCCCTTTTAAAAAAAAAACATGGTAACACTTTATTTTAATAGTCCACTTTAGACATTCTACTAACTACGTATAAGTAACTTTGCAACTACATGTCAACTAACTGTCATTAGAGTATTTGTAGACTGTCTGATTAATATTTACTAAAACTTTATTTTGTCGGTCCCCCAACAGACATTCTACTGACTATAACTAAATTGGCAACTACAATTCAACTTATTCTACTAACCCGAACCCTAACACCTAACCATAACCTACCAGTCTACTGACAGTATACTAATACTCTAATGAGAGTTAGCTGACATGTAGTTGCAAAGTTACTTATAGTTAGTAGAATGTCTAAAGTGGACTATCAAAATAAAGTGTAACCAAAAAGACTATTTGCAACTTAGTTCTTGGGTAAATTCTGTGTATGCTAGCATCATTCCTTTATATTCACCTGTTGTTGTTGTGTATCTTCTAGTATCAAAATAACATTAGTACATTAACAACATAATATAAAAAAAATGAAGAAGAAATAATTAATTATCACTATACCCAGAAGATGGTGGAAGAGGAACACTTATTGGCTCATTAGCCAATGTTTTTGTACTGGATGTGTTAAATATATAGGCTAATTGTATGGAATATTACAAAGTCTAACAAAAAACTAAAACATCTAACTACTTCATGATAAATCTTTATTTAAATAATATCTGTGCTGTTTGTTATGATGAGAGGATTTGATATCTGATGTGGAGGGAGATAACGTTATGTGTCCTGAAAGGATTAAAAACCGATGCAGAGTTAGTATCTAAGACAAGTAAGTATCTCTGCTTGATTTGTGTCATTCCTCGAAGTAATGCTACACTGTAAAAAATTATTTAGAAAAAAAGTTACCTGGTTGCCTTAAAATTTTGAGTTCATTGAAATTACATTTTTGAGTTAATACAATGAACATGTTTTGCGATTCGTCAACCTTTATTTAAATATTATTAAAAGATTTTTTAAGCATATTGGGTAATCGTGTGTGTTTTATTTCTGATGACGCAGTGAAACATGCCAAATAGTGCTATTTTCATGATTCATCACATTTTTTATGTGGTTTAGATATAATAATATTTTGAGTTTCCATTTATTAAACAAATTTCCTTCGTTATATCAACTCAAATGTTTAATTTCAATAAACTCAAAATTTTAAGGCAACCAGGTTACTTACTTTTTTAAGTTAAACCAACAAAAACCAACAATAATTTTTTACAGTGTAGATGTTTTAACCCATGCAGCATTATGTAATCTTCATAAGTCAGGTATATATTTCATTCAAATTTACTTTAGAGTATTTGATGTTATTAACTTAAAATTGATTATGTAATTGGCATTATATATTTACCTGACTGTCAATAAATTGTTACACTTTGATTGATTCTGACATATGGAATTATTCAGTTTATGAACGTGTAATTTCAACAAAGGTTTAAACTGAATAATTAAATGTGTGATTAAACTATTAAATATTAATGACCAAATAACCAATTGGCATTCTAACCTAAATCCGAAATTATGATTAAATGGAGTCAGATAAAGAAGAATTGGAATTAAATCCTTTATGCCCACCTGAAAACAATACACTCATTTAGTCGATCTCTCTCTCTCTCATGGGTTAAAACCTCCAGCATTACGGGCTGACCTGAATACAGTATCGAGCCCTGATCTCTTTGCAACGTTTCTTTAAATACCCAGACCAGATGCAAAAACTCTTTCAAATGTTAACGATGGGAAATTGCATTAATCAAGTCCTATAGACCTCTATTGACAAAATTGATGAACGCCACAACCACCATACCAAGGCAAGATATCTTTAAACTCTTAAAACATTGATTATCTTTTGGTTAACTTCTGTGAGGATGAGATCTTTGTACCAGTCGCACTGAGACATTTCAAACAATTTCAAAAAGATATACTACTTTATCGTATGGATTGACATTTTAAGTGAGAGATTTTGGGTGTATTTTCATTGATCTCCGCATGAGGGAGCATAGGAATTGGGGGAGAGGGGGTCAACAGGGACAGATGTAGATTAGCTGATACTGAGGTGAGTCTCCAGTGGTGTGTCAGGGACAGTTCAGATGTTAATTTCCTTTGTTTTCTCAGAGAGTCCTTGTTCCTCGATTAGACTTTTTGGCATCTGCTATTTTTTTCCAGCCTTACAGCTCTATAGGATTTAATATGTAAGGGATAATGTACACCCAGGTTATCGCAGAATAAACCCAGACAGAGTGATCAGGCGGAGGGTCTTGTGTCACTCTGAAGTAGGCTTGCTACGATAGTCTGTGTTGCAGGAGCAAAGCGAAACTCCAGAACGAAGGACCAAACCCAGGAACACAAGAACATACAGGAACCACTGGACAAACTGCAACAATCTGACAACAAGACTGGGTTAGACACACATATTAATAGCCCAGGTGATGAGTGCAGAAGGTGGCAGTGATCAGAGTGATTGGTAATCAGAAACCACAGGGACACCGAGACTGAATAGAGGCAGAGGGACGTAATGTCAGGGAACGAGGGTTATATACATAACTGAGTTGTTCCCTTTCGTTTAGTCATTCCGAGTCACATCAGTGACTGATGAATGGGGGTCCAATCTAATCATGCCACATGGCTGTCCTGCGCAGTTCCAGTGTCCTGCGCAAGGCCAAGCTCCCTGTTGTGAGATTAGCACGGACAAAGGACTTGACTTAACACAAGAATACCAAGGTACACTAGGAAGCATAGCCTCCGTGGAAATATGCAACTCAGTGCCTGTCTGAAGGAAGGACTTACAGAATACACATATGCATATGGATGCATATGGAATACACTGGAGTATCCAGTCTGAAGGGTGGAATATTTCAACCCCAGTGGTAGCAAAGGCTTACAGTGGAAAAACATGTGGGGTTTGCCCAGCAAGAGAACCATGCACATGGAGGCCTAATACTGGGCTGGAAGAGTGGGCATGCACTCTGTTGTTGGCATCAGCAGTGCTAGAGGAACTCAGGGCTTTAGAGGAGGAAACTCGCCTGAGGAAATATCGCACATATCCAGTCCGTGGAGTAGAATGGCAAGCAAGCGATGACACTGAGCAGGTCCCAGTTACTTATACACTGATTGCAAAGGCTCAAAGGGAGCTTTCTGCAGATAAATTGCTCAGAGTGTGTGAGCACAAGTGCATCCGTGCTAAGGGTTCACTCTGTCAGGGAGTAAAACAAGTGGCAATGGGAAGAGTTGTGGGAGACAAGTCACCAAACTGTTTCCAAATCAGCTGAACCCTCTAGGGATGGAGTTTCCATTCTCCAGGAAGTGGCTGAAACCTTGGGATGGAGTCTCCATTCTTCAGGAAGTGGCTGAAACCTTGAGTGCTTTTCAGCTGCATGATTCAGGTCTCCCGGGATGTGAATGGCATGAAGTAACCTCAGATGCTTCTGACTCCATATGAGGAGATTGCGGGTGAGTTATGACACCCTCCTGCATTAGACATCTATTATAAAAGTCAATGCAAACCTTTAAAAACATTTATCAAACCTTTATATTTATATGTATACTTTATATAACCATGATCACAACTTTATATTGGACTTTATATTAAATCAACAGGAAGCCAGAGCAAAGAGGCCAGAACCGGAGAAATGCTAGACCATTTCCTTGTGCCTGTCTGGCTGCTTGCACCAGCTGCAACCTTGAGAGCAAGTTTCTAGACAACCCCAAATACAAGAAGTTGTAATACTCCAATCTGGATGAAATAAAAGCATATATTTGCATGATGGATTAGAATGTTACTGTGATGTTTTGATGAAAACTCTAACTTCAGAGTTATGGATTCTTTTTCTTCTTATTTTTTCTCACTTTATTGGAATTTTCTCAACATAAACACAATACATCATACAATTACAAATACCATTGGCATATCCCATATATGTATTATAGTCTGTCCCTCTTGTTAATAAAAAGGACAGTGGAAACATAACAAGGAAAGTTCTAAGTAAAATAAATTATAATTAAGAAAAATAATTAAAAATGAATAAATAGGAAGTACAATTATGAATCTGTCATATGATAGAATAATAAAGAATAAATAAATAATGATAGTAAAGTAAATAAAGAACCATTAAAAGCTTGGTCATCCAAAAAAAAAAAAAACATCTACAAATTAGAATCACAGGTGTAAGAAGATATTCTTAAATGCCAGAGGAGATAGATAAACCGGAGTTTAAGAACATTTACTTTCCTACACAATCTAGGAAAGGACCCCACATTTTATAGAAGTTATCAGAAGATACCTTCATTGTATGTCTTTGATAAAATAAAACATATTTTTAATCCATGACGGATGAGTAGGGGGTGAAGGCGATTTCCAATTTATTAAAATTAGACGTCTTGCCAGGAGTGTAACAAAAGCTACAAAATCAGACTTATATTTTGGGATGGCAAGCTTAAGGGAGAGGGTGCCAAATAAAGCTGTGAGAGCCAAAGGTTCAACGTGAATTCCAAGAGTTTCAGATAATGTTTTAAAGATCTGAGACCAATATTTGTGTAAAGCTGGACAGGACCAAAACATATGCAGAGTAGTCGTGGAAGCCTGATGACAGTGATCACACATGGGATCCACATCGGAATATATTTTAGAAAGTTTGACTTTGGTCCAGTGGGTGCGATGAAGGATTTTGCACTGCATCAGACCATAGGATGAGGAGTGCACGCAGTGTAAAATCTTTTCCCAATGTTCTTTAGAAATATTTTCTCCTATATCCTCCTCCCACTGATCTTTAATAGATGCAAGTGAGCTTTCTCGCAAGGCGCAGATTGCTTTATAAAAATGGGAGAGCATACCTTTCATAACATGGATACATTTGAGGAAGAAGTCAATGGGAGTAACACCAGGGAGGTTAGGAAACTGAGGGTGTGCGTGCCGGACAAAACTGCGAACCTGCAGATATCTAAAAAAAAAATAGTGCTTTGGCAAAGCATATTTTTCAAGTAGTTGTTGGAAAGATGCAAATACATCATCTATATAAAGATCTTTAAATCTTTAAATACCCAATGTTGACCACAGAGAAAAGGTCCTATCCATTAATGATGGTGGAAGAGTTATGGATTCTTGACACACTTTCATAAATGAACATAAAGCAGACAAGCTTGACGAATCATCAAACACTGGAAGAATCATCAAAGGCATGACAAAGCTACTTGGAAAATGTACACCATTAGCATTTTCCTCTCCACAAGCCTCAAATGCCACTTTAACAGTCAAAACATGCCCCATGCAACTGAGTTGGGGACAAATTTTTAACTGTTGAGTGTGGGTGAAAAGGTATACTGATGTGACGATACCACCTTGCTTTCTCTTATAACTAGCTCATATTAATCTTGAAATTGAGATCAGTTGACGTGTACATCCTCCTCTTATGGTCCCCTTAAGCTTAAGGTTCTCCCCAGGAGGCAGGAATTATGGGAGCCCTGTGAAACCCCTATATATGAAACACCTCTTTGCCTCCAAGTCTCAGGCTCATTAAAACATCTCAGCCCCCATTTCCTGCTGAGGTTAGACTGCAATTAAATGTTTTTTTTTTTCTTTTTCTCTGGTGCTTATGTTTGGTGTAGCTGATATAGATCCCTCTGTATGTGCCCTCTTTGCACTCTTTAAAGACCCTATGTTAGGATAAGAAGTGGCCTTTAGGCTTGCAAGGATAAGGGTTAGCAGTTAGGGAGACCAGCGGTGGATGGGAGGAGCATAATCTCATCCATATTGCTTTAAAATAAAGTATTTCATGCAGAATTCAAATGGGTCCGATATTTTTTGTTGTCTGCAGCTGTACTAGCTCACGCATATAAACCGCTTGCGTCTCTGGACCAGTGCAGACTGTGCTGTGGCTATATGCATACTGTATACTTGAGAGACTGTAAATTTTGAATGCTTATATCTTCGAAATTAGAATTTTGTCATTGTTTTGGAACACACCAGCTTTTTCATAACATTAAGCCTAACATATTCATACTAAAAGCTTTTTTTTTTTTTTTTTTTTTGATTTCAGGTGGCATTTAATATACATGTCACAGAAGATATAAGCAAATACATTTTCAGCATTTTTTTGTTATATTATTATGTTTTATATTATTATAAGAAGTACTTATGGAACTGTGATTAATAGCATTACTTTCTTTCTGTTTACATTTACGGTGTGTTCACATTATAGGTGCTCTGAACCATGCCCGAGCGCACTTGACCCCCAAAGCCTGGATCGTTTGACAAGTATGAGCCCTCAATTTCGTGCCCTGGCGCAGTTCGTTTGGCTGGCCCTAGCTGAATTGGTGGAAGTGGTGGGCCAGAGCGCGGTTCGGTTTGGCTTGAGTGTGGTTTGCATGTAGTGTGAGTGCAAACCGTGCCAGGGCAAAACACCAAATCTATTACTACTTGGATACACATTTCGAATAAATTAAGTTTATTTTGGTTTATAATGGTCCTAGTTCTCACCTTATTGATGAACATAAAAAATAGACAATGGAACATGGACAATCACACTCAGGCACGGTACAAGCTTACCGTGCCTAGTGTGAGTACACCCTTAGTCTTTGTCCATTTTTTGACAAAAAACAGCTAAAAAACACTTGTGTTTGGCCACTTTGACAAGTCATTAATCATTATTTTAAACCATATACAGGGAGTGCAGAATTAGTGGGCAAGTTGTATTTTTGAGGATTAATTTTATTATTGAACAACAACCATGTTCTCAATGAACACAAAAAACTCATTAATATCAAAGCTGAATATTTTTGGAAGTTTTAGTTTTTAGTTTGAGCTATTTTAGGGGGGTATCTGTGTATGCAGGTGACTATTACTGTGCATAATTATTAGGCAACTTAACAAAAAACAAATTTATACCCATTTCAATTATTTATTTTTACCAGTGAAACCAATATAACATGACAACATTCACAAATATACATTTCTGACATTCAAAAACCAAACAAAAACAAATCAGTGACCAATATAGCCACCTTTCTTTGCAAGGACACTCAAAAGCCATCCATGGATTCTGTCAGTGTTTTGATCTGTTCACCATCAACATTGCGTGGAGCAGCAACCACAGCCTCCCAGACACTGTTCAGAGAGGTGTACTGTTTTCCCTCCTTGTAAATCGCACATTTGATGATGGACCACAGGTTCTCAATGGGGTTCAGATCAGGTGAACAAGGAGGCCATATCATTAGATTTTCTTCTTTTATAGCCTTTCTTGCCAGCCACGCTGTGGAGTACTTGGACGCGTGTGATGGAGCATTGTCCTGCATGAAAATCATGTTTTTCTTGAAGGATGCAGACTTCTTCCTGTACCACTGCTTGAAGAAGGTGTCTTCCAGAAACTGGCAGTAGGACTGGGAGTTGAGCTTGACTCCATCCTCAACCCGAAAAGGCCCCACAAGCTCATCTTTGATGATACCAGCCCAAACCAGTACTCCACCTCCACCTTGCTGGCGTCTGAGTCGGACTGGAGCTCTCTGCCCTTTACCAATCCAGCCACGGGCCCATCCATCTGGCCCATCAAGACTCACTCTCATTTCATCAGTCCATAAAACCTTAGAAAAATCAGTCTTGAGATATTTCTTGGCCCAGTCTTGACGTTTCAGCTTGTGTGTCTTGTTCAGTGGTGGTCGACTTTCTGCCTTTCTTACCTTGGCCATGTCTCTGAGTATTGCACACCTTGTGCTTTTGGGCACTCCAGTGATGTTGCAGCTCTGAAATATGGCCAAACTGGTGGCAAGTGGCATCTTGGCAGCTGCACGCTTGACTTTTTTCAGTTCACGGGCAGTTATTTTGCGCCTTGGTTTTTCCACACGCTTCTTGCGACCCTGTTGACTATTTTGAATGAAACGCTTGATTGTTCGATCATCACGCTTCAGAGGCTCGGCTATTTTAAGACTGCTGCATCCCTCTGCAATATATCTCACTATTTTTGACTTTTCTGAGCCTGTCAAGTCCTTCTTTTGACCCATTTTGCCAAAGGAAAGGAAGTTGCCTAATAATTATGCACACCTGATATAGGGTGTTGATGTCATTAGACCACACCCCTTCTCATTACAGAGATGCACATCACCTAGTATGCTTAATTGGTAGTAGGCTTTCCAGCCTATACAGCTTGGAGTAAGACAACATGCATAACGAGGATGATGTGGTCAAAATACTCATGTGCCTAATAATTCTGCACTCCCTGTAATTATGTTACCAACATGAAGCCTTCATAATGCTTATAATCCACTCTATTCAGAGTTTACATTTTTGATTTAGATAAGGATTTTTGGTGTGGTCATTTAATATATGCCATGTATATCTTAGGTGGAGTCCATTACAATAACATCCCAAAACAGACTTTTATATTTTTGATTTAAAGATCAGCGAACAGTCCAACATAACCCAGCATGGATTGCATGCTGGTCCAGGCTGATTTAGGCTGGTTAGCGCTGGTCCAGGCTTGTTTATACTAGTATAGTGCTGGTCCAGGTCTTGTGGGGTTGAGTGTGAGTAGACCAGCTTTCTGTATGCAATCAGTGTTTTTGCTTGAATATTTCTATATTTAACACATTACTGATGTAAAGGAAAAACAATATAAGGTGAACATATGATTAATTGAATTATATGATTATAATTTAATTTTGCTCCCTCTGTTGAAAGTAGAAGCATCAAAATAATTGTCCCCTGTTTGTAAAGATCTGTACACAAATAATTTAATAAGAGCTTTTGTAAATTGCAAAACAAAAACATTTAAAGCTATGAAGACCAAGGAAAATGCCTAATAAAAGCATAATCATAAGCAGGTCATTCAATAACAGGGGTTATTAGCAGAGCTCTTTCAATGGGATAGTTAATAACACTTTGATTATACAAGTTTAAACTTGAAAGTTTTTGTTTTTAAAGCTTTACATGCTCATTTGGGAACTGGACATTTGTGACCCGTCACGGAAACCAGTGACACAAGTCGGCAGCTTAACTTTCGAGCAAAATAAGAAAGAAGCATTTTGTTTTTTTCAAAATTGGTTAGTTTCGTTTTTTTGCTGAATCTGTTAGTTGAGATGACGAAGAAGCCTCTCCGTGTTTGAGATAGCAGTATTGGTATATTTAAAAGCGTACATTTTGAGGTTGAAATCAGCTTTTTTTCCGGAGATTCTAGCACGCAGTAGGGGCGTGTCAGTGTCTGTGTGTATTTCCATACTGGATATGCCGGCTTTTGTTTCTTGTTATTATTGCCCCCGCCCTCCAAGGGAAGCGTGGCTACTTATTATGCAGCGCTCTGGCCGGCTCTAGCTGATATCAAAATTCAATGAAGATGGACGCCGCAAAGTTGATCGCATACGAGCTGAACAGTGGCCGTTACACTGAAAATGATTTGAAGTACTTCTTCGACAAGTCGGATGCTTATGAACAAGCGCTAACTGATTCTGAAGGTGATCTGAGCGACAATGAAAATGGCATGATAAGACTGAATAATATCCCTAATCTACAACTGAGCGAAGATGAAGATGAGGAAGAATGTATTGGACTGGCGCCAGATGAGTTGGACCGTAAGATATCAGAGGCTATATCGATCGTAACATTTGATGGGGATAAAGACAGAGAAATGGGGAAAATCTGTAACTTTGACTGTAAATGCTACACAAGGAGAAAAGAGAACTCTGCATGGGAGACAGTCCTGTAGCCATAAGCTTTCTCCAGACATTATGTACAACATACGGCTGGATTCTTTAGCTGCAGAAAAAGAGTGGCAGGACATGCAAATTAATGGGCATTTAGAGGGAAACAGACGCACAACGCAAACTTCGGAGATGGTTACATCCACAAAGAAGACCCCAACAAAGAGAAAGTGTGCCCGAACGACTTATTTCATTGGAGGCATCGAGATCTGCAAGAATACTTTTCTGTTTCTTATGGGATGAGTTTCCATAAACATCAAACTTTGTCGTTTTGTGTTCATTCTAAGAACACACACATTATCTCATGTTTAGTCCATGACCTTCCCATATCTACCTATTGTTATTAGCTAGCTCAGGACTGTCATTTTAATTGTAATTGTTAGCATCGTATCACTTGCCAAAAACCACCATTACTATAATGGCTTTTTAGATGGTAATGTTATTGCATCTGCTATTAATTTGAATAATGCTTAAATTGACTGGTGTGAATGACTTAGCCCACATAAACCTGTCTGTTAGCATTCTTGAATTGAATGTGATGCTAATAATTTTAGCCAGTGTTGGAGGAAGTGCTAATAAATATTCTTAACAAGGATCTACTAACATAATAGTAAATGTATCAGACTAAATCCCTACTTAAATAAAAATATAAAGTATCCGTAGCATGTGCGTTATAAGTCAAAAGTAAAAGTATTTATGAAAACCATGTGTGGCATTCCCAAGGGATAGTTATAGATTTAATTCAGCGACTACGCCACCCTGGAAAGTCGCCAGGGACGATACCAAGTAAATTATCTTTTGTTAAGACACCACAGGTTCGTTACACCGCACGAATCACCGCGGCTCACATATTTACATTAAAACCACTGGAATTGAATGAACGCAAGTTACCACAAACAATATATTAACATGGACAAACTATAGAATTTAGCTTACCTACACATAACAACAGCCTGCACACACACATCACCGCAGGGCTGCAGACCAAACATTCCCTCACTGAATGGTGGCGCGCCCTCGCCATGGGGGCGGAGCTTGAAATGATGCACCCTCAGGTAGGACACAGGGTTTTAAATAGACAGGTCTCAAATGCTGATAGGCCGTCACTCTAAATACAGGGGAGGGAACTTACTCACCCTGCTAAAATTGCAACAATGCAGCTTTAGGGGGGAGCTTTACAGGGGGTATAACTTATCTTAATGAGATGCAAATGAGCCCTAGTTTCACTCCCAGCAGTGAGAACAGGTGAGAACTGCACAATCTTTAGAGGCCATTTTCTGCCTTTTGAGCTATTTTGAGTGACTACCTTCAAATGGACACAACTTCTCCAAATATTATCAGATGTCCATGTATTACACATCGTTGGAAAGCATGGAGACTACACTTTCAGAATCTGTGAGTAACTTGAAATGCCCCAGAACCGATTGTGTCCCTACTTTCCGTGATTTACATTTGTCAAAATCCAGATGTCAGTCACCGATCGAAAATGTGCACATTTTGTAAAAAGTATGTCGTTGCAGTCAGGAGCATGAAATATTTTACCATTGTGATATCTGGCACTTTTAACAGTTGATAAAAAAGAATTAATTCAATTAAAGTCAATGGCCAAGTGCCAAATTAAAAGGTTTCAACAACCTATGTACAGCTACATGTACCATGAAAGAAATATAGGCAAACTGTTTGTACTAAGTGAAAATGGTAATGTTGTTTTGGAGTTGTTTAATAATCCTTTAGATTATTGAGATATTAATTTATAGTTGATTTCATCTATGGCTGTGTGGCTGTAAGTCAGTTGTTGTCACAATCACCAGCTGATGTGCCCACGATATCCACCAGCCACACACACCAGACCTTTGTCATTCTACCATGAACTACTTCTCCCATAACCCAGACTCATTATCATTATTCTGGATTACTTCCAGCTGCTGCTCATTATCTTGTTGCGCCTAGCATATATAAACCCTGTTAACTCAATTGTTAATTGCAAAGTCTTGTGTTATATCTACCATGGTGTCTGTTTAGGATTGTTTTGCCTCTGTTAATGACCTCTTTCCTGTTGTATGGATTGTGATTATGGATTACTCTAATAAACTACTGCAACTGTAGTTCCGGTGGCAATGGAGCTTGGCCTACCACAAATTCCAGAGCTTCCAAATGTGGTGATCACTAGTCATGGGCAGACCGAGGCTTTGTGAAACAGAAACATTTGAAGCAAATATGCCGTATTGTGTCGAAGCTTCAAACAATTAGACACCCGTCTCCACAGCGACCCCTGCGAGTCAGAACAGTGTAAATGCAGCAAAAACCAATACCAAACATGCTCCTCTAGAGCTGTCAATCATTTTACGTGACTCAATCCTGCCCTCTTCATGACGCTCTTCTGTGTACACTTCCTCAGTCTGTCTCTGTGAAGAACGAACCAATTCAACATTTCTATGCATGAACTAAGAAGTTAATAAACACACGTTAACTATGGCATACGGTTTTTGTGTGATTTTTTTATGTGCTTTTTATATCAATAATGAATGTTTACATTATAAATGCTAAGCAGGTGTAGCGATGAGCTCCATATAAAATGTTAAATATAACATGTTTTAATATCATCATATGAATGAAATCCCCATGAGACTGCGACAGGAAGCTAATACAAACAATTGATGGTGATCTAAAGTGACATTTTGAGTTAAAGTGTATTTGTAATCTATTAAGAATAATAATTCATTACATTTATATAGCGCTTTTTCTAGACATCCAAAGCGCTTTACATATAGAAGTGGGAAATTTCCTCAGCCACCACCAATGTGCAGCATCCACCTAGATGATGCGACGACAGCCATATTGCGCCAGAATGCTCACAGCTGATTGGTTGAGAGGAGACAGAGTGATTAGGCCAATCATTATATGGGGATTATTAGGAGGCCATGATGGACAGTATTGGGCTACAGGGTGATATATGGCTGCTGGCTAAAAAATTGTGTTACGTATCTTGATGCTTACTGTAGCTTCAATGCACCTGTTGGACCAGGAGCTTTATCTATTTTGTTACAATAATTCACATAGTGTTCCAAGGATGTGCTTTCATCAATAATGTTGTAAAAAATCCAAATAACTTTACAGATCTTTATTGCAAAGGGTTTAAACAATGTTTTCCATGCATGTTCAATTAACCATAATCAATTAATTAACATGCACCTGTGGAATGGTCGTTAAGACCTTAACAGCTTACCTCTGTAAGCTCAGTAGGCATTTAAGGTCACAGTTCTAAAAACGCAGGACACTAAAGAGACTTGTCTACAGACTGTGAAAAACACCCAAAGAAAGATGCCCAGGGTCCCTGCTCATCTGCGTGAATATGCATTAGGCATGCTGGAGAGAGGCATGTGGACTGCTGATGTGGCTAGGGCAATAAATTGCCATGTCTGCACTGTGAGATGCCTAAGACAGCGCTACAGGGAGACAGGAAGGACAGCTGATCATCGAAGTTTATCATCGAAGGAATGAACGTTATACCGAGGCCTGTATCCTGGAGTGGGATCGATACGGAGGTGGGGGGTCCGTCATGGTCTGGGGCGGTATATCACATCACCATCGGACTGAGCTTGTTGTCATTGCAGGCAATCTCAATGCCTTGCTGTACAGGGAAGACATCCTCCTCCCTCATGTGGTATGCATGTGGTATGCATCACCTTTTATGCATACTCATCTGGACATGATCCTCCAGCAGGACAATGCCACCAGCCATACTGCTCGTTCTGTGCATGAGTTTCTGCATGACAGCAATGTCAGTGTTCTGCCATGGCCACCGAAGAGCCCGGATCTCAATCCCATTGAGCACGTCTGGGACCTGATGGATCGCAGGGTGAGGGCTAGGGCCATTCCCCCCAGAAATGTCCAGGAACTTGCAAGTGCCTTGGTGGAAGAGTGGGGCAACATCTCACAGCAAGAATTGACAAATCTGGTCCAGTCCATGAGGAGGAGATGCACTGCAGTACTTCAAACAGCTGGTGGCCACACCAGATACTGACTGGTACTTTTGATTTTGAGCCTCCCTGCATACATGTCTGTAAAACATTTTTAGTTTATGTCTTATGGTGTTGACTCTTTCAGTGCTCATTCAAATATTTACACGCATTCAGGTTACCGAAAGTAAAAACAGTTGAAAGTCAGAGGGTGTTTCTTTTTTTGCTGAGTTTATATATATTCTTAATATTTTATATTGTAGGTTTTATGTTTGAGCCTATCTACATAGTAGATCTATATAGTACTATCTATATAGTATTCACCTGTAAACTTTCAAGTGTTGGCTTTCTAAAAATATGTTAGTTATGTGTCTATTCGGAATATCTTTGAGCAGCAGCCTTTTTATTATGAGTATGTCAAAATGCCCCACTTGTCAGGGTCCTGCCCTGACAGTCTTGTCTGTCTTGTCTCTGTTAATTTTTTTCTTTGTTTGTCTTGTGTCTGACCACATGGCTCTGTCATTGTTTCTGTTGGCCATGTGCTCCTTTTGTCCCACGTCCTTGTTTCCTTTTACCACACCCCTTTGTTTAGCCATTGTCTTGTCCTTGTTAGCTTAATTGTGTCCACCTGATCCTCATGTGCTGTTTCCTGCATGTGCTGGTTGCATTTTTGGATAACTCTTTAGATTATGGCCCGGAAAGTACTACACAAGTAAAGTAGTTTTAACAGCATAACTTTCAGTAAATATAGCGTAAATATAAAGTAAGTACGTGTAGATAACAATATGTAATATTATAAATTAATTTATTCTGCCTAATTTGTAAGAATAATTTTTCTAGTTCAAATATTTCTTGACTTTTATTCCAGTTCATCACATCACAATAGTAGTAACACTGTAGATACTTATGTTGAGAACAATACCAAATATCACTGCGATGTAAAACCTTGCTAAGACTGATTGTACATTTTTGACAAAGAATTTAAACTTTCATTAAATAAATGGGGAAACCTGGCAAAAACTTTTTCCCATTGGTCTGTTTTGTCTCACATTAGTTTGTAAATGTTGGCTTTTTGTTTTCATTTTGGAAATGGATGAATGTTTACATATGGTTTTTGATTGGGGCTGTCTGTCTGGAAATTTCCCTGGGTGCAGAGGTACTTTTCCACTGCATTAGTCTGTGGTGCATTGATCCTGTTCCCAAAGAGCTCTTCTTTGGTTACCGTTGACAGGCTCGCGAGCTCTGCGGATGGTCTTTATGGTGATATGCCTCCACATGTGCTCATTAGCTCAGGGTCTCTGGAATTTATCTCAGCGCAACCACCTCAACAGCACACTTACTTTCCAGGGAAATTGTCCAATCCTAATGGTTCACACATGCCACCTGTTAAATTGAGCAGCTGAAAGAGAAGGAAAATTAATTTTAGACTGGCCTCCTCTTCTGTTTTCCTTTCTCAGGTCCTCCCTAGACAACAAACTCGTCCCATGTCCATTGTCATTTATTGCTTGAGTGTCCTTTACTCTTTGCTTGGCAAGACATTGGCTGTGGGCATGGACACTCTGAAATATCACTCTGAATTATACATAAATACCTGTTTTTTAAAAGGATCTTAATCATATTTGGATTTCTTGGACTTGGATGCAAGACAGAGTCCAGGCTCAAGTACTACAACACTGCTCTCCGTTTCCATGGCCACAGCTGCCAATAGTCATGCTTAACATAGCTTGAATAAGGAATCTGTATCAGTATAGTTTCCGTTCATTCACATCAAGAACATATGAAGAGTTTGGTTGCAAAACGCGATAAACGCCATTTTTTTTGACATTTAGATTTTATTATTGGAAATCACTGTTTAGATGTACCTTAATCTATGTGTGAATTGCTGTCATTAATACGATTTAAAAATGTACATTTTAAGCCTCCTACAAAATGTATTTTTTCACAAAACGCGATATCCGCCAGCCCAGTTTCTTTACAAAGTGCGATAAAGAACGTTAAGGTTGCTGCGCGAGCTCAGGATGTCACGCGAGGAGAGAGTCATCGCCGGTGAAGTGCTCCGAGTTTGTTTAGTGATTTAACGATAATAGCAAAACAAAAAACATATTTTTAAAAAGAGGATTCAATAGGCTAACTAAAAAAGGTTTACCATTTAATACTGTAGGCGAGCTGTCAGTCACGTATAGGCTACGTCACTGATCAACAGCTGTCTGTCAGTCAGAGAATCAAAGCTTCAGAGTCAAGCTTAACGTTATGGATTTCGATGACGGATTGGAGCCGGTCAGGAAGGCATCTTAAGAAAATCATCAAAGGGAGAAGACCAAACGGGCAAGGCATTCAGGGGAGCGAAAACATCCAAAGATTTATTTTGTTCATCGTGCGACTGCAAGCAACGTTGGTCTGTGTCATGCGCGCGCGCGCACACACACAAGCTTTTCTTAATGATATTACAGTAGAATAATAATGCTATGGCGGATATATAGCGTTTTGCAAAAAAAAAAAAAAAAAAAAAAATGATGTATGTTCTGGCCAACACTTACTCGGAATCTTATTATTATTAATCAATCTTTGTATATACTATTCCATATATTTATGATGTATTGTTTTTTTAACCAATTTAAGATGTTTGACAATGTTAAGATAAATATGTTGCAGTTTGGCATGGTTTTTGACTTATTTATGAACTATTTATGGACATAAAATTAAATTAAAAATATCCTGGATTTGAAGAATATTGTGTCCCTGGCCTGCACTGAGCTCAAGTAATAGTTTAATGTACAAAAATTGTGAATGAACTTGACTGTTGATGTCTTAAATAATAATGTCAAATAACCAACATTTCTCAAAATGGATATATCTTGTTTTGCAACGAAACTCTTCATATAACTATGAAGATAACTTGTTTATTTGTGCCATTACTTTTGTAGTTTTGGTGTGGACTCTGATGTTAAATTTATTAGAATAATTTTAAAGTTATATATTGTTATCAATATAGAAATATTTGGAGTTGTAATCACAGCTACGTCACTTGTGGTTGCGCGCACATAGTGGCTGCAGAAAAATAACGTAACAAATGGAGGAAAATGGGCAAATACTACAGAATAAGAGAATTTTCTTTTTGTATGCCTTTGTATATCAGAATCAGAATGCAAAATACGGTCTTCATTTTTATAAAATACCGTTTGTTGGAGACACCTTATGAAGTTAAACACAGACGTTTATGTTGCAAGTTACAGACTGGACTGATGAAACCTGCAATGATTAGTCTAATATTAAAAGTCTACATGATATTGACATATGCAGTTCATAGAGGACATACATACACAGCAGTTACAGCATTAAATCATATTTAAACCTTTAACATTTTTTATAGGTTAGATAACTTTTAATCATAGCAATTCTTGACTCTTTTTCTTGCGTTTTTATATCTCGCATTTTGGACTTTATAACTCGCAGTGGTGAGTTTATATCTCAATTCTGAAGATAAAAGACGAATAATAACAAGTATCTCACAAAAATGTAGAGATATAAACTTGGTTTTGTGAGAAGAAAAAAGTCAGAATTGTAAGATATAAACTTATAAACTTTTTTTTAACTCTTTTATTCTGTAGCTTCCTCGGATTGCTACTGCTGAATTGTCATTTTCTGTAACCAGGCTTATCGTCCTTGGTGTTCACCTACATGCTGAATACTGCACACTCTATCAAGGCAATTTTTATGAAGAACATTGTGTCAATTATGCCCCTATTCCATTGTAAGCTTGTCTTTATATTATTTTCCTAAAGACAAGTTCTGCAGATTGTGTTTTCTAAGCAGAAATGGTCATCTATTTGACATTGAAATGACATGACATCAGAACAACTCTGCCGGTAAAATTGAGAAGTATCAAATTATTTTAAATTCACGTAAGAGAACTTGACCTTTCCAGCTAATCATTCATACATATAAAAACCTGTTTAATTGCTACAGTTTAATGTATTACTGAAGTCTGCAAACTCACTTATGTTTTAACCTTTTACCTCCACATGTTTATTAATAATGATAAATTGCTTAATTCCTGGAACAAATTATGAAGCACATTAACCTCCTGACTATATCATGCTTCTTTTATTGTGTGTTAAATACCTCAACTCAATTTATAATCAGATTCTCATTCCATATTCTCAAACATTGCCAATTGCATACATAATGCCAAATCAGTTCACTTTTTTTCTTCACAATCAATGCCTTACATTATCAGCATGGTAACCTTTGAAATGGACGTCCAAACTAAATTTGGAGAGAAGTGTGATAATATAAATTACAATCAACCAGTTGTTTATAAACAGCTGCTTGGAACCCAAAAATTATTCCAGCATACACTAGGGAAATCTGGAAATCTCTCTACTTGCGGAAAAACAGCCAATAATTTTTAAGCATACCTGAGTAACAGCTCTTTTCCTTGATTTTTGTTTCCATTAGACATTAGAGTGCAGAAGATTTTGGACACATACTGTAAACTGAAATGGTCAAAATGTACTGTAGTTTAGCTATTTCTGAGTGAGTTGTTCCATAATTTTTATTCATTCTTCATTTTAACCCAGTGGATTTTTTTAATCAATTTGTTATATTTAACAGTTCTCTTGAACAGAATGCTACAGTTCTTACCAGGTCAAGAAAATATTATCATAAAACCCCAGTTTTATCATCTCCACACTGGTTACCTATTAAGTTCCGTATCGATTGCAAAGTATTGCTTCAGATCTTTAACGACCTAAATGGTTACATTACCTTGTATTTAACTGATCTTCTATCACGCAACAATCCATCAGACTCTTTAATGTCACAGAAGTCTGGACTTTTAGTAGTATCTAAAATATCATCTCAGTTATCACACTATGTTTACCTGCTGAGGTGCCAAGACTGAACTCCCGGCCGTTCCAGCAGTACAGCGAATGTGGCAGAGGGACATTACATCTCTGTTCCCTCTTCAGGGAATGAGGGTTACATAGGTAACCAAGACGTTCCCTTTCATTCAGTCACTCCGAGTAACATCAGTGACTGACGAATGGGGGTTTCAATGTAATCACGCCACTCGGCTGTCTTCCAGTGCCTTGCGTAAGTGTGAGTGCCCTGTCATAAGACTAAACCATCACGGAGTGCACGTACTGGACAGAGCAGTGCCAAGGCTGGGTCTGCCTCTTCCAAGGCAGCACTTGCAGGCTCACCACCTGGTCCCTAAACGGAGTGGTGGGAACCTGGGTACATATCCAGGCCGGGGTTTTAGGATTCCGGCCCCAATTCTAGGCATGCTTCGTCAACGAAAATGCCTGCAGGTCCCCCAACCTCTTGATGGAGGCCAAAGCGATCTGAAGCACTGTCTTCATTGACAGGAACTTAAGCTCGACTGACCGCAATGGCTGAAAGGGAGCCCTCTGCAGAGCATCTAAACTACTGTGAGGTCCCGAGAGGGTACAATGAGAGCGCGAGAACCTGATGACCAGGTTGTGCTGACTTACCTTTTTGTTATCCACAAGGTCATGGTGGGCAGATATAGCGACCACGTATACCTTCAGGGTGGAAGGAGACATCCTTCGTTCCAACCCCTCTTGGAGAAATGTGGGTGCCAAAGGTTGCCCTGTCTCTGAGAAAGGAGGTCCTTCCTCAGAGGACTTGACCAGGGAGGGGCACAAGTTCAGAGAACCAGGTCCAGCCGGGCCAGTACGGGGCGACCAAAAGGACCTGCTCCTTGTCCTCCCTGATCTTGCACAAAATCTGTGTGTGAAGGCTCGCTGGGGGGAACGCATACTTGCAGAGGCCTCGCGGCCTGCTGTGTGTCAGTGTATCCGTGCTGATGGTGCCCTTGGTCAGGGAATAAAACAGGCAGCAATGGGAAGAGTTGTGGGAGGCAACAGATCTATCTGTGCATCACTAAACTGTTCCCAAATCAGCTGAACTGTCTGAGGATGAAGTTTCCATTCTTCAGGGAGTGGCTGAAGCCGCAAAAGCTTGTTGGGCTTTGAGGTTCAGGTCTCCCAGAATATGGGGAGCATGAAGGAACCTTGCTTCTGAAGCTTCTGACTCCATAAAACGAGATGGCGGGCGATTTGAGACATACGGTAGGAGCGCAGACCAACCCTGATGGTTGATGTACGCTACTGTGGCCGTTTTGTCTTACCAGACTAGCACATGTTGACTCTTGAGCAGTGCTCGGAAGCAGTGCAGGGCGAACCGTACCGCCAGCAACTAGAGGCATTTGACATGCAGGAGACGCTGGGGTCCTGACCAAGAGCCCGTGGCAGCATGTCCATTGCACATGGCACCCCAGCGAATGGTGGAGTTTCTACACAACAATATGCCTGGAAACTCGTTCTAAGGACACATCTGTCCATTGAAAGCTGAGGTTCGGCCACTGGGTGATGGTCTGCCGGCAGGCCTGGGTCACTGGGACCCGGAGCGTGCCCAATCTCCATTCCCATCTCAGGACTAGATCGTGAAGCCAATGCTGAAGTGGTCTCATATCCGAGCACCGTTATCCCATGAGCATCTGAAATAACTTGTGGATATTTGAGGGCAGTGGAACCGCACTCTTGCTCACCATTTGACGTAGGCAATTCAACAGTTACATGGTGACGAGTCGATTTTCATATAGAGAAAAGAGATCCTGTGCACTGGGCGGAGTTTTCTCTTCTCCCAGTTGATCTGAAGACCCAGACAGGCTAAGTGCTGGAACACTAGATCTCTGTGTTCGCACACCTGCTCTCGAGAGTGACTCAGGATGAGCCAGTCATCGATGTAGTTCAGGATGCGAACGCTGTGTTGCCTGAGTGGCACAAGGGCTGCCTCAACAATCTTCATAAAGACGCGAGAGGACAGAGCTAGCCCAAATGGGAGGAACGTGTACTGATATGCTCGCCCCTCGAAAGCAAACCATAGGAACAGTCTGTGTTGAGGAAGGATGGAGACATGAAAGAAGACGTCCTTCAGGTCGATCACTGCAAACCAATCTGCTGGACGAACACATTCGAAAAGGCATTTCGCTGTCAATATCCTGAATGGAAGCCAGTGAAGGGATCATTTCGGGACGCACAGGTCCAGGATCGGTCGTAACCCACTGGTTTTCTTGGGTAGAATGAAGTAGGGCCTGTAGAAGCCGTACCATACCATACCATACCACACCATACCATACCAACTTTATTTGTTAAGCACTTTACAACAACCACAGTTGACCAAAGTGCTGTACAGAAGAAAAAAAATGTACAATTAATAGCCACACAATAAAAGCATTCAATGTAACAAATTAAATCATGTAAATAAAATCGACATCTTACTAGGTGTCAAAAGCTGGGTTTTAAGAAGGGTTTTAAAAACAGAGAAGAGTTCAGTATCATCATAGGGTAGTTTGAGGGGCAGACACAGCAAAGGCACGGTCCCCTCTGAGCTTAGGCTTCATTTTAGGCAGAGTCAGGAGCAGCTGATTATCTGATCTGAGAGAGCGGACAGATTTATAAGAGTGTAGAAGCTCAGAGAGGTATGGTCAGACAAGACCTTTTTGTGATTTAAAAGCAAATAACATAATTTTAAAATGAATCCTAAATTGAATAGGGAGCCAGTGTAAAGAAGCTAAAATAGGGGAAATGTGCTCATGTTTACGTGTACCCATTAAAAGATGTGCTGCTGCATTTTGTATCATCTGGAGACGGGTGATGGAGGACCCACTCACCCCCACATAAATAAATTACAGTAGTCCAGCTGTTATTCCAGTGTAGTTACAAAGGCATGGACTACAGTTTCAAAATGTTGTCTTGACAGAATTGGCTTTATTTTGGCCAGCTGCCTCAAATGAAAGAAGCTTGATTTGACAACAGCTTTGATCTGATTGTTAAATTTAAGTTCAGGGTCCACTTTAACTCCTAGGTTTGTGATACTAGATTTAATATAGGGTGCCAAGGAGCCCAGATCTACAGGCCTCCCAGTGGTGCCTCCAAAAACCAAAACTTCTGTTTTTTTAGCATTAAAATGTAAAAAGTTCAGAGCCATCCAGGCCTTTATGTCATCGAGGCAATCAAGTAGTTGTCCAACAGAAAGAAAAAAAAAAAAAAAAAAAAAAAAAAAAAAAAAAATTATATATATATATATATATATATATATATATATATATATATATATATATATATATATATATATATATATATATTTTTTTTTTTTTTTTTTCTATTTAAGGGGTACATAAATCTGTTGTCATCTGCATAACAGTGGAATAAAATGCTGTACTTTCTAAGTATGGAACCAAGTGAAAGCAAATACAGGGAGAAAAGTAGAGGGCTGAGGACTGAGCCCTGTGGGACCGCACACAAGAGAGGAGCAGAGGAGGATACGGCGTCACCTAAGCTAACACAAAAAGTTTGATCCGCTAAGTATGACCTAAACCACTCTAGTGCTATGCCACTGATGCCCACCCACTGCCTTAAACGTGAAATCAATATTTTATGATCCACTGTGTCAGTTAGATCTAAAAGCACAAGGATAACATTATCACCAGAGTCAGTAGCTAAAAAGATATAATTAAAAACTCTTAAAAGAGCAGTTTCTGTGCTGTGCAAGGTTTTAAAACCAGACGGGAAAACCTCTAGTATATTATGTTCTTCCAAAAAGGCCAATAATTGACTGTACACAATCTTCTCCAGGATTTTTGAAAGGAAAGGCAATTTGGAAATAGGCCTAAAATTAGCAAAAACTGACTGATCTAGAGCAGGTTTTTTAATCAGAGGTTGAGCTACTGCATGTCAGGGACCACACCCGAGGTCAGACTACTATTTATAACTGCAACAACAGATGGTCCTATAGTGGGGAAAACCTCCTTAAATAGTCACATTTTTTGGAGAACCCGAGAGCTTCAAATGACCAACAACCTCCTCTAAAGAGGAAAAAGTCCCCTGCTCAAAATGACCAAAGACAACCGAATGGGGGACAGAGACTGAAGGGTCTGAAGCTGAAGGTACAATTTGAGACCTAATAGAAGTGACCTTATCAATAAAAAAAGCAAAGGAAGTTTTCACACATAGCAGGGGATGCCTCCATATAAATTGTGACAATTTGCCAGAATAATATCTAAGAAATGTTTTCTTTTAGCATCTTTCAGTTTCCTGGTAATGACACCAGCAATCCCTTAAAGGGTTACTTTAGCGATTAGCATATGGCTTTGTATCAGTAGAAACCCTGGAGTATATTCAAATGATTGTGCTTTCCCCCCTCATATCCCCCTGAGACAAGAGATTTACGCATTTTATTTCTGGAAAAATTCCTCCTATGATGCATGATTTGCATCATAGGAGGAATGTTTGGCCAAAGGCTAAAGACTACAGCCAGAAGAGGGAGCCATTTCCGCATGTTTTGAACCCGCGCATGGGGGATGGGAGATCACACTCAGAGCTCAGCTCGCAGCTGCAGGCACTCATTTAAACTGAGCTATGGTGAGCAATGTAAGTCTTTTAACTTCTCAAATTAATTTCTATGAAAGTTAAGCTTGCAAAGGCATGAACTGAAATGTGCCAGACTGAACTCGCGTTGTGAATGTATGCCGCGAGTGTAGCAAGGGGTTAATCTAGCGCTCGGAAAGCGTTCCACCCCTAGGGGCTGCCATTGCTAACCAAGCCATCACCTGCTGTTAGCATCCCATTGACTCCCATTCATTTTTGAGTCACTTTGACAGTGAATAACTTTACATCTGAGACGTTTAAAGACTCCATTTGTCCATTGTTTATTTCTAAAGAAACACGACAATGCATAAAAGGCTCCGTTACCTTGTGTCTTACACTATCGCCCCATAGAAGCTGTTTTTGTAAAAATAGGCTAACGATTGCGTCATAACCAACGCGACTCTGTCGCACAGTTGAGAAATTACCGTATAGACCTGAGGAGACGCTCGCAGGCAATCTTTTACTGTCTATGAGACAGTCGGGGGGACGTGGAGACATAAAGTCTGATAAAGTCAAGGGGGAAGAATGGGGAGAAGCCCATAGTGAGCCAAAAGCAATGGGAGAAAATATTTAAACAACGTGATTCAGCTTTCACTTTCCACAACTACTAGAAGACCTACAGCTGTCAGACAGGAGGCTCACGTCACATTTACGTCGTCAAGCTCAGTCTGAGCCTGCGCAGTTCGCTCAGCCATCAGGAAGTGAGTGCTCCTATACTGACATCACTTAACGCCGTAGAAGGCAATGGGATCGCTCCGTCCATTTCTTTTACTGTCTATGGAGTGTAGTCGCGATTACCTCAGCTTTCATCACGAGAGCTCATTCAGCTCATTTATCTGACTCCTGCAGTTAGTGCTCAGTGCCGTGATACTCGCGCGGTGACTCACTCATTATATTGAACAGACACGTTCAGTTTTTAATTGTAGTTACTGATAAACTCAGTCACTTCTCCAACTCAGTCACAGTATTCCAGTAGCAGTGGCTTTGGGAATGGCCTCACAGGGCAGCAAAGCATTCTGGGAATTGTAGTCTTTCATCCCCATGAGACAAAAATACATTTTCTGTCTTTTCTCAGTCTAGAAGGCACCAAATTCAAAAATAGTTTCACATTTTTCACATTTCTACTATATTGATGGTCATTTTAAACACAGATTCATCTTCCCAGCACTGAAGTACCCCTTTAACATTAGAAGAGACACCTGCAGTTTTTCCTTCTTCCACTTGCTCTCAGCTCTACGGCACTCACGTCTGGCAGCATGAGTCATGCCATTCATCCAGGGCTCAGATTTAGTTTTAGGCTGCCTAGATTTTAATGAAGCCACAGTGTCTAAAACAGTTTGGCAGGTGGAGTGAAACCATGAGCTAAGCTCATCTGTGTGCAATACAGGCTGATGATTGATGGAATTCTGACTTAAAGCAACAGAGAACTGAACAGCAGTGGAAGGGTTAATCGTGTGACAGCGCCATGCAATAGCGCAAGGTTTAAAGGGTTAGTTCACCCAACAATGAAATTTATGTAATTAATGACTCACCCCAATGTTGTTCCACACCCGTAAGACCTCCGTTCATCTTTGGAACACAATTTAAGATATTTTATATTTAGTCCTACAGTATCTAATTGTAGGCACACTATACTGTCCATGTCCAGAAAGGGAATAAAAACATCATCAAAGTAGTCCATATGTGGCATCAGGTAGTTGCGGATGACAGCAATATCTGCTTACATTTATAATGACTCTTATATACAATCGCTATTCCTCCTCCTCAGCCAGATTTTCGCAGGGAGTTAAAGTAGCAGCAATCATGGTGTAAAAATTCAGTGAAAGCGCTAGATTCACCATCACTCAGCAATGTCTCAGTTACGCTGAGTAAATCCAATCCTCGGGACATGAAAAAATCCTCTAATACAAAAGTCTTATTAGCTAGAGATTTAGCATTTACCAGCCCAAACCTGGCAGGAACCGGCGGGTCTGCGGCTCGGGATGTTCGCAAAACCCGACACAGAGACCACAAGTTGCTGTGATTTACTCTGCTCCAGGAGAGCAGAGGCCACAGGGCTGGAACACCTCTTCCAGGCCGACGACAGATATCAGCCAGGTATCGACAAGCGTCGAGCGTCGAGGAATAACGAGGCTAGGCACGATTCCAAACTCAGTCCAAAAAGGCATAGAACAACATGCAAGACAGGCCTTTAACCTCACCAGCCAGCCGCTGCGTTTTCACTGGCGGCAGGTGCGCTTTTGTCAGTGCTCATGCTGAGAAGTGAACGGGGTGCATGGGGGAGAAGTGCACTAGAGCCGGGGTGCACCAAAGGTGAGCCGGGAGCCTCGCCAGGAGCGGGGCACAGTTTTACGTCCACCATCATCCAATTTTACTATATTTTTGGCAGAAAAACTTAATTTCAGCCGGACTTCATTTTGACTGGAGGGACAGGCTCAATTGTACCCTTAGCCATGAGGGTAGCAACCTTTCCCACATTGACCAGGTAAGGTCAGGTGTCTCTCTCGGACCACAGCTTTGGACATCACCTGACCCAGGGAGCATGTGGTCACCTTCGTCACCCAGAGGGCGAGTTCGAAGGTGGCACGCAGCTCATTGAGGAGCCCTTGACGTCATTCACCACCATCACTTTTTTAATGACGTACGACTTGCTTTAACAGGGGAATGTCTGCTTACATGATGCAAATGCAAATATCCTAATCGAATCAGATATATTTTCAAATATGAATGATACCTGAAACTAGTCTGAGAATATCAGAATCCATGTGCTTTTTTCCTGCTTACACGTTTGTGGGTCATATTCGATCTGTGCCACACGGCAGAAAAAAAAGGGAATTAGGTCGCATGAGCCATGTAATGTAAAGCTGCTAAGCAAAAAAACGTGCAGTGGAATAGATGCGCAAACTTGTTGAACACATCCTTTTTTTCACAGAAACCAGTGAAACATTTGTAGTTCAGTCGGATAACGAAAGTATCGGATTCATTCTGGAAAAAGTACTATCACTCAAAAAAGGAATTCAGGGGACCTGTTATCACAACAAACACAAACATTATTATTATTAGTTTTTTTGGAATTCAGTCAACACAATAATGTTCTGTGTAATTTAAACTTAAAAAATAGTTTTGTTAATTTATTAGTTTTTAAATTAGGTTAAAGTAACAAATACATTTGCTTAATAGCATTCTAAATTGTGTAGTGGTTTTCTAGTTCCCAGCATGCTTTGCATGGGGCTGGATAAGGAGAGTAAATGTTGAAATTAAAGCATTAGTGCACCCAACAATAATACAAAAAAAATCTCATAATTTACCCACCCTCAAGCTATCCAAGGTGTATATTGTTCTTTCAGCCTAACACAATCAGTTATATTAAAAAGTTATATTAAAGATAATTTTGAGGCCCCAAAACACATTCATCCATACTAAAAGTAATTCAGAGTTGCATATATTTTTCTTACAAAAATGCATCACATTGCTTCATAAGGCCTTTATTAACACCCTGGATTACTTTTATGATGTAACTAAATAAGTTACATTTAGCATCTGCTATGATGGCTGTGAATTTTAACTATAATAGATATGATTAATTGGCTCCAGGACTCAAGAAGAAATGATTATTTTTAAAATGTGTTTGTTACAGATTGAGTTCCTCTAAGCTAAATTATATATTGGTTGAAAATAATTATATTCAGAGTTTTCATAAAGGAAATCAATTTTTGCAAACAATTGCGTTATCTTTTATTTTGTTTTTAAATGACACAAATTCTGAATCACAACTTTTAATAATTGCTTTAATGAGCTCATTGTTTCTGCCCATATGAATACATGATGTTAGCTAACTATATGATTTGTATTATCTTAGAACTGTAGTTTTCTGACATAAGTACATTACTTGGACACTGTCATCTCTTAATAACAGATAACTCTAAATTGTAATGTAGAAACATGCATTATTTTTTATAACATGAGTCTACATGCAGGGTCTGAAAAAAGTCAGTCCATTTTACTGGCCCCAGGTAAAGTGAGGCACCATCAATTTAATAGGAAAGCTTAGGAGGGAGCAATGGAAGCACATTGGCCACTTTCTCATATTTTACCCAATGTGTAAAGCTGAGACACATGGGACCTCTTTACGACCCATTACTGTAATTTGTTCTGTCACCCTCTGCCAGCATTAAATCCCTGTCTTAAAGAGGGCTGCTGTTGCCTGGCAACAACCATTGCCACAGTCATACTTGTATCCGTATCCCCGCAGACTACTGAAGTGGATGAAATGTGTACAGACGTGTTGGAAGACGACACCTGTGACTGAAAGCTCTGTCAGGGACAAAACAGGAGTCATTAACCAGCATGTCACGAACAAACACTTCTTCTTCTTCTTCTTCTTCTTCTTCAAAAAAAAAAAACAGTGGATATTTTACAAGGGCCTTCATCTCAATATTAGATTTATCAGTAATGCTGTATTTTACAGTGTCCTTGTTCCATGCAGTATATTACATGCAGTTACTGTAGTAATAACTATAAATTATGCATAATTACATGGCAGCTACAAGCTTTTACTGCCTCTAGTGTTCATTTATTTTGGAAACTGCAGAGATATGTACGTATTGGTAGGCCTACGTATTTTGCAAAAATGTTGCCACAGGTATGTTTTTCCAATGAGACCAGGTTGGTAATTATGCATCATTTATAATTATTACTATAGTAACTATATGTAACATACACCGATCAGGCATAACCTTATGACCATTATGACAGGTGAATTGAATAACACTGATTATCTCTTCATCACGGCACCTGTTAGTGGGTGGGATATATTAGGCAGTCAGTGGACATTTTGTCCTCAAAATTGATGAGTTAAAGGCTGCAACATACTCCGCAAGAACAGAGTTCTCGCAGCTTGTTCTCGACACATCGCCTGAGCAGAACTTTTTTCTTGTGGGTGTCCGAGAACTATTGTGTGATTGGTCAGAGATTTAAAGTGGGCGTGGTTAATGTGGAGAAACGCAGATGATCGGCACCTGCTTTTCTCATGAAGTATGAATGTACTGGCCAAAACGAACTTTGTTCTTGTTCTTGCCACCTCAAGAAAACAAACAAATTTCTTTGTTCTTGCAGAGTATGTTCCAAGCTTAAGGCTGCAACATACTCCGCAAGAACAGAGAAATTTTTTTTGGCTCCCAGGGCTGCGAGAACAAAATGACGTCAGTTTGTTCTCGCAGCCCTGGTTTGGGAGTTCTCGCAGCTTGTTCTCGACACATCGCCTGAGCAGAACTTTTTTCTTGCAGGTGTCCAAGAACTATTGTGTGATTGGTCAGACATTTAAAGTGGGCATAGTTAATGCGGAGAAACGCAGATGACCGACACCTGCTTTTCTCGTGAAGTATGGCATGTACTGGCCATAACGAACTTTGTTCTTGTTCTTGCCACCTCGAGAAAACTAACAAATTTCTTTGTTCTTGCAGAGTATGTTCCAAGCTTCAGAAGCAGGAAAAATAGGCAAGTGTAAGTATTTGAGGGAGTTTGACAAGGGCCAAATTGTGATGGCTAGACGACTGGGTCAGAGCATCTACAAAACTGTAGCTCTTGTGGAGTGTTCCCGGTCTGCAGTGGTCAGTATCTATCAAAAGTGGTGCAAAGAAGGAACAGTAGTGAAAAGGTGACAGGGCCTAGAGCGGCCAAGGCTCATTGATACACATGATGAATGCTGGTCTGTTTTTTGCAATGTTCTGCTGGGAGAACCTGGGTCCTGCTATCCATGTAGATGTTACTTTGGCACATAACACCTATCTAAGCATTGTTACAGACAATATACACCTTTTGAGCAGGTTAATGTGCCTTGCCACAAAGCAAAAATGTTTCAGGAATGGTTTGAGAAGTACAACAATGAGTTTGAGGTGTTGACTTGGCCTCCAAATTCCCCAGGTCTCAATCCAATCGAGCATCTGTGGGATGTGCTGAACAAACAAGTCTGATCCACGGAGACACCCACCTCATAACTTACAGGACTTAAATAATCTGCTGCGGAATCCATGCATTGACTGGTCAGGTCTGTTTTGCCAGAAAAAGGGGGACCAACACAATATTAGGAAGGTGGTCATAATGTTATGTCTGATTATAAAAGTTATCAGACATAGTATGTAACAATAACACTGTAAAGTGTTACCTACAGTGCTTAAATGCATAATTACACTGTAACACAGACACCTCATAATAAATTGTAAACAAATATCTTTTAACATTCATTCCAGGAAGGTAAGGGGAGAAACATTTTAATTTTGTTTAATTTTTAGTTCACAAGTGTGAATTTTAATAATTAGCCACATGCAGCATGAATTTGAATCAGAAGGACTGTTACAATTTCAAACAAGGATTATTAAAATAATCTATTCCTTTTGGAAAAGAGATATTTTGTTAAATAAAGAATTGAATATGTTTATTTAGTTAAATAATTATTTTAACAAAATAAATACAAATAATTAAACAAGAATTAAATAATACATCTACATTTATTAAATTAGCAGATTAGAGGTATTAAAAACAAATTAAGAATTAAATGTCTTGTCAACAGATACAAAATATCTGAATTAGATCTGAATTAATTACATAATCAACTTTTAGTCTGTTTGAAATGATTCATTTCTTTAATTCTAAACCAAGAAAAAAAAAGACATTTTATGCATCCAAGACATGGATTGCTGCCTAAAGGAAAGTGTCCGAGTGGCAACAACCCCTGTGGTGTAGGCAGACAGCTCAGCTTTTGTGGATGGGCTTGCATTTTCCCAAAGACTTTGCAGATCCCATAATTTGGGAAAAACGTTCCGTTCTCATAAACACAACTGTGACCATCAAAGGCATTCTCCTTCAGAAACTTTCCAGAAATCACAGCCGCTTGCCCAAGGAATTTCAAAAGTTATTTTAACATAAAATGAAAAAACAAAATCTACGGGCAGAGATTTATGCAGCGATGGGACCAGCAATTTTCCCTACTTAAGATAAAATACATGCTTTCAGAACTTTTACAAACATTAAATATATATTTTTTTAATTAGTTATGTAGTGAGGGGTATAATAAAGCGAAATCTGCACTGGGAGAGCGAATGCGGAGACGAGTGGTGAAAAGATGGTAAAGTGCATTATGAATAACACCTGTCTCTAATTCCAATAACTGATGGAGAGACATAGCCTAGAAATCTAGACGCACCCTAGCAGCAGCAAATTTAATTTGCCTGCAAGTGTCGTCTAGGAACTCTCAATACCCTTCTTAGCTGTATTCCTCACAATCTGGACGGCCCAATCACATCATGTATAGAGTCGGCGGGCGGGGCCATAATGACGAAGGCCCGAGTTGCATTTGCATGCTTCTAGTAAACACAGAAACTGGCGAACGGCGGTGGTCTTTCGAATCAGCTCTGACCGCGACTCTGGAAGACTTGGAGTTAAGCTTTTCTCTGAAAAAAGAACAAAGAACTGCACTGAAGTCATTCTTAAAAAGGGAAGATGTGTTCGGAGTTTAGCCGACCGGACACGGCGAATGTTTAATCAGTCAGCGAGCTCTGCTTCACCTTCGTTGCTCTGATTGGTGTAGCGCTATCCTATCGCGTGCAGAGGGAGTTTGAAAGACAACCGTTAATCCCGTTGAGCCCTGTCTATGGTGAGTTTCCAAACCAAACATCTTGATGTGGGTCTGGCTTGTCAGGCTAGGAGAGACAGTATTGGTGCATTCAAGTCATGTTATAAAGATCGTATTTATGAGTTGAACGCACATGAACGGCACCACAAAGTCGTAAATGCTAGTGGGAGTCTGTCCTGCATCTGTAGATTAATATAACAGGTATTTAGCAGTGACACTGTCAGGCTGTGTCATTTATAACAAAGCTAGCATTGTAATATAACAATTAGCCTAATATGTAACGTGTAACAAACTGCTCCGAGACTTTGGGTTGGAGATCCAAATGCAGCTTTAATGAAGGGTATTCCACAATCATAGTCAAAACAGGCAAACAGGCAACATTACAGATGTGCGAGTCCAGCGGTTAAGTAGAGAAGTTTGAGTGACCAACTATCTATATTTAACCTGATAAAAGTATATTTATTCAGTGTTGTCCACATTATATTTCACCTGCAGCAGCATTGTGAACTTTTTTAATGACACGTTTGGCCATTAACTTTTAAATGCATCATTATATTTAAACTGCAAACACATGAGGAGAGTCTCTGACCCACAAAGACCCACACATGGCAAATCAACGAGCGGCTACATTTCTCTCCGATATGGTAGGAGATTAATCTGAATGTGGAGGATTTGAACTGTGACGAATCTAATGATGATTGACAGGGCTGTTAAATGATGCACGTAACTAAGCGACTGTCTGTTAAAGATGGCAAAGTAGTATGTCCCGAAGCTTGCATACTTTTCTGCTACACACTAAAAAGTATATACCTTTTCTTCACAAAAAGAGTACATACTTTTAGGACGTAGCATAAGTAGGCGAATTGGGACGCAGCATAGGACACAGGGGCTGAACTCAAAACACAAAGAACATAGCAGACAAGTATACATGTAACAATATATTTATAAAAATACATTTAGACCGCTTAACACAGTGATTGCTATCAGGATATAAGTAGACTTTCAACCAGCAAAAAAAAAAAAAGTTTCTGTAGAAAATCACCTATTGCACATTTAACTCTAGCGCCAAGTTCTGCCAGGAAGATTCAATGTTACGTTACTTATCACATTTAGATCTAACCAATCATGTCCTAATTCTTAGAGTATAAAAGATGGTCACTTACACAGTTTCTGAGTTGCAGATGCTGACGTCAACAATCACCTCCATCCTACCCACCACCACCAGGAAGGTACCCGCCTATACCTCCCAGGGTGTCGGCTGCGCCCCTGCCTTCATCTTCAGGCAGGAAGTGCAGAGTCCATTACCCTCGAGACGAGAGCTGCGCATGGGGCCTACACCAAAGAACCTTTAATTATAATACTTGCTGGTCTGTTAATAAACTTGTAGGTTATTGTACTTTTGGCTTCTCGAGTATTTCTGGTAGAACTTGTTCACACTGGGCCCAAAACCCACGATGAAGTTGGCATGCCCCCATGCAGCCAGTACAACCAACGTTTTGCAGAGCTAGTCAAATTGCTTGCGGGTCTCCACCAAATGCAAATTCAAGCCCTTAACTCATAACAGTAAAGAAGCAATTACATGAATGTCTCTAGCTCAGCCCTCCACATATACAGCCACAGGTCACTGGCCATTCCATACCTTCGCATCAGCAGATCTTCTACCTCCTCCTCACACAGTAGTAAAGGAACCTTCACCAGTGTCTTCACAGCTTCGCTCTCTTATCTCAAATCCCATCGTTCTTTTGAATGCCGTCCCTTACACCTGAATACACCTAAAAGACTCCACCCCCACTACCAAACGAGTACTCACCTTTTCAGAATTTTGCATAGCTTTCAGTAGACTAACAGAAGTCATATGCGCCTTCTTTCCTACAAGACTCAAATAACTAAACAACTATCTCTCCATCATAGCTGAGCTTAGTCTGTCTTTAAGTGGTAGTCATTTCTAAACATACCACAAACTTTTTTTTCCGCTAAATGTGCTGCTCGTATCATCTATTGGAATCAGTGCCCATATTGGGGGATCTCGACCTAGAACTTTACAATAAAGTTTTTTTAGACTGTTGAAATGTTTCCTGTGCCATTTTCAGGTCGATTTCTGATTCAACCTTGTTTTGTCCTCAAATAACACCAGAACCCTCTACTCTCCCGGAACTGCAAGTGCCCAAGTCTACATAATAAGTTCCTCATTCCAGGAACAAATGCACTATAATTTTCAACTAAGGGAAATAAGTCTGCAACAACTTTAACAACATTGGTTGCGTTACACAAATTCTGCATTATCTCCACATTTGCTGTTACTGCGGTGGAGCTGATGCCCGTCCTGCATGTCCTGTATGCTGATCTTCAGTAAATCTAAATAAAAATCTCAAAAAGTATCTCTCTTCCCCTATCATCATTTCTTCTCTTGTAAATGAACAAAAAAATCATCCAGACAAAAATATACACATTGCCTCATTTCAGGTTTAAAAGAAGGTTTCGATCCTGGCTTGGAAAGCCTACTAAATTCCAGCTTAATATGCAACAATTTCCATTCAGCCTCAGCTAAACAAGACTCAGTAGAAGCCCTCATTAAAAAAAATAAATCGATTCTGGCTTTATGATTGGTCCATTCATAGACCTCGTCAAACATGCTGGCACCACAGCCTGGCTTGCAAAGGTCAACATTAGCTTTCAAGGTCATGCCCATCCACCCTGATTTTTGGCATGTTTGGCATTTGCTGGCATGAACAATTTTACTTTGCAGTCCATTTGACTTTCAGTTGCAAAAGCAGCCCAAAAAACTTTGATACCCTATCCAAAGCTCTCTGCTCATACATCTTCTCGACTTCTCATAATTTTGGCACATAACACTTTTCAATTTTCTCATAATCTCACCCAGCCAGTTTCATCCGCCAGAACGCCTATCAATTGTCCAAAAAGTCTTCTCACAGTCCCCCTCTCGCTGAAAAAAAACCCCTTCTACATTGTTGGAATTCCTGGGAATCAATCTTGATTCCATTACATTTCAAGCTTCTCTTCCCAAGGAGAAGATAGACAGAATAATCATCATCTCTTCAAACTTGCTAGAAGCCCCCCTTTGCAGCAAGCGCAACTTGCTTTCTCTTTTAGGGCATTTAAACCATGCCATGTGGATAATTCCTCAAGGCCGGCCTTTCATTTCACATCTCCTGACTCTCACTACCACTAGGGATGGGACGAAATATCGTGTGACAAAATATCGCGATACAAAACGTGACGAAACGCATCGAGGTCCAAAAAAAATGTATCGCGAAATAAAGATAGATGGCACTGCTGCATGATTTGCGTAGAATGAGGGTGGGGTGCAGCAGCAAACATTAATAGGGAAAGAAAAGGGTTGACATTAGCATTAATATTCTAAACCAAAAATGCAGTTATTGCCTACATAAACTACCATATTTTCTGTTTAACTTTTATTAGACTCCACTCCAGCTCACTCTCGCTCATGTCTGAGGTAAATCATTAACACCATCACCGCTTACAGTACACCTGTTTTATTGAACTAAATACATTACAATCGGCTAAAACGAATGCACAGGTTACTTTCCTGAACAAGCGCGCTCCCGAGTCCGTGTTCTTCACACTGTCCACGTGAATCGCGGCCCAGTTCGGCGCGCACGCGCAAAATACCGGCAGTTCAACAGGAAATGCGGATCTCTTAAAGGGGCCGCACCTACTCGTGTAATATGGACCTCCTCCAGGTATGGTGTGGTTCTGGTTCGCTCACTGGTACACATTAACAATTTTTCATACGAACTTTGCCCTGTTCTGAATTAAACTGCCAGTGTAAAAACTCCCTTTATATTCTTAAAATGAGAGAAATCACTAACAGTTACTTACTCATTATTTTTAAGTTTAGGCTTAAGAGAACAATTTCTTAGATAAACATATCTATGACCTTTGATATGTCTAGTCTTCATACTGTATTGATTATTATTGAATAAGTATGGTTTCACTAATAATAAATGTACATTTCCATAAAGCATGCATATTTGTCCATACCTATGTTGATTAGAGTATTAAAAACTTAATTTAAACTTAATTTAAGATACATTTACAATTGCTAAAAAGGTGCGATTTAAAATCGAGTTAACTCATGATAATCATGCAGTTAATTGCGATTCAATATTTTAATCGATTGACAGCCCTATAGTGCCCTCCACAATTATTGGCACCCCTGTTTAAGATGTGGTCGCGGACTTCTAAAAATTCTTCTTTTTTTTAAAACAACATAGAACCAAAATGCAAAAAAAGAGAAAAATCCTACCTTTCGTTTAAGTACATTACTTTGGTGGTAAAAAAATCACAGATTTGATCAAAATAAAATTTGGTATCGTATCGTGACGTATCGTATCGTAACCCTGGCATATCGAGGTGCATCGTATCGTGAGTTTAAGTGTATCGTCCCATCCCTAACTACCACAGGTCATCAACACTCAATGTCTTGATGACCTACTCAAACTAAACCCCCCTTGTCGTTCAGATATCAAACTTTGGACTACTTTCCTAAAGCAATGGAACGGGCTCACATTATTTTACAACAATATCCTGCCCCAAGCTTACAACCACAGATGCTGCCCCATCTATAGGCCATTGGGTCGCCTCAAACTGACTCTATGGCCAACCAAGCTCACACTATCTCCCATTCTGACCAATCAATCGCACTGTTTGAACTATATCCCATAATCCTAGCACCTCACTTATGGGGCTCGAACTGGTCAGCAAAAAACATGTCCTTCTTCTGTGACAACCAAACAATAGTTTACTGGCATACTGGGCACTTTCCTGGTACTATTTGGGCCAACCGCCAAAACTTTTTTTTTTCCAGCCCATGGACAGGCCCATAAAAGTGGTAGGCCTAGATTGGCCACCCAATGTTTTTTTCATTTCACACTGGGCTGCTGGTCCAAAACACTTTAGTCAAAATTATCACATAGACTAGTTTGTTTTTCCTTCTGTCAGACGCGGCCCATGAAACACGTTGATCAGCGGCTCATATTGTTTTCTTAATTGACACTGGACTGGCCTAATCATATCTTTGGACAGCACCATCTTTGGGATTTCTGCCTGTAATGCAGTTTCAGTGTGATCATGGAGAAGAAACACAAAGGATGTGCAGAGAAGCTTCAAGAGAGGAAAAAAACAGGATCTTCAGGCAGTTGCTACCGAATGTGTCAAATTGACACAATTGTTTTCGCACACAAAAACATTTGTGTCAATTTGATGTCAATGTTTAATAATTTTAAGCGCACACATGCTATTCTTCGATGTGAAGCGTTCGATGGAAGGCACACCGCGTTAAACATTGCAGATGCACTGCAAGAGATTATTAGAGCGTGGGACATACCTGTTACCAAGTGTCACCTGGTCTTGAGGGACAATGCTGCAAACATGCAGAAAGCCATGTCCGAGGCAGGGATTCCAAGTGTTGGCTGTTTTGCGCACACGCTCCAGTTATGCATCCAAGACTGTCTTTTCTCACAACAAAGTGTCTCTGATATGATCGCACTGGCCAGGAAAACTGTTGGTCACTTTAGGCACTCTTCAAGTGCTAAATCAAGGCTTTCTGCTCTACAGCAGGAGTTTGGGCTGCCAAATCACCATTTAATCCAGGACGTGTCAACACGATGGAATTCAACATATCTGATGTTCGATCGTTTAATAGAACAAAAACGTGCCATTAACATCTACGTGTCGGAGACAGATGGTATGCAACAAATTCATGCACAGAGGTGGACTCTGATGGAGGATGTTCTCAAGGTGCTCAGGCTCTTCGAGGAGTTGACTAGAGAAATAAGCGCAGAAAATGCGTGTATATCCAATGTCCTGCCAGCTGTGATGATGTTGAAGCGCTAAATCCACAACGAAACAGACGGTCATAGAATCAAGCAGATGAAAACCCGCTTGCTGAAATCTCTGCAGGATAGGTTTGAGGGAAGCGAGCAGAATAGCAACTTTGTTGTGGCAACAAGTCTGGATCCCAGGTACAAGGCGAAAATTTGGGGGAGTGAAACAGAACAGTGTCGATCAAAGTTGCTTGTGCAGGAGGCTGTATCTCATTTATCTGAATCAGATCAAGGCGCATCTGCTAGGTCTACAACTAAAGCAACTGAACACCATGAGGAGGAACAAGGCCCGAAAGTTAGCACTAAACGGCACTGTTCAGGAATCTGGGGCGGCTGGGACGATCTGTACCGCAGCAATACTGAGGCAGTCACATCGGGTGCTGACGCGGAGATGAGCTCTTTTTTCAGCGAGCCTCTGATTCCTCTTAGAGAGGATCCTCTACTGTGGTGGAAGACAAATAACGTCTCGGTTACGTATGTAACCCTAGTTCCCTGAGGGAATGAGACGCTGTGTCGAAACGCTGTGAGAACGCCTCTGCATTAATGCGTCGTGAAGCGCGTGTAGAACCATTCCATCGGAAGATCGATCGATCGTCGGCTTGATGACGTCATCGACCGGAAACTATAAAGCATCCGCGAAAACAAACAGGAACTAGCTTCTGATAAAGCCTGAAGTAAGTGATCACGGACACGCCGGGAGTATGGCAGAGCGACGCAGCGTCTCGTTCCCTCAGGGAACTAGGGTTACATACGTAACCGAGACGTTCCCTTTCGGGGAACTCGAGCTGCGTCGAAACGCTGTGAGAACGCTTATACCCACATCACCATAGGACCAAGTGTCTCGTATGTGTGAAGCCGAAGCGCACACGATTACGAGAGTACCTGCGCCCCAACAGTAGATGCCAGGTCTAGTTCGTGGAACCTGACAAAGGCTAGCGGAGACGACCAGCCAGCCGCATTGCAAATATCATGGAGGGAAGCCCCCGACAAAAGTGCTTTAGAAGCAGCCATACCCCTGTAGACTGCCCGGCCGCCTCATAAGCAAGTGAGATGGCCTCGACCACCCACTTGCTCATTCTCTGCTTAGATACTGGAGCCCCCTTCTTAGGGGCTCCGAAACAGACGAACAACTAATCGGTCTTTCTCCACAGGGCAGCTCTGTGGACATATGAATCTAACGCCCTAACAGGGCACAGCAGATTTAATCTTTCCTGGTCTGATGTCGTAAAAGGAGGAGGACAGAAGGCTTGGAGAGTAATGGGGCCCCGTGGGCTCGTAGGAACCATGGGGACGTAACCCGGCCTGGGATGTAGAAAAGATTTTACCATCCCCGGTGCGAACTCTAGGCATGAGGGCCCTACTGACAGGGACTGAATATCTCCTATTCTTTTGAGAGATGAGATGACCAAAAGGAAGATAGTTTTGAGGGTGAGGAACTTGTCCGAAACCTCCTCTAAGGGTACAAACGGAGGCTCGGACAGGCCCCGCAAGACAATGGCCAAGTCCCATGCTGGGACCCTCGAGTGCATTACCGGCCTCAACCTTAAAGTACCACGGAGGAAACGTGTAATCAAAGGGTGTCTTCCCAAAGACACTCCACCCAAAGGGACGTGGAAGGCACCCAAGGCCGCCACGTACACCTTTATCATTTTAAACCACTGCGGGCAGTGGGAATTCTCCTCCGAAGCAAATAGGTCTATTTCTGCCTTCCCATATACCTTCCATAGGAGCTCCACCACCTCTGGGTGGAGTCTCCATTCCCCGGGCTGTCTGCTTCCTGATTCAGGACCCTCGGGATATATACTGCCCTGATTGACAGCAATTTCCCTTGGGCCCACAGGAGGATCAGATGAGTCAATTTGTCCAACGGACGGGACCTCAGACCACCCTGATGATTTATATAGGCGACCACCGATGTGTTATCTGTCCTGACTAACACATGGTGGCCCCTGAGGTCGGGCAGAAACTGTTTCAATGCCAGAAACACTGCGAGCATCTCTAGCCGATTTATGTGCCAGTGCCGCTGATGTTCCTGCCATAGACCCTGGGATGAGCGACCACTCATGGTCGCCCCCCAGCCCGTGAGAGAGGCATCTGTCGTTAGCGTTACGCGACGAACATGAGCCCCTGAGATAGAAACCCTGGGTTTTTCCACAAGACCAGAGCCCGTAGGCATCGGCGCGTGACTTCTATCGTGCGGAGCGGATTTCCCTCTCGGGGAGAATCCCTTTGTTTTGAGCCACCACTGCAGTGGCCTCATGTACAGTAGGCCAAAAGGTATAACGTTGGACGCTGCTGCCATGAGACCTAACAGTTTCTGGAACTGTTTCACAGTGACGGCCCGGCCTAGCCTCTGTTCTTTGACTGCTGCCAGGATCGATGCTATGCGTGTTGGCGATAATTGCGCCCGCATGATTACCAAACCCCAGTTCACACCTAGAAAAGTGGTTCTCTGAGCCGGAGAAAGCACACTCTTCTTGGCGTTCAGCCTCAACCCCAGCTTCGACATGTGCGCGAGAACAGCATCTCGATGCTGAACTGCCATCTGTTCTGTATTTGCTAGAATCAGCCAGTCGTCGATATAATTCAGTATGCGGATGCCCTGCAAACGCAACGGCGCCAGAGCTGCATCCACACACTTGGTGAATGTGCGGGGTGACAGAGCTAGACCGATAGGAAGTACTCAATATTGGTATGCCTCTCCGCCGAAGACAAACCTCAGGAACTTCCTGTGAAGTGGAAGGATGGAGACATGAAAATACGCATCTTTGAGGTCTATGGTGACAAACCAATCCTCCGACTTGATCTGCGATACAATCTGTCTGAGTGTGAGCATCTTGAACTTGAGCTTGGCCACTGAGCGATTTAATAGACGCAGATCTAATATCGGGCGTAAGCCCCCATCCTTCTTTGGCACGATGAAGTAACGGCTGTAAAACCCAGACTCCCTGCCGGGAGGAGGAACCCTCTCTATAGCCCCCTTTCGCAGGAGTGTCTCTACTTCCTGTGCCATCAGCAGAGCCTGCTCCGGGCCCACCTCTGTGGGTAGGACACCGCTGAAAGGAGGTGGCCGCCTTTTGAATTGAATGGCGTACCCCCTTTCGATTATCTGCAGGACCCAACGAGATATATTTGACAGATGTTTCCATTCGTCTAGAAAATCTACTAAGGGAACCAGCCTCTCAAGGCTGGCCTCTGGTGTACTTTGAACAGCAAGCACAGCGCCCTGAAGCGGCGAACCGGCAGGGAACAACTGACTTGACTGCTCGGGAGCCCCCCGAGGGGGGCGCGGACCACCCTTAGGGTGGCCCGCGGAGACCGACTGCACCCTGGCATTGCGGCGGGGTTGGCAGTGCGGCCCCCAGAGGGTGCCGCAGGGAAACGGGTACCGTTGGCAGGGGTAAACACCGTTTCCCTACGGGGGGAACCACCCTCAGCGTCCTGACACCTCTGGCGTCAGGAACGCTTAGACGAGGTCTTCTTGGCGATCAGGACTGTCCTCAGATCAGCCCTGCCCCTCGAAGGCCTCGTCTGAGAGCGCCGCCCCTCGTCCCCGCGCTGAGGGGGAGTTCGGGTGGCGACGCTCTGTTTCTGTTGTGCCCTGTGCGCGGAGCTCGTACTCGGCTTGGGCTGCTTGGTGTCAGCAGCAGCCCCAGGGACCTGGACCCGGAGAGGGAGAAACTGCTTTAGCGCCGCAGCTTGCTTCTTTGACTCCTGGAACCTCTCGGTGACAGTGTGTACTGCGTCACCGAAGAGGCCACCAGGAGACAGTGGCGCGTCTAGCAGGAAGCTTTTCTCCCTCTCCTTGATTTCAGTGGGGTTGAGCCACAGATGCCTCTCCGTAGCCACCAAGGCTGCCATAGAGCGGCCCACACATCTGGCCGTCTCCTTGGTGGCCCGGAGAGCAAGATCTGCCGACGTTCTGAGCTCATTGATAATATCACCCCCCACCTCATCACGTCCATCAAGATCCCTGAGCAGGTCAGCCTGATATGCTTGCATTATTGCCATAGTGTGCAGGCATGCAGCAGCCTGACCTGCTGCCGAGTACGCTTTGCCCACCATTGCCGACGTTGTTTTCAATGGTTTGGTGGGCAAAGTCGGGGCCTTCAGGGACGATGCCGAGGAAGGCGAGAGATGGCTCGCAAGCGTCTCTTCTACATTTGGCATCGCCCCATAACCGTAGTGCTTCAGCACGATACTATAGACCGAAGTCTGTGGGCTGAACACACGATATGATGCCGGTCTCTTCCATGATTTTGCCACCTCGGTGTGCAAATCATGAAAGAACGGCAGGCCCCGGCGCTGAGGTTCTGAAGCGCGAGAGGGCAGGAATCTTTCATCTAATTTACTAGATCTCTTTCTTCCTGCCTCTGATCTTTCAATGGGCCAGTCAATATTTAATCTGGCCACTGCTCGCGTCAAAACCTCAACGAGCTCCTCACTCGCAGGGGACTGAAGTGGCGAATCTTCAGTCACGATGCTCTCAACGTCCACCTCCTCAGAGCTGGATAGTTGGAGCACCGGCGACTCTCTCGGGGGGAAGAAACCGCAATGCGTGCTTCCAAGCCCAGAGAAGAGCCGCTGGATGGTGCAGGTGAGGGCAGAGATAAGGCAGCGCCCGTCTCAAACCCCTCTGCAACATCCAATTGTGAACCCCACGACTGCAGCCTCCGCTCTGCCTTAGCAGCAGCGGGACCAGAGCCGCGGGGAACACGAGCCGAGGCACCCTCCTCGAAGAGTGCCCGGCGGGAGCGCAGCGTTCTCAGCGGTAGTCTCTCACAGTGCTCACAAGCAGCCCCCTCGAGGGCTGCCTGGGCATGCTGCGCTCCCAAGCAGGCAACACAAAGAGCGTGTGTATCCCCACCCGTGATGTAGCGTGGGCAGGGATGAACACACCTCTTGAACTGACTGCTTTCACTCGCCATTTCGATCTATTATTTTCTCTTTTTTGTTAATATAATGATATATATTTAACAAAGGGTGGAAAAATCTTGCAATAGACAGACAAAAACACCAAATAGACAGACGGGTTCACACAGATCGCTTGCTGAAGGCACAGAAGCTAGTTCCTGTTTGTTTTCACGGACGCTTTGTAGCTTCCGGTCAATGACGTCATCACGCCGACGATCGATCGATCTTCCGATGGAATGGTTCTACACGCGCTTCACGACGCATTAACGCAGAGGCGTTCTCACAGCGTTTCGACGCAGCTCGAGTTCCCCGAAAGGGAAGTAGCGATTTCCACTGCTGGCAAAAACAGCAAAGGTCTACCTCTGTGCGCCACCAACCTCTGTGCCCAGTGAAAGACTTCAGTACGGCTGGGGACATTCGAAACTCTCATTTTATGTGAAAGGTTAGAGTTTATAGCTTAATGATTATACAGGACAGGTGTTTAAGACTTTAGTTATATTTGGCTACTGTTCTAATCGTAACCTAAACAAAACAACAGCCTACTTTATGTTAATTATTATCTATGTTTATTGAGTAAATGTTCAATAATACAGTTAAGTTGCCAAAAATATTTGGATAAAAAAAGAAGAAAAAAACCCCACTTCTTTGCATTGTTACACTTTACAGAAAGGTTTTGGTTTGTAGCCAACTTTATGGGATTATAAATCTAAAAGGCTAATACTGTGGATATTGATTTGGATCTTGAAATAAACAAGCCTATAGGCTAATTGTCAAAATAGTTTTTCCCACTTTGTCATCCTGACATAACATTGCCTATTCTTTTATCTTTTTTTTTTTTTTTTTTACAGTTAAAATAAAATAAAATGAAAAATACACTCCTGTGGACATTGTTTACTTCATTAATGTATTTGCTGTGTTAATGGACGGGATGGGAGTAGGATTCGGTATTCAGTTTCGGCAGAATCTTAACCAGTGGATTCGGCCAAACCCCAAAAATGTGGATTCGGTGCATCCCTAATATATATATATATATATATATATATATATATATATATACTTTTTTTAGTCAAGTTTCAGTCTGCAGAGAATGATATACCAAAATAAAGAGTTTTTGTTTCTTAGAATCTCTGGTGAAGATCACACAGACGCTGAACCTTTGCCACATACACAATGAAATATGAGCTTTATCTTTCACGTTGGTCTGTGAGTCCACAGTCGGTCTGTCATTACTGTTTCAGCAGGCATTTTCCTCAGACAGGCTGAAAATCATACGAATCACACTGGCCAACCAGTGTAACTCACAAAGTATTGGTGTCATCTTTACAACTCTAGCAGTAGAAATCCAATCTGAAATATATTAACAGAAGGACAGCTGGTTTTGGTTTCCTAAATTAATGTATTCCAAATGAGCATGTCACTTTACATTTTAACAAAATATTGAGAGTTTCCCAATCAAATTAACAGGAGCAAAACCAAAAAGTTTAAAACATGGAATTTAAAATAAAAACGGAAATCTTCCCTGTAGCAGCCAAGAAAACCAAATGCAATTAAATGAAAATGTATTATAGTTTACATTTATACTTTTTTTACTTTTTAAAACCCTTTTGGTAGGACTTAAAGGTTTCGCATGTAAAAAAACAGTATTTTCCACACAATTTACTTATCTGTACAGCGCTGTTTTCTCTGTCCTAAAAACAGCCTGATGATTTCCTTGACTATGAAGTCCATCCTTCAGAAATACGTAACAAGGCCAGCACTTCCCATGTTGTGACTGGACAGCAGCTTAGCGCACTTTGCCCGGAAAGGTCCCGCCTCTTACCATATGGGGGATGCAAATGCTGAATGCACGCTCTTCTCCATGTGGGAGAGCAACAAGACCACTCCCCCTATTTTGCGTGTTCTTGTGGGCGGAGGAAATGCTCACAAGTCCTGAGGTAAAAAAAAATTCGGCTTTTACCTTCAGGGATTGCCACAGCAATTAATCTGCCTCCATCTAGTCCTATCCTCTGTATCCTCTTCTCTCAGACCGACTACCTTCATGTCCTCCTTCACTACATCCATAAACCTCCTCTTTGGCAGCTCTAACATCAGCATCCTTTTACCAATATTCATTCTCCCTCCTCTGAACATGTCCAAACCATATCAACCTGGCCTCTTTAACTTTTTCTCCAAAACATCTCACATATGCTGTCCCTCTGATGTACTCCTTCCTGATCCTATCCATCCTTGTAACTCCCAAAGAGAACCTCAACATCTTCAGCTCTGCTACCTCTAGCTCTTCCTCCTGTCTTTTTCTCAGTGCAACTGTCTCCAAACCATACAACATGGCTGGTCTCACTACTGTCCTGTACACCTTTCTCATTCTTGCTGGCACACTTTTATCACATAACAGACCTGACACTTTTCTCCACCCATTCCAACCTGCCTGCACACGCTTCAACACCTCTTCTCCACACTCCCCATTGCTCTGGACTGTTGAACCTAAGTACGTAAAATCTATATATAATTTCTTTATAGGCTGATGAAAGTTAAATAATACAAAAAGTAGCACCTACACCACATTACAGCCTAAACTCAAAGAGCAAGAGTAATTGCATCTGACATTCATGCACAAACTATTCATTATGAAATTGTTTAAGTGTTTTTTTTTCCAGTAGATGGTAGTAATGTTCCTCACCAAAAGGTGTTATAACAACACCAACAAGTGTTGTTATTTCACTGTGACTGTCAGTCTTTCTTCTGGATACCACCTGCAGTCGAACAGGCAGACAGAGTGGAAAATCCAGGAGATCGGGCACTTCCTCCTTACCTTCTGTCCCAGCCACCAGGACTCTTGGAACCAGTTCCTGGGTTGGGCCGAGTACGCACAGAACTTCCTGCGGCAACCCACCACTGGGCTCACTCTCTTTCAGTTACTCTAAAAGTTTCCACTCGGTTGTAATCGGTTACCAACCCCATTTTTCCCCTGGTCTGGGGATCCGTCGGATGTGCCAGCAGTCTACTACTGGTTCCGAGAGAGCGAGGGGGTCTGGGACTCCACATACCACCAGCTTCAATGGGCCCTGCGCAGACGCAGAATGACAGCCAACCTTTACCACTCCAATGATCCAGCTTACCAACAAAGGGCAAAAACATTCTTAAGAATAAAATTATTCTAAACTGCCAATTTCTTCTTATTTTCTAACTTAAGTAAAAATATAAGAATATTTTGTATTCATAAAAACTTGTCTTAAAAATATTTTTATCTTTTTACTTATGATTGTTCTTTTAAAATTTAAGAAGTATTCAAATTCACGAAAAGAATGTTCTTAAAATTCATCGTAAATAAAGTTTGGATAACCTCCAACATTATTATAGAGCCGGATCCGGGAACACTTCCAATAACACCTGATGCACTCGTTACATCATAAAAAGAGTGGCATCTACGCTAATGTAAGTCTCTCTGTTTATCCCGAGGTTTATCCCGGACCCAGGCCGTGTCCAGATCAGATGGTGGACCTGCGCCTGGACATGACCAGCTCATCCTGGAGTGTCTGCTGAGACCGTGTCAATTGGTGTCTCCTCTGAATTTGCCTCACCGGCATGTCATTCTCAAAAACCCATCTCTGGCGCAATAACTCTGTGAGTGATTTTCGCAGGCACATTTTCGAACAGTGTCACTTTGGAAAGGCATCGTTGAGTAAAGCACAAGATCGAATGAAACAACTTTTTGATCTGCGTACAGGATTGCGTTTGTTTTAGTCGGGTGATCAGGTCCTTGCTTTGTTGCCCATTGTTGGATCACCATTTCAGGCCCAATTTACGGGTCCATATACCGTTGCTCGCCAGATTTCTGATCTTAATTATTTGATCAATACACCAGATCGGAGAAAGAAGACCAGAGTGTGTCATGTGAATTTGTTAAAGCCTTTTTATGGTTCAGAAGATTTTGCTGACAGTAAAATAAATGCAGACAAAGTTGATATACCTGATTCTTGTATTAAACCAATTTTGCTTACAGGTTCCTGTGCTAGTAATGATGATGCCGAATGTTCAACCAATTCAATCTTGATAAGTGGGGAACAGGATAAGATTGATCCTGGAGATGCTCTTCTTCAGGGCCGGTTACACAATTCGGAAGCGCTAAACTCTTTGCACCATTGATTGGGTCATTTAACTGAGGTGCAGCGTACAGATTTAATTTATTTTATTTTATTTCTGAGTATGTTACACTGTTTCCCAATACTCCAACTCGGACAAATGTAATTGAACACAACATTGATGTTGGAGATTCAAATCCAATTTATCAACGTTTCTATAGAGTATCTGCAAATAAGAAAAAAACAAGCAAGTTTGTTAGCAAGTTTGATCTAATCAAAGGTTATTGGCAAGTGCCTTTAACCGAAAGAGCTCAAGAAATTTTTTCTTTTGTTGTACCGTCAGGATAATTTTCATATAAAGTCATGAGTTTCGAATTGCACAATGCTCCCCCAACTTTCCAGCATCAAATAAATCGATTAATTTCTGGTTTGAAGGGATGCGCTGTGTATTTGGATGATGTCATCGTGAATAGTCAAACTTGGGAACATTTAGTTCAAATTAGAGCACTCTTTGATAAATTTGTGGAGGCAAATGTGACTGTTGATTTGTTAAAATGTGAGTTTCCTAAGGCTGCCATAGTTTATCTAGGAAAAGTGGTTGGGCAAGGTAAAGTGCGCTCTGTCCGTGCGGAAGTAGAAGTGATCAATAGTTACCCTACGCCTTCCACCAAATAAGAACTCATGCGTTTTCCTGGAATGGTGGGGTTTTATCGTTGTTTTTGTTGAATTTTTTTTACAGTGGTGGCCCCCCTGACAAATTTGTTGAAGGGAGGAATAGACTTCTGCAGGAATCCGGCTTGTCAACAAGCATTTGAGAGGGCAAAAATGCTTCTTACTGAGGGTCCTGTTTTAAAAGCACAGAAATTTGACCAAACGTTTCAGTTGCAAGTGGATGCCAGTAATGTGGGTGCTGGTGCCATCCTGCTAGAGACTTCTGAAGATGGCACTGAGCATCCAGTTAACTTATTTTCTAGAAAATGTAATTCTTACCAATTTAATTTTAAATTCAATTCAAATTTAATCTTATCAAAGGTCTTAGATCTCACACTGACTGGATGGCCTTAGTTTGTACCAATCCAAACCTCCGACCTTTTTATGAAAGGAAAGATCAGTTGTCCACAGACCAAGACCTCTCCAATAAACTCTTAGAGCTCTGACTGGTAGAACAGGTGAAGTCTTCCCTCTTCCGCCATCACATGAGGTGGAGGATGGAAGGCCTGAATAACTGCTGACCATGCCACATTAGATGGCGCCTTGGGCAAATAGCTCTGATTTTCCCTAGGATGTAAGATGGCCTTCACTCCACCAGGGGGAAACTCCAGGCAGGTTGGCATGATAGCCAAGGCCTTGAGTTCCCCCACTCTCCTAGAGAGAGGATAGGCTAAGCTGGTCTCAGGTACCCACGAGCCTCCTGCCCGACCCCCTCAAGCGGCCACCCAGCAGAGCTTAGTCGGTGAGAATTTTCAGTGTGCGAGTGCATTTGCTGGCCAGTTGCAAGTCTTCTAGATGCGGCTGGAGCAGCATGCATTCACTCGAAATCGATGTGGCCAGAGCGTTGTAGATGGTGGATCGCAGCATCGACTTCCAGAAAACTCCACGGAGGAGGCGACCTCATATGCTCTCCAGGAGAGGGGGCTTCATCTAACTCGACAGGGCTCGCAATGGCTTAGGGCAGCCACTGTGAATCCCTTTTAGATTAATATATAGACAAGTAAACACAATTTGAATGAAACAGGCTGATAATAACTTCTCAAAGTCAGATAAATTCCATTTAATTCCTCAGAATTAAATGCCACCATAATCACCCATCAATGAACATGGTCTGAATAATAGACTGAATAGACAGATCTAACTCCTCAAAGTCAGATAATATTTAATTTTAATTCCTCAGAATTAAATTCAGTGATAATCAACAGATGATATACTGTTTTAATATTTATTTATATTAAGTCGTCATCTACACGCTGCCTCGGCAAACACAAGATTTGATCAGTTTACAACATAAATGGCTTTCATCCCTCGAGATGAAAGTCCACAGGCGCGAGGCTGAAACACCCAATAAGCGCACGACTGCAGCACCCTCAGGAGCTTACTGCATGCCTCGCACCAAACAGTATCACGTACACCGATTGCGTGTGTTCACTCTTATTTTATTTCATGTAATCTACGTGCTGCCTCGGCAACTCGAGATCGTATATGCATTATGAAGTGGCGAGCTCTCGTTACTACTTTACTCCATCGGTGTTGAGCACGTCTGATTCCTCAGAATCAAACTACTCAAGCATCTGGTTCTCCACCTGGGGGAAGAAGCCGCAATGCGGCTTATATTTCAAAATGATTAAGATTAACATTACACAGCTGCGGCTGCCATTTTAGTTAGTAAAAAGTTAGGTTTGATCTGGAGACTAGATATTTTGAGATGACAACGTTATCATCACATCATCACAAGATAGCTGGGCTTGAATCCATTTCCATCTCAGGAGCTTAGCTGTCACTTTTTCTATTAGTCCTTCCCAGTTTTTTATATTCCCATATACTGCTCAGTCCCAAAAAAACAGTCCAAGTATCTTAAAGCTGCAGTCCGTAGTTTTTCCTCTTTGTCGCCATCTCTGTTCGAAAACTGAAATTGCAGTTATTAGCGTAATTATCAACTTTATGTGAGTAGTGCCCCGGTTGGCACAGCACGGAGGAATCAAATGTTTTGAGGAGAATGTGCAGCTGTCAGGAGAAGGGATATGATAAACGATCGTTAGGTTAACCATTGTGATGATATCTAACGATCGCTTATCATATCACTTCAAACTGCAAATTATACTTTTTCAAATTGTTAATGTTATCAGGATTGCGTGACTACATTTAATGTGTATTAAGGTTACCTGTAGCCTACAGTTTCCATATCTGTGCAGTCTAATTTCTAATCGTCATATACCAATACATTAATGTGGAATAGAGGTGAAGCTCCCTCTCATAGCAAGCACAAAATAACTGATGTTAACATAATTCACATAGCAAAATGAGAAAGGCACAACAAAGAAAACTCCTTAACTGCATGAATTTAGCGAACAGGTGTGCTACTGTTACATAGCCTAATTCAACCATTGAAATGTCTTACCTGTTCAGGAGAAAAAAAACAGAAAAACCCCTTCAAAACACAGAGTTCACGCCACCTTTAATTATCCTTGTTTTCGCGTCGCCCGGGTGAAGTCTCTTTTTTTCACTCCAAAGTCCAAAAACTTTTGCATTTTACAAGGGATGAATCTCCAGTTGTCACTGGTGACTGTCGTTTGAACCTTTTTGAAACCGCCATCAAATTAATACGTTTAATTATATCAAGTAGTGTGAGAAAAGGCTATCTCCACTTCCAACATCCTCACATGCGATAGCCTGCTAACCGGGACTCCTTCTTTATGTGTACAGATGTGACGCAATGACGCAAACATATGTTTGAATTTCCCGCGGAAATCCACCAGTACCACTGGAATTAAAAATATTATTACAAGCTTACTGCTGTAAATCGAGCTACGGTAAGCCTGGCTGGTTATGTACTTGCTCAAAAATGTATTTTGGGTAATTTTTAACCCAAAAAAGTTACGGACTGCAGCTTTAACGGCCTTTCTCAGCCATCAGGTTTCAACAAAAAAAAATCTTCATTTGTGTTCCGAAGATGAACGAAGGTGTTACGTTTGTCTAACGACATGAGGGTGAGTAATTAATTAAATAATTTTCATTGTTGGGTGAACTAACCTTTAACTTCTTCTTTATTCCATAGGCACTGTTGTGGAGGCTGAGGTGGAGTCTGATTTGACCAATGCCCTAACAACGTGTACATTTTTTTCCCCAATTAACACATGCAGAAGAAGCATTCTAAAAAATGTTAAAGCATGAAATTAGATTTCTAACATCATCATCAGATCGAATAATCACTGGGATGTCATCAGCATAAGCTGTTAGTTTCACTGCTGGTATGTTTGAGAGGCAAGATGATGTCAATCCTTGCAGTTTCTCTCTCAACATCTTTAACGTTGGTTCAATAGAACTGATGTACAAGAGGCCAGATAAACTGCACCCCTGTCCACTCCTCTATGCACAGAAAAAGGCCTTGTCAAATTCCCATTGATTTTCAGCATACCCATTGACTAAACATCCTTATATAAAGGTTTTGTCCATGAAATAAAACCTTTCCCAAAACCAAAGCCTTTAAGTGTTCTGAACAAATAATCATGTTCTGCTTTGTCGAAGGCTTTCTCCTGGTCTAAACAAACAAGACCAAGATCAAGTTTGTGCAGTTCAGTTAATTGTAACATGTCTCGCACAAGAAAAAGATTTCGCAAATATAGATCACTTTGCTACACAATAAGACTGGTCTTCATGGATAATGGTTGCTATACATTTCTTGAGACAATTTGTCAAAGTTTTAGATAATATATTATTATCAGTTCCCAGGAGAGAAACTGGTCACCAGTTTTTTAGTAAGCCAAGATCTCCTTTCTTGGGTAAAAGAGTCACTACAGCTCTTCTGCAACTGAGGGGTAAGCCTTTTGACTCAGCGCTTTTAAGAAACACAGCATCCAGATCTTGTCCAGTAAGAGACCAGAAGGCTTTGTAAAATTCAGAAGTCAATCCATCCAACCCAGCAAAAAACGGACTTGGGGTGAGTCCAATAACAAACTTGTAGCCAATCAGCAGGTAAGGGGCGTGTCTACTAATAATGGTGAGAAGAGCGCTCAGTGCATGCATTGAGTGCATGTCATTATTCAAAACACAAGACACACATAATAAGACATTAGCCGAGAACTAATATAAGCTGGATTTTGCTTGAATATGCTTGTGTGTCATGCTCGCTTGTTTGTTAATTTGCGATCGTATTGTGGCTCACTTCAGCGATTAAAAAAGACCCGTTCATTTCCACACCGTATAGTGTCTAAATCTCCTCACTGTCTGATTCAATGGTCAGCTCACAAATTGTGTCCAAATAAGATACTATACTCATAATATATGTTTGTTTCCTCTTTTCATGATATATATATAACCCTCAGCCGATCATAATTGTAATATGTTCGTTAGTTGGACTGTCGTGCTCGTGTTCTATCGAGTTGTTCATGAAAACGGTTTGTGTTTTGTGATCGCTTTAACTCTAATCTTGTCATAATTGTAATATTTTCATTAGTTAGACTGTCGTGCTTGTACTATCGAGTTGTTCTGCCATAGTCGTTGCCTGGGTTAGGTATGTGTGGGGCCGAGCTATCAAAATAGGGCCGAGACCCTTTTGGGGGTGGGGCGTGTTTGTTTTGGGGATTTAAAATAACAACAACAGTTACCAGAAAGCCCTTACCCCATCTTTAAAGGTGCACAAAGTAGTATTTTTGCAGTAAAATACCCAAAAACCACTAGGCCAGTGTTATATATTTTGTATAGTTTATATATTACAATAAGTTGTGAGAAAATTGCTATTTTAACCAAGGACCCAGGACGTCTGAGGGAACCGCCTGTCAGTTGTGTCATATCTGCGTTACCCTTGGTTTCCGTTTTTTTTTTTTTTTTGGGTAGAACTTCCTACTCGTGACCGGAAAAGCAGAAATAGCGCCGGCGCCCAGTGACTGTGTACCGTTCCGTCATAATAAAAGTCCCGCTGCTCATGAGGCGTGTGTTGTTCATCTCATTAATAATCGCTCCAGCAGACTTGCTCAGCTCCACAACACTCTGTCCTGCTCTGCTTTATACTACAGTAACGTTAATAACCGCATCCATGAACATGATATCTGCCCAAGTTCTATTTTCCACTGGCAATGAGGTGAAGACATGTCCCAAGATGCTGCGCTCAAACTTGGCGTTATCAAACTACGCCTTTGTTTTGAATAGGCGCCCTCTAGCAGACAGAAAAGTTGCATTGTGCACCTTTAAAATAAGTATTTTTGTCAGGCTTCCATGTATAGGTTTCTACCTAAGTACTGGTACTTCTGAATAGGCTGAGGCTGGGATTTAGTGGGTTTGTAGTGAAAGTGTTTTATGAATGTATACTATATGCAGAGAGCATTCACTGTCGTTATCTCATTTTTGACCGAAGTGGCATTTAGAGACTTTAGCATCTGAACTCTTCATATATACAGTATAAATATGATGAATATTTACAACTGAAATATTTCCGGTCTTTTATTGTTTTAATACTGATGATTTTGGCATACAGCTCATGAAAACCCCAAATTCCTATCTTAAGAAAATAGCATATTTCATCCGACCAATAACAGAACAGTGTTTTTAACCCTTAAATGCATGACTGTTTCGCCAAACATTCTTACATATTTGGGTCGTTAGTGACCCGGATCTATATTTAACATGGACAGACCTGTACCTGTCTATAATATGTAAAACTCCTGATGTTAGAGTAACACTTACAAAAGAATAAAATAAAACCTATTTCGTTACCTTTTGGAGCTTGGAAGGATTCAGTTTGAGCAGATGTTTAATACCATCATCATCTGTCCTCGTCAGAGCTTGTTTACCAGTATATTCAGCATCTGCTCATATTTGAAGGCCATCATTGATACCCTAAAGCGAGAGGGTAAGGGTGCGTTCACACTTGTCATGTTTGGTTCGATTAAAACGAACCCTGGTGCGATTGCTCGGTTAGTGTGGTTCATTTGAACATATGTGAACGCTGCCATCCGAACCCTGGTGCGCACCAAACAAGCAGACCGAAACCGCTAAAAAGATGTGTCTCAGTCCGCTTCCAAACGAACTCTGGTGCGGTTCGATTGATATATGAACGCAACACGGACCAAAGACATGTAAACGGACCAAAAACAGGACATATAATGTCACAAGATGCGACGCATAATGCAGCTGATTTGACGACGCGGAAAGATCGTTGTATCCAAAATTAGTAACTTTAACGTTAGAGGGCAAACGTGGAGCAACGAGGAAGTGCCTCATCAATATTTGGTCAGACGAGCATGTTTCGAAAATGCTAGAAAAAGAACACCTCATCTCATCAAAGTTCCTGTGTTGCCCATTATTAGCAGGTACAGACGACAGAACGGCCGTCTCTGTTCTGCACAACGGAGGAAATCCTGCTGCTGTTTTGAATGTTTTGAACATTTTATGAGCTCTTCATGAGTTCTCAGCAGGTAAAAATAATGCCATATGTACACGCATAAAATGATCGCGTTTAATCCAGCACACAGCGTTGTTTTGAATGTTTTGAACATTTCATGAGCTCTTCATGAGTTCTCTGGTAAAAAATAATGCCATATGTACACGCATAAAATGCCCGCGCGTGTAATCCGCACACAGCGTTGTTTTGAATGTTCGGTAAGCGAGCTCCTACGTCATATAAGCCGACCAATCAGGTTGTTACCGTCTCCCTATGCCTTTGGTTCGGTAACTTTAGGTTCGCTGTTAAAAATGCCCGTGTGAACGCTAAGCGGACTAGGACTATTATTTTTTGTTTTTGTTTTTTGGTCCGGACCAAACGAACCAAACTAACCGAACTACAAGTGTGAACTATACACTATACACTAAGACACAAAAATAAATTTCTGAATGAATAGGCTGTGTCCAGAGTGCTGTATCAAGGCACCTCAGTGGGAAGTCTGTGAGAAGGAAAAAGTGTGGCAAAAAACGCTGCACAATGAGAAGAGGTGACTGGACCCTGAGGAAGATTGTGGAGAAGGACCGATTCCAGACCTTGGGGGACCTGCGGAAGCAGTGGACTGAGTCTGGAGTAGAAACATCCAGATCCACCATGCACAGGTGTGTGCAGGAAATGGGCTACAGGTGGACTGGACTGTTGCTCAGTGGTCCAAAGTACTTTTTTCGGATGAAAGCAAATTTTGCATGTCATTCGGAAATCAAGGTGCCAGAGTCTAGAGGAAGACTGGGGAGAAAGAAATGCCAAAATGCCTGAAGTCCAGTGTCAAGTACCCACAGTCAGTGATGGTCTGGGGTGCCATGTCAGCTGCTGGTGTTGGTCCACTGTGTTTTATCAAGGGCAGGGTCAATGCAGCTAGCTATCAGGAGATTTTGGAGCACTTCATGCTTCCATCTGCTGAAAAGCTTTATGGAGATGAAGATTTTGTTTTTCAGCATGACCTGGCACCTGCTCACAGTGCCAAAACCACTGGTAAATGGTTTACTGACCATGGTATTACTGTGCTCAATTGGCCCGCCAACTCTCCTGACCTGAACCCCATAGAGAATCTGTGGGATATTGTGAAGAGAAAGTTGAGAGACGCAAAACCCAACACTCTGGATGAGCTTAAGGCCGCTATCGAAGCATCCTGGGCCTCCATCGCCTCCATGCCACGCCGCATTGAAGCAGTCATTTCTGCAAAAGGATTCCCGACCAAGTATTGAGAGCATAACTGAACATAATTATTTGAAGGTTGACTTTTTTGTATTAAAAACACTTTTCTTTTATTGGTCGCATTAAATATGCTAATTTTTTTAGGTTTTCATGAGCTATATGCCAAAATCATCAGTATTAAAACAATAAAAGACCTGAAATATTTCAGTTGGTGTGCAATGAATCTAAAATATATGAAAGTTTAATTTGAAGAAAATAATGAACTTTATCACAATATGCTATTTTTTTGGAGAAAGACCTGTGTGTGTGTGTGTATATATATATATATATATATATATATATATATATATATATATATATATATATATATATATATATATATATATATATATATATATATATATATATATATATATAATAACTTGCATCCCATCCTAATGGATGGATTTTCAGCCCTACATAAAAACTCCATTTCCCTTAAGCTCTGTGTTCCATCATCTTTATTGGTAATCTGCGAGAGGTTAGACTATTGCTTAAAGCATTGAGGCTGAGAAACAAACTCACTTTTATATGAACTCTGTCCACATACAGTGAGTCTCTTCACACCCCACACACAGATAGACTGTAAAAACAGCACAGTATTTTTGGTCTGGCAGCTTGTCATGCAATTCGGAAGTATGGGCTGTGTCGGTTAAGCAGCACAGAGAGGGCCTTACTCCATCCGGAGAGTTCCTCTCTTACCCAGCCACCTGCATCGGGCGGCACAGAGCATAGGGGTGCACATGGTCAAGGGCTCTTTTATTCCCACGCACTGGAAGACTCTTGTCCATGATATGTGTGTTCTTGGCTCTGTGACTTGGGAGCACTAGTCAATGTATAGTATTGCTGTGTGTGCCAGCGGGCCCAGAGGAGAAGGTAAAATAGGCAGCTTGCGAAAAACCTCAGAGTTTGTTCACAGAAAAAGAGCCTGCCGAAAAAGATTCCGCATTGGCGACCATATGTAATTAACTGTTTTAGGTAGGTAGCTATAAAACTACATTTTGTTCCTGCATGCTGTTTAATTTCTTTTTCTGTAGCGTGGAATAGGAGATTCTATCATGCTTGCTCAGCGCCCACTCACAGACTGCTGTCTTCTTGTGTCTGTCTCTTCAGCTCTGCTCCAAACCTGAGCGAGCTGCTTACCAAAACAGCCCCTGTACGTCATCATATAGGTGTGCTTCTTACACTAACCTATCCAAAAAATATGTTATTCAAACTAAATTCTTAACATGCCATTACATTTAAAGTTCCTCTGCTCATGTCGCTCATGTTCTAGTTGGACTTGTTCATTTGAATACGGTATGCTGTCCAACAGAAAGCTGCTTGTTTTGAAATGTATTTTGGGTATGCGCTTTATGCAACTATACACTATTGACATTATACACTGGACCACGCATTCTTGTGACTCGAACCTGATCACATGTATCCTTTATGGAGATACAATACATATACAATAATAATAATAATAATAATACAAAAACAATACATCTCCTCTATGATGGTCATATTTAAAATTGTAGTAAGTCATAGGGCCCTATCATACACCCAGCACAACGCACGTATGCAAAGATTATTATTGTGTACATAAATATAAAAAACAATGCCTACATGTCATAATGAATAATCATTGCATGTATCAGAATTAGCCTACCTATTTGCAGTAATGACATGCAAGTAAGTGTCATTGGACGAGCAGATCTGTTTTCCTAGAGAAGTTTTTTTTCAGCTCGCAAATTACGCTGTGTAAATAACCAATCCACCATGGTCCGGGTGCAACTTTTTTATTTAAAGGGAATGGGAGACTCTGGTTTAATGCATGTTATGCCCAAAACATACCCATTACTCATTAAAGGAGTGATGAATTGAGAAATAAACTTACCCTTGAGCTTTTGATATATGAAAGCAGGGTGTGAACTATGGGGGAGCTCGGCTCTCTTAAATAAGCCTTGAAAACGTGATTTGTGAAATTTTGGAGGGTCTCAAAAAATATTGACACTGTGTTATTTTTAGGTGCAATTTCAGTTTTGTGTAATGTGATCATCATGGACTATTATATGAAAAATTGCTAACAATATATAATTAATTCATGATGGCGATTTAGATAACTATACATGCTGTTCTTGTCATGACCGTCAAGGTGTGGTGGCGCTGCGGTGCAAATTCCACTCATGTTTAGTACATGCCAATGCAAAGATTCATAGAAAAAACATAAACGAGTATCCACTTTTTGATCTTGGATTTCTGGACGAACAGCAAAGAAAACTGACCCCAGGCATCTGTGGTCGATTCTTTGTTAAGGCATGTATTCCCAATTATGTGTTGTGGCTGGGTATATATGTCCATGTGAATATCGATGTCTTTGGTATTCTTCTGTAACCTGACGAGTAACTTTAACCGTTGTTCATGAGAACTCAAATACAGCCGGATGCTTTGTTTATATACTATTTGTGGGTGGCTTTTTGACTTATCAATTCATTTAAAAAAAAAATTAAAATCAAAGATGGTCTTCAATGATTGTAAAGAGCAGGAATATTAAGACCCCCCCCCAAAAAAAACAAACAAAAACAAAACAACAACAACAAAAACAAAACAAAATACCCCCAAGGTATAGTTCAAACACTGTATAAAAGGGTCATGTTAATATAAGAATATCCTGTAAGTTTCAGAGCTGAAAACGTCCTTGTTAGTTACAGAAAAACCTTTTATAGACACCAGGCCCAGAAAACGACCGGGTTCACATCTTGACGTAATCGACTGACGAAACACCGCCTCTACATAATAATAAGCATATGTAATTCAGTAGCCCCGCCCACCAACTCATCGGATCACACTAGCCAGCAGCAATAAACATGCCGAAGAATATAGCAAGATATTGCGGTATTCCTGGTTGTGAAATAACCTTCAGTCCAGTAGCGGTTTTAGGCACGGGGGAACCGGGCAGTTGCACGGGGCGGCATTTTTTCATGGCGCGTGGGGGGCGGCACGAGCAGTTAAAAAACAAAAACAAATGCTCTGCCGCAAAGCGTTTTTCTATTATCTATAATTTCACTGTATGGGGAATTGGAAAATTGGCGCCCTGCTAACTTTTGTTAAATACATCAGTGGGTTCAATCCGCCCTCATAGTTTTCTTTACTCATTACAATCAAATGCGTTCATAAGTGATTTTATATCAAGGGCAGAGACATGATTGTGTGCCTTTTATTTTCTGCATTCACCGGAACGAATAGAGTCTGCACAACGGCACTGAGGCGCGCATCTGTGCACGACTCGAGCCGCTGTCACTGATAACAGCGACAAAAGCACAGCATGATTTCGAAAGCAACACGTTTTAGCGCCAGATCGCCTTTTATTTTACACAAAAGACTGAAAATAATTCTCTACTAGTTAACTAGAGATGTTTTTTTTTATAGATATATCTGTACAAATTTGTTTTACTTTTTCAATGATGTAGGCTACGAGCATAGATGGGAATATCCAGTCTGTCCGCTTAAGGCAGGCTCAAATGCGTGTTTCCAATTCATCGTATTTATTAATTTCCACATAGCCTATAAGTGAGGCCTGAAACCAATCAGAAAATATGGGAATCTATGTACTTTCTTCCTGCTTGTCACATGTCATATCATGTCTGATCTGTGCCACATGAGAGGAAAAAAAAAAAAACGGAATTTGGTCATGTAACCATGCAGTGTAAATGCGGCCTTAGATAATAGCATGTAATGCGAGTCAGTGTAATGTGTAATGAAGGATTTGTGCTATTTAAAATATGCATTCTATATTTTATTTGTAGCCTATATTATTCTTAAGATTTTATATTACTGTTGCTCTCTGTTTTTTATATAGGCCTACATTTTTTTGTTACATATCTTATCGTATATAGGACTAGGCTATTTTTGGCACATTTATGTGTAGTGTATATTTAAGTTCTGATAACTGATACTGTCATATTTTGTGCATAATTGTGTTCATTGTCTTTTGGAAATGTTGGAGGTGGAGATTGTGCACCTGTAAATGCACTAGTTAAATAACTGGGTTTTCTTAAAGAGACAGTTCACCCAAAAATGAGAATGTGATGTTTATCTGCTAACCCCCAGTGCATTCAACATGTATGTGTTCAACAATCAATCGCGGGTGGATGAGACATAAATGTGTTTATTTGATAAAGACGTACTTGAATCATTCCCGTTGCCACTTTCAAAACATCCCCTCCCTCATGTGAACTGACAGCGGAGCTGAAGCTCATTAAATATGCAAATATTATCCAATCCTAGCCGTGGGTGTCCATCAGAACCCAGCCTTTGGAAAGAACCTCAAGACCAGTGTAGAAAATAGCCTATTACTTATTAGTTATGATGTTTTTTAATCTAAAAACCACATGAAAGTCATTAGTTGACCTCAGACGACATTATACAATTTTTTTAAAAAGCCAGTTCATGTCACCTTTATGTATATTTATTTATTACCTTATAATTTGTTTCAGAATATCATAACTGGATCTTCCAGTGAAATTAAAGACCTCTTTTTGGTGATGTATGCGGGACACGCACATCTCAACATCCAATCAACAAGTGGTGCACAGATATGGACTCCACCCTACAAGGCCCCATCCTACATTTGCTCCTGTTACACTTCATCTTTTACGTATGCCACATATTACATTTTTTACTGTGGTTACACTTCATAGAATCGTTACATTTAAACCAACATGATACAACGAGTACATTTTTAAGAACTTGCCACATGCTGTTTTGTCTGGTTGCTGCCTATGTAGAGTGTTCAAAATAAGTCAAATCTGCCATATGTAGGCAGTAGACAGCAAGGCAGCTTGCTCGGTTTTGGAACATGTTTTGTTCCCCCTCTTGTGGTTCTGGTCAATGCATTGGAAAGCAGTGGGGAGTTACTCGGGCATAAAGATGAGGTTCAACCAACCCTGAGTGCCTTAGAGTTGAAGAGTCCATGCTAGAAGATGTTTGTTGCTCCTGTATGGAAGTCAAGCAATGTGGGCCATTTTATGGTCTTCAACAGCTAAAGAAAATATCCCACAATGCCCATTTTTTACACACATGGTAAGGATTTTAGACAATCAAAACAAACCCTGTTAACTACTGTGGTCCTTGGAAAATGTTTTAAGGTTTCTTGTGCAGTGTATGGAAATGTCTAAGTATGCGTATATGTGTGTGTGTGTGTTTCAGCAAGACAGGTTTGCATTAGACGCTAATGACAGTAATCAAATGGGTTTACCGTGCATGGCAGTGATGTCTGCCTCCCATGTCTTTGCCAGCCCTTAATCAACTGATCTGTTTCTAGTGTTTAATGCCTGGTGTCGTTAGTTATATAGTCCTCACAGCAGGCAGCGGGTAGGCACGGCTTCACAGAGCGTTTCTCAACCTCTGCCCAGAGAAAGACATGAAAGCCAAATGAGGTTATTCATTTCCTTGGATGATGTCATTCTTAAATGGCCTATAATCAGCAGTTTCCTGCTAACTGATTGGAGGAGACAGACCAAGCTGTCTGCAACGTACTGTTTGGATCTATGGCTTTGGACACCCATACATACGAATTTATGCCAACCAGAAAATCACAATTAGAAAATGGCACAGTAGCACAATGTTGTCTAGATATGGTTAAGATCATGTTTTCAGTGTAAATACCAGGTCACATTAGCTAAATGTCAGTGAGATTTTGCAGGCAAAAAAGGTCTATTTTCCACTGTCAATATTGTATGAAGCACAGCTTGCACAGAAGTCCAAGCAGCTTTCCATTGGCTGATGTTGTGAATTTGTGTAAAAACTTGAGCCTGATGCATTGCAAAATAGGTGTTGGGCTTTGTTACATATTTGCAAATTAGTAGTCCTACAGGTCTGTTCACACCAAGATGAATGTTCAGTGCGAAAATTATAAACTTTTATATATATGAATGCTTTACTTCAGGCTAACACAAAGATCTTTATACATGCCATAATTTAGAATTTTTTGAATATATATATATATATATATATATATATATATATATATATATATATATTGATGAAGTGGTGTTCTAATTTATTTTCCATCACACTGTAAAGAAAACTGGTCAACCAATAGGATTTGCTCTTTTAGTCACATGCCCATCCCTTCATGCAGCTAATAAAGTCTCATGATTTGCTAAGAGACGTACAGTGAATAGCAGAGTAATTCTTCTATTTGTACTCATGTATTTGTTGTTACTAAAAGATCAGTTCACCCAAAATGAAAAATTCCTAAATGTGCCTGCCTAATCTTCCAATCAACAGCCAACAGCCAGAGGATATAAGCAGCTGCTTACCTCTCCTTAGTCTCAGCTTTTCCAGCATCCCACCACCTCCCAAAACTCCATCTTCATCTTATACCTTGTCCTAAATAATCATATTCTATATTTAGTCACTGTGGGGGTATTTCAGAGCTCAAGTTGAAGCTGCTTCATCGAGCCCCTCATCAACAAGCCAAATAAGTTTAATTTAAGATTATATGGGAAACAAACTTGTTAATGTCATTAATTACTCATCCTTATGTCGTTCCAAGTCCGTAAGACCTTTGTTCATCTTCAGAACACAAATTAAGATATATTTTATGGAATTTGAAAGCTTTTGACCCTACATACAGCAACATGACGACCACTTTCAAGGCCCAGAAAGATAATAAAGAGATTGTTAAAATAGTCCATGTGACTACAGTGGTTCACCATATTACGAAGCGACAGGAACACTTTTTGTGCACAAAATAACGACATTATTCAACAATCTCTTATTTCGTGTCACTCTCCTACACAATTCACATAAGCACAACGCATGCATGTGGTGCTCAGCAAATAGTGAGCCAACGTTCTGCCGTAGAACCCGGAAGTGTGTTGCACTGTGTAAAAAGCCCAATCCGTGAATCGCGTAAGAGAGTGACAGGAAAGAGATTGTTGAATAAAGTTTTTGTGCTTGAAAAGTGTTCTGGTTGCTTCATAACATTAAGATTGGACCCCCATCACATGGACTATTTTAATGATGTCTTTACTACCTTTCTGGGCCTTGAGTGATTGTTGTATTGCTGCCTATGGAGGGGTCAGAGAGCTCTCAGATTTTCTACACTCCCAATATGCATGAACACCTCTCAGACAGTAGTCATTTTCAACTGTGTCAACACCACATGGAACTTGAACTTATTTCAGAATCCATGTTGGGAAATGTTTCACCCATATGCAAAATTCCTGATTGCACCTATTTCTATAGAACGGACATCATTTAGTCCACAAAATTTTACTGAGCAACAGTAACAGCACTTTAAGTATTCGTGAGATGAGACAAGACGAAATATGTTCGTCAACTACCTTTTTTTCCATGACTAAGACGAGACAAAGACAAGTGCACCAATGTCCAAAAACGCTGACTAAGACTAAATTACCATGTATTATTGTTGATGAAAAAGGACGAGACTAAAATAAAAGCTAAGATAAAAATCTCTCTTAATTTTCGTCAACAACCATCTTGACTTTTTTATCACGAGACCAGAGATGTTGCCTTCAAAATATTCAAAAAGAGAGTTTGCGCTGTTGCTCAAGTTCAGGTCTCATCTCATTCTTCTGTCGCTGCCATCCTGTGGCTGCAACACGAAACTACATGGAGCAGAAAACAGTTGCCAACTGTCACGCATTTGGCGTAAGGCATACGCGTTTAGCCTCTTTCTCACACTCTCACTCTGGCCAAATAAATCTCATGCCAAATTTGTAAAGTTTTAATAAAAAATTCAAACAATAAATAGCGTTTTGCCGGACTAATGTGGCATAACAGTTAATTAAAACCTGAGCCGTTGAATAACAGAGTGGCGACTTGCGTTCATCTCCCTGCAGTGCGTGGTCACGTGGCTCAAGGAGCTCAAGCCAGCGCTGTCAATACATTTGAATAGACAACAGCTTCACTATACAGGTAAACAGTACAGTAATTAACATTTTGGGGAGATCTTTTGGTAGTAAAAAATATTTGTGCAATAATCATGGTCCATTAATGAGCACTTAAAATTGTTTTATTTTCTAATATATTTATTATTTATATTAATATTAGTGTAGTGATTAAGGTTAAAATAGAGAATTCCAATGCAAAGAGGCACATTTAGAGTCATTTTGTGGCTGGAAATATAACAATTTTCATTTGTAATCCCATGGTTTACCCACTTAGTGCCTGTATGGCTCTTTAATAAATACATATACATATGTATCTAGACTAGATTTCCTTAAATGTGACATTTTAAAACATTTATACCTTGAATTTATATTTTTATTTAGGTGGTGACAGTGCCGTTTCTAGGCATAGGCAAACCAGGCAGTCGCCTAGGGCGCTAACAGCTTGGGGGCGCCAGTGAGCCCCCGCCCCAACAAGGGTTATTTTTTTAGTTATTTCATATGTTATTATTAATATTTCGTACTTTTGCTATTTCGAGGCATTATGATTAGTTGCGATTATTGGAGTGAAGTCGACATGGTGATAGTGGCGCTGCTGTAAGGAAATGAGATCATGTAGAGGGCAGCAGGGAACGTCGTCATCCATGCTTTAGTTTCATCATCATGAAAAGGTCAAAGCCATCAGGGGCTCAGTATTGTCAAAAGAAAAAAGAGGAAATATTAAAAAAAAGCGAAATATACAGGTATGTTAGCCTACTTATTGGTTACTTGTTCTCTACTAAGCTGGTCGCTCTATCATAACGTTGAGCAAAACATTACACTGAATATTAGTACTGGACGGACCACACGCCATGCATATTTATTTCAGGTGCAGAACATTATAGCATAGTTAATTTGAATTAAAAAAAAAACGTCTTCACATCAGAGATAGCTGTTTAGTGTAAATTGATCAAGTAATACTGTCATAACCATGGGCGTCACTAGGCCCTTTTTTATGAACTTATCCCTCAGCCCCCCCCAAAAAAAATATGTGATAAACCTTTAAAACATATGAAACTAGCGCGAGGCTTCGGCTACGACTTCGTCCCGTCTTTCAGTCTTTGTGTCACTGTGTTCTTCAATCCGCAGCGGCGCCGAGTGGCATGGTTTTCAAGCTATTGTTATCTAATTTTTTGGCCTTCAGAACATCTTAAAATACACATATGTAGATCATAGAAATCAAAATTTTCACGGGGGACCATGCCCCTGAACCCCCCTACATTTGTCATCTCAGTGATGATAAACATGGCTACATTATTGGATTAATGCATGCACAATATGGACATGAAATAAGGAAGTCATATTTGCTTTATAAGTTATATTATTTAAAAAGAGGCGCGGGGGGCGGGGCGGGGGGGGGGGGGGGGGGTTGCAAGATATGAATCTTGCCTAGGGTGCCAAGATTCTAAAGTATAATTTAACCTAAGAAAAGTTTAAAATAGTGCTTAAAAATACAGACTTATTTTCCAATATGTACAGTAGGCTATATATATATATATATATATATATATATATATATATATATATATATATATATATATATATATATATATATATGAATTGATATACGAAATTGATACATTTAACAAAGTTGCATTTTGCATTCAACAAAAATCATTCATCAACTGTATTTTGTATTGTAATTATGACATTTAACCAATATCTGAGATGTGTGAAACACTATTTGACTGAAATGGTCAAATAGAAAAAATCTCAGAAATAATTTATGTAATAAAAGACTAAAATGTTTTAACTAGAACTTGACTAAGAAATATTGAGTTCCCTATCGAGAGGTCTCTCATATTGCGTATGGGAAAGGCTCCTTTTCTTGAGAATATGAAGCAAAACTTTATTATATAAAGGTATCTATGTAAAGCACAGTGCAGCTGCACGGCAATAGCACGGCGCGAGGAGCGATCTGATTGGCCGGGCCGTGGCAACTGCAGGAACCTATGGAGAGGTGGCTGAGTAGAGCGAGCCAATGGGGGTGCTCTAGAGAGACCACCGAAAAAGGGACTTAAATTAGCATACAGGAGGCTATATAAGACCCTGATTCGCCATAGGTATCAGATTTTATCTCCTTCAGCGACACCGTTGCTGACCTCCGGAATCGAGCAAACCCTGCAGCCCTGAGGACGGCGGATTCCCACCGGGTCTCCGCCTTCAGCCACCTACGTTCCAGCTGCACCATCCGGCATTAAATATCCTTTATTCTGTGTGTCTATGTTGTGTGTGTGTGTGTAGCTCTCCTCACTCTCCCTCTTCTCTCGTTCCACCGCGCGCAGAAAGACGGAGCTCTCCTCACTCTCCCTCTACTCTTGCTGAAGAAGCGGAGTGAGAATGTTAGAGTACATGAACAAACTCAAGCCGAAGCTCTCTTCACTCTGCCGCCGCCCCCATTGGCTCGCTCTCCTCAGCCACCTCTCCATAGGTTCCTGCAGTTGCCGCAGCCCGGCCAATCAGAGCGCACCTTGCGCCGTGCTATTGCCATGCAGCAACACTTTGCTTTACATAGATACCTTTATATACCGTATATGTGACCAGTCACGGAAAGTAGGGACACAAGTCGGTTCTGGGGCATTTTGAGTTATTCACAGATTCTGATAGTGTAGTCTACAAGCTTTCCAACGATGTCTAACACATGGAAATCTGATCATATTTGGAGAAGTTGTGTCCATCTGAATGTATGCCTTTAGAAAAGTGTAAACGAGAGAAGACAGCCTCCAAAGTTTTGCAGTTCTCACCTGCTGGGAGTGACAATAGGGCTCATTTACATCTCATTTAGATAAGCCATACCCCCTGTAAAGCTGCATGGTTGCTAGTAAAGACAGACGCAACGGGAAAAATCGGACCGCATAGGCCTACTACTACTAATAAAGATGCTAACATTACCATCTAAAAGCCCATTATAGTAATGTTTTTTTTTTTTTTTTGGCAAGTGATACGATGCTAACGATTACAATTAAAACGACAGTTAAGAACAATATGGGAAGGTCTAAACATGAGATAATGGGTAGAGTTATTAACTGTGGTTATAGTGTAGTGGTAAGACGTATGTCATCAAGTTTTGATGGTCAAACTCAATCAGAGGATCGAATCCACCTTTTGCCACACACTCTAACCGAGAAACACTTTTTAATAAACACGTTAGATGCTTTATTTCCACTAACATTTTCTCAATTCTTTTTGAAAATAAATGCCTTTCCGATCTGATATGTGAGGGAAAAAGGGAGTAGCAATAGTGTGGCAAAAGGCAGATTCGATCCTCTGATCGAGTTGCGTCAAAACTTGATGACATGCGTCTTACCACTACAATATAGCCACAGATACAGATTTGAGCCATTTATCTGCCTTTATCCCTGTCAAATGTTACTATCGATATAGCCTCTGATTTCTTACGGTCCAACTCGTCTGACGCCTGTCTGATACATTCTTCCTCTTCTTCATCTTCGCTCAGTTGTAGATTAGGGTATTATCCAGTCTTATTATGCCGCTTTCATCGTCGCTTGGATCTTCTCTACAGCCGACCAGAGCGCTGCATAAATAATTAGCCACGCGTCCCTTGGAGGGCGGGGCAATAACAAAGGCCAGTATGGAAATACACAGACAAAACAAGGCGATTTCAACCTCAAAATATATGCTTTTAAATATACAGTTAATGCCATCTCAAACACGGAGAGGCTTCTCGGAGAGCGAAAATCACATAATTTGAAAAAAAAAAAAAAAACGCTTCTTTCTCATTTTTCTCAATAGTAGAGCTGCCGACTTGTGTCCCTGGTTTCCGTGACGGGTCACATATACCAGAATATAAGATGAGGTTTTAGGCACCATATAGACAAAATCACATATCTATTAAACTGACGATAACAAGTTCGCGCTGTTGATGCTCGCGCAGGCTCTCAAGGATAAATCACCAAACATGAGCGCCACTCACACTGAGAAACTGCATTAAACATTTAAAATGTTGTTTTTATAACTTATTTATAACAACTGATACAATTAAACAACAACACGCAACCCAAAGAGTGTTTTTCCTGAATACCATCCCGACTGAAAATGACACTGATTTCATATGACAACTAATGAACATTAAGTCACTTAATATTTAGATGCAGTATTGAGTGTTTTTGTTCTATTTCAGCATTGAAAATAGTTCCAAAAAAAGATTCTAAGCAGCAAAGTTCCAAACAGCAGAACCATAACGCGTCTCACAGCAACAGGGTGCGTTACTGAATGATTCACCGTTTGAATGAATCGGTTGATTGAATGACTCACTCATTAAGACTCACCTGCTGCCACCTACTGGTGGTTTAGTTTCATGTGTAAACATACTTTCTAAAAATGTCTTATTTTTCCAAAAAACAAAAACAAATCTCATAACATTATTTAATGCAATTGTAATTTTTAAATGTAAATTATTTAATTTTATTGGTAACAGCCCTATAGTGTCTTATTTTAATTGAATGTATAGATCAAATTTAATAATATAATATAAGATTAGGGGTAAAAATGCCCTTTAAAAAGGTAAAAATATCACAAATATGCAGATTTCAATATCCCAAAGCTGATTGAACACTGGTGAGAATATTGCTTCAGAATAAATTATATTTACAACACTAAAAAATAAACCTTTTGTCTGGACAAGCACATTTTTTATCGGACAAGTGAATGACTGATTTACCTATCTGAAGGAAAAGCACTTGAACATGCTTAATGTCAAGCCCTGTAATGAACGGTGTAAAAAAATTCCAATTAATTATTAGTAGAATTTTCAAATATTTTTTTCTCTCTTGAAAAACAGATTTTTTCCCACCAATATCTCTTCTTTCCCCCAAAATTATCTGGAAAATGGGGGGTCGTTTTATATTCTGGGTTGTCTTATATTGGGGTATATACGGTAATAAAGTTTTGCTTCATATTCTCAAGAAAATGAACTTTTCCCATACGCAATACTCATTCCCTCTCTCAGGGAACTAGGGATGCGCGGTATACCGGTACTGGAAAAATACCGGTATATATTTTATTTAAAACGGTACGATATCATGATTTGGCACATTTCGGTATATGCTGCTTTTCCGAAGTTCACCGCTAGATGGCAGCGCGCTACCCAAACTGACCCGAAACAACCGGCAAATGTGACAACAACATAGACGGACAAAATGGATAAAGCAGTCGAATCTCACTCAAGATGCCCAAAACGAATTAATAAAGAGAGGAGTAGAAGTGAAATTTGTAATGACTTTGCTTATAAAACTGATGAAGAACCATCAAACCTAGCCAAGCATCTGTCACTATCCTGACTTTAAGACTTCTGAAGAGATCGACAGGTCAGTGAATCATTCAAATCATCTCATTTAGACATTTATTTTCTTTTTACACTGATCAACGCACACACACAGCCTAACATAAGATCGAATATCACAATCTCCAGCGTTCGTTTCAACCAATGACATTTAGATCTCATTATATTTGCACGCGCACTATTGCACTATTTACATTCACGTTAGACACACCCGACTGTGTTTATGTGAATACTCACTAAAGACGGACATTTGTACATAATTCTTCAAATATCTATCTGTGTATTTGACTGTTTAAGGAAACTTAATGTGTAATGTGCGAGCGTGACTAAGTGACAGGCGTGTGTGTGTGTGTGTGTGTGTGTGTGTGTGTCGTATGAGCTCATATCTCCTGTAACTGTTATTACGAAATGCTATAAAATCTCTTGCGTGTTCAAATGATTTCCGTTCTCCATCCCGAGACGAGCGTGAAATGTTGAATAGGATTATGCAGATTGCTTTAGTGTAGTGCGATGTCTTTTGAAACCAGAAGCAATTTGCTAGTTTTGAGAGATTTTTTCTGAAATTATTTCTCACAAGAAAGCTTTCAAATGACTGATTTGATGTGATAAGCTTTGCTGATTAATTTACTAATAAACATTTGTGGTAATTTCCCACTTTATAAACTCAAAACTTGCATAATTGTTCTCATTCGCGTGCAATATACCCGCGCTAATATCAGACCTTGTGGTATCGATTTAATATCGGTACATCGGTATTAGATTGTGGTACCGTACCGAAGCCAAAATTGTGGTATCGAGCCATCCCTACAGGGAACCGTTACAAAAGTAGCCAAGTACGTTTTTTTCTAGTCTAGGACTAAAACTAGACTAAAATGAAGAGACTTTTAGTCGACTAAAACTTGACTAAGATACATTGAGTCATCTTTTGACTAAAACTAGACTAAATCACAAGACATTTAGTCGACTAAAACTTGACTAACTAAAAAAGATATGTGAATGACTAAATATGACTAAAACTAACAAGGACATTTAGCACAAGACTAAGAATAAGATTAAATTAAAAATTGGTGACAAAATTAACAGTAGTCTATTGGATTTTATCCATGCTTTCATCCAAATGAGAATGAGAATTTGAACTCTATGGAAGTCAGTTGTCTCTTATGTACCAATTGTATGTATCTATGTATCAATTGCAAGCCATTGGCCAAACATGAGGTATGTGCTGATGTTTTGGGTGGAAAAATAGTATAACAGTAAGTAAGCATACTTAAATCTTCCAAGAAACAGAACAGTTTCTTCAAAGTAATGATGGAACACAGCAGGGAATTGAGTGTTGTGAACAAAAACTCAACTGTGTTATCTAAAAGTTGGGTACCCTGTTAAATTGAAACCACACTATAAAATCTCTGCTTTGCAATGCTTTTTCCATGGCTTCAAACATATAATTCAGAATGCAATAATCAGTAAGTAAACACTGGCCATTTGTGACGGTTGCAATATAAAACCATAGCCTTGTGCAGTAATTCTTGGGATTTAGTTTTTATTAGGCTGAGATTAGGATTTCGCTCAAGCAGCTTTCACTGTTGACAATTTTTTTTTTTTGTTTTGGCTTCACTGCCAGAGAAGCAACTGAGCCATTAATATTAATTACTGCTAATTGGTCTATTACATGAAGGGCTGTGTCCTATAGCAGGGGCACATGAGAGTGAGTTGCCTATGATTGATGCATTGCATTCAGAGGAGTGCGGGTTTAATAGGACACATTTTAGAGGGGAAAGTAGAAAGCACACATAAAATGATTGGAGAAAAGCAGCCCTTTGAAGTGAACTCAAACTGGTCTCAAATACGTTCCTGGTCATAATTGTCACCATAGACACCAAAACCCATAATTTTAGCACACAATGTAACCTGTCATTGCTGTCCTAAACACACATACATTTATACCAGGCCAAAGAGTGTCTGCAGAAAAAACATCCAAAAATGATTATACAGTATGTGTGAACACAGGCCAAATGCAATGCATGAAATAGCTTGTCAGATTTTCCTGATGGTGTGTTTTATTAGGTGTTAAAAACTATTTAATGGGGCCAGATTTAAACATTAAATTAGAACTTACAGAGCAGTATTCCTATAGTTTAGATATTTATGAGACATTTTAAAAATGTATAGGTGCCCCCAAAGTATTTGGACACTTAACCCACACTGAAGGTCCTTTTATTGCAACCAATTTTAATTAAAGTAGTTATATCTAAGGAAAGTTTTAACGTTATTTCTTTGCAAATGCATTTGATATTTTGTATTTTATGTAATGGCATTTTTAAATGTGACTTAAGTGTCAAATATATATTTAGTGCCACTGTATATTGATATAGTCTATCAAGAGAAAATGAATCCAGTTATTTAATTTGAGTAATCTGAAAAAATTGCCAACATAGACAGAATGCACGACATATCAATGCCATTAATGCAAATACACAGTCGATCTCAAACACCTTTTTATAAATAAGAACACAGCCTATCAAATTTGATGCATGATAAAGTCCTAAGAGACTAGGCAAGGCAAGGCAAGGCAAGTTTATTTATATAGCACATTTCATACACAATGAAATGTGTGTTCATACACAGACTAAAGACATGATATTCAATAAGTCTGTAACTGCACCAGCATTAACCCACCAACCCATTAAACATGGTTGTGCAATTTTCAGTGGCATTGAGCTTCTTTTTTTTACCTATAAAAAGAAAAAGGTTTATAGCCGTGGATCAACAGCGCCCCCTGCTAGTTAATGACAATGTATTTCTCCTCTTAGCATACAGACTATTTCACTAAATTTTACTATTGCTCATACTTGGGGTTAACTATTGGAATGATACCTTACATTTTTAATAAGAGAACCGACTTATTTTTATCTGGCAGATGACGAACACACATGTTTGTTTTTGTCAAATGTGGGGAGATAGGCGTAATGGTTTTTATACTGTATAAATAGTATTTTCTATACCCCTACACTAACACCCCCCTCCACACACACACACACACACACACACACACACACACACACACACACACACACACACACAATATACTGAAGGGGGTCAGAGTCAAATATACAAAGAGAATCTCATTGGCTGGTGAAGTAAATAACCATCTAACCATTCGAAACACACAAATAAACAAGCTACAACAAAGCAATAAGCTAAAAACCACCACCACCAACATATTAACGCTTCAGAATTGTGGTGGCAATAAGCTAACACCTCTACAATTTTCTTCAGATAATGTAAAAATACAGTTCCAGTCACAGTAAATAGAAATCACACTTAACCAATATAGTGTAGTAACACATTAGGCTATATTATATAATGATTACATTTATATAAACTTACATTTATATAATTTCCATTTTAATTAAACAGAATGTTAATCTGCTAAAAGAACATTCCTTAATTCATAGTCATATTTCAAAAATATTTTTTCACAAATATTGGTTTAAGATCCCAAACACAACCACAAGATGGCACATTTTCCATCCAGTAATAATTCTCTGCCAAACTGCACCTATTTAAAGAGTTTCAGATTCTTGAAGAACTACATAACTTGTATGCATTTATGCTTTAAACAAAACTCTAATACATGTGCAGACATGAAAGTACTGTTTTAATTATTTGTGGCATAGATTCAACAAGGTTCTGGAAACTGATCTTCTTAGATTTTGGTCCATATCGACATGATAGCGTGACAGAATCTGCAGTTTGTTCTGCAAAAATTTGTTGGCTGAACATCCATGATGCGGATCTCCCATTCCACCACATCCCACTCGGACTGAGATCTGATGACTGTGGAGGCCATTTGAGTATAGTGAACTATATAGTGAACTCATTGTTCAAGAAACTAGTTTGAGATTATTTGACTTTTTTGACATGGTACACTATCCTGTTGGAAATAGCCATCACAAGATGGGTACACTGTGCTCAAAAGGGATGGACATGATTAACATTTACTGTATTTAGGCTGTAGCATTTAAACAATGCTACTAAGGGGCCCAAAGTGTGCCAAGAATATATCCCCCACTAAAGCAGTTCAATCATGTTTCAAAAAAAATCACAGAAAAGCCTTTTATGGACAGAGTTACCCTTTCAACTATAGTCCCTTCAATAAAGATGCTATTGTTCTGTAATAAATATCATGTTAACCCTTAAAGGGTTAGTTCACCCAAAAATGAAATTGATGTCATTAATGACTCACCCTAATGTTGTTCCACACCCGTAAGACCTTCGTTCATCTTCGAAACACAGTTTAAGATATTTTATATTTTAGTCCCAGAGCATGTAGTCTATGCATACTATACTGTCCATGTCCAGAAAGCTAATAAAAACATCATCAAAAGTATCCATATGTGACATCAGTTGGTTAATTAGAATCTCTTGAAGCATCAAAAATACATTTTGGTCCAAAAATAACAAAAACTACGACTTTAGGCTATATTCAATTTGACCATCAGAACCAAGCTTTTCAAATCTACATTTAATCCAAGCAGACACGAAGAGACGATGCTGCCCGCAGAAGTTACTGGTAAGTTTGAGTTGCTTTTGCATAAATAAATAGCCCACTGTTCAGTGTTTTATGGATAGCTAACAGTGGATTTGCTAGCTAACAGTGGAATACTGACATTAACCACTGTACCATTATACTGACACCAGCTAATGTTAGATATCTAGCAACTTCAGCACTGGGTAATCATAATATATATATAGTCCCTTTCTAAAGACTTTGATGAATCTTTTTAAAAGTGATGTGACATTTTGCCTGTCTTAAAATAAATGGAGCTTGAGTGATCGAATGGAATTCAAGCGTAGTTCAGGCAGACTATTGGATATTCCGATCGCTAAACGTTATCAGCTGATGCTCAGCTGATTTGTTACTCCACCTACTCTAATCAATTATAGTATTTAAGCTAATTCAAACTCATGTTCCTCAGTCTGTCACACAGACATTTACACCCACCTCCACCTCCTAGTATCTGCATTATCGAGTATTGGATTCTGTGTAGAGTTCTTATTGTTACCATTGTATATTTTTCTGTAATATAATGCTAAGAAACTTTTGGTTATTATGAAGGCTGGGGGGATTCGGTTTCAAGGACGTATCTCGAGCTGCCTAGTATGGCAGCTCGAGCATCTTTGAGCCTAAGCCTTTCACCAAATCAAAGATTGTCAATAAATTTAATTCTCAAAGTGGTTCTGACTGAACTATAAAATGCAATGGCAGAATGCATAGTTAAAGGATTAGTTCACCCAGAAATGAAAATTATTTCATTAATTACTCCTCCCTCATGTCGTTGGACACCTGTAAGACCTTTGTTCATCTTCGGAACACAAATGAAGATATTTTTGTTGAAAACTGATGGCTGAGAAAGGCTTCAGATAGGCCTCCATTGGCATTCGGTATATTTCCACTGACCCACTCACAAGACCCATAAAAGCCACTAAAGACCTCTTTACAAAGTCCATCTCACTACAGTGGCTGTACAATATTTTTACCAAGCAACGAGAATAGTTTTTGTGCGCAAAAAAATCAAAATAATGACTTTATCCGTCAAGTTATTGTCTTCCGTGTAGGTCTCGGACGTGAACTCGCGATATCAGACTCCTCTTCCGGGTCATGTATTCGAATGGTGGAGCTGCGTTATATTCTCGTGCATGCGGCGAGTTCACGTCAATAACTTGGTGGATAAAGTCGGTATTTTGATTTAGGTGTGCACAATAACTATTTTTGTTGCATTGTAAAATTATTGTACAGCCACTGTAGTGAGATGGATTTTGTAACGACATCTTTAGTGCCTTTTATCCATCAGCCATCAGCTTTCAACAAAAATATCTTCATTTGTGTTCCGAAGATAAACGAAGGTGTTACGGGTGTCCAACAGCATGAGGGTGAGTAATTAATGAAATAATTTTCATTTTTGGGTGAACTAACCCTTTAAGTCATTTTAATATGCAAGTTGCAAGATTACATTAACATTCTTTTTATTTGCAAAATGTTGTTGTTTATTTCTGATTTCCTGAGAAATGGAAAGCTTCATTGTATTGAGGTAAATGATCTTTGAAAAGTTTGAAGTAACTATGTTATGAACATACACTTTGTCTTGAGCTGACCAGCTAACTATGGCAACATTAGTGTTTGTTGATTGCCGTTTATATTTGTACAAGCTTGACAAGTGCCTTTTTTAATTTTCATTGTCATTTTTAATTACAGATAAGTACAAAGATTAAATTGTAAAAAGGGATGCTTATGAGTGTTCATCTGAAACTGCTGAGGATGTGAATAGCTTTTAGTATATTACCCACCAGGTATATTGGACTCAGCATTCTATCATTCTTAAAAATAAAACAAATCATTCATCACTATCTGCTTGTTTTTTGTAAAATATTAATTCATTTGTTTTTCTCTTCAGATCAGCTGCTATAGAAGACAGAGTGCAAAGACAAGCGAAGAAGAGAGTAGTAATTATGATTTAATCTCATGATCACCTCTGTTGTAGAGATTTTGAATCAGGCCTAAAGGAGGGTGATTCGTTACAAGGCTAGTTTACCCAAAAATAAAAACTCGGCCAGTAATTTCTCACCCTCATATCGTTCGACACCCGTTAGACCTTTCTTCATCTTCAGAACACAAATTAAGATATTTTTGTTGAAATCCGATGGCTCAAGAAAGGCCTCCATTGGCAACAATGTAATTTCCTCTCTCAAGACCCATAGAAGGCACTAAAGATGTTACAAAGCCCATCTCACTACAGTAGCTCTACAATTGTTTTATGAAGCGACAATAATTATTTTTTGTGCGCAAAAACTAAATAACTTGTATAAAGATGGGACGATTTCAGAACAAAGCTTTGAACTGTTATGAATCAGTGTATCGATTCAGATCGCATGTCAAACCACCAAACGGCTAATCAGGTGACATTGTCAATCCGAATCATGACCCTTTAAGTTTTGATAGGAAAATGATAGCAACTGGCTCCAAATGGCTCATTTCTGTGCTTCCTTTGAGTCAAATCTGTCTATTATTTAATTGTTTTTGTTTTTTGGTAAAGCCGCAGACCTTATTTTAACCATTTAAACAAAATAGCATTCAAAAAACAAATTGACTTCGCTACGAGAGAACCGGAAGTGCAAAATGCTAACTGGCTTCCATGTTTTGGCCTACAAAGTGATGTCACGCCTGCACCACTCTATCATCAACATACAACATACCCTGATAAACACAGGTTGCGTTATTTCTTCAAATAACAATATCAGTGACTGATGATCCTTCGGATGAGACGTTAAACCGAGATCCTGACTCTCCGTGGTCATTAAAAATCCCAGGATGTTCTTTGGAAAAAGAGTAGGGGTGTAACCCCGGCATCCTGGCCAAATTTCCCCATTGGCCCCATTCAGGCAGTTCAAGGGGCCATGGCGGTAGAGGCAGTTCAAGGGGCCCCGGTGGCGTGGCCTCGATGTGCCCCTTGCCCCCCCAAAAAAAATTTCTTGGGGGAAGCTACGGGTTCGTGGGCTGAAGCCTAGATTGGGGCTGGAGCTGGAGCGGGCTCATGGGCTGGAGCCTGGACTGTGGCTGGAGCCGGAGCGGGCTCAAGGGCTGGAGCCTGGACTGGGGCTGGAGCCGGAGCGGGCTCATGGGCAGGGGCCTGGACTGGGGCTGGAGCCGGAGCGGGCTCATGGGCTGGGGCCTGGACTGGGGCAGGAGCCGGAGCGGGCTCAAGGGCTGGAGCCTGGACTGGGGCTGGAGCCGGAGCGGGCTCAAGGGCTGGAGCCTGGACTGGGGCTGGAGCCGGAGCGGGCTCAAGGGCTGGAGCCTGGACTGGGGCTGGAGCCGGAGCGGGATCATGGGCTGAAGCCGGAGCGTGGACTTGGGCTGGAGCCTGGACTTGGGCTGGAGCATGGACTTGGGCTGGAGCATGGACTTGGGCTGTTGTGGCCGAAGATGTGGCAGACATGGCATGAACAAATCCCGACATGACAGTCGGTTCGTGAACAAGCTCAGGTTTAGAGGGTGCTGTGGGGTAGTGGATCTCATCCACCGTTCCCACAGTAAATGCTGAGCCACATAACAATAACGCATAGTCTAGAGATATTGGGCCAGGGAACAATTTGTTCTTTCCCCAGGCATCTTTGAACGAAGGGGTTCAGTTAACCCATTACAAAAAATGTCCTTAAAAGCCACATCATTAAAATCCAAACTGTGAGAAAGCTCCAGAAACTTCTCCACATACTCCTCTATGGATTGATTTCCTTGACGAAGGTGTAGGAGGGCAACTGCTGGGTCCATTGCTGGCGGTCAGTTATTCACATAAACGTAAAACAAAGGCTTGGCAAAACAACATAAAACTTGGCTTGACTTGACTTAGACTTGACTTAGACTTATGGGTCCTGCACACTGTGTGATTTTTCAAAATCCTTTGCGAATGTCCCTTGTCAGACTGTACGAACATGATCGCCATGTCACACTGTAAGATCTCAGTTGACATTAATGTCAGACTGCACGATAGTGAAGGCGCGCTAAAAACGGACGCGCGCAAGAAAACTCACCCGGAGTTTTATATCATCAATGAATGACGCGTTCAGTGAAAGTGAGCTGCATTACACGCGGGACTGAAATGCTGGCTACAAAGAAATCTCTAGCACTCGTTTTGGTCATAGTTTGTCTTGAAAAACGGAGATATTTGACGTTGTCGTAGGAGAAGTCACACTGCAGGATTCTGTGCCAAATCTTCTGACACTGCCAGAATTTCGCATGAGGTTAAATTTGATCGCAGCGCTCATTAATCGGCGGCCGGTGAACATGTCAAACTAACGACCAAAGACGTCAGATTTTAGCCTAGGATCAGAGGAATCTTTTAGGATTTGCTAAATTTGTCCCAGACGGCCAAATCGTGGCCAAAATCGCACAGTGTGCACCCGGCTTTAGACCAAACACTCACCACCAGCGGGTTACACATACATCACTGACCAAGACTATGGCAAACATGAGGGCTTAAATACACAAGGGCTAATGACAAAACGAGGGACACCTGTGAACAATGATAAACTCATAAACCAATGACAACAAGATACAGGAACATTAGGCAGGAACACATGAGGGCATGGAATCACATGACAATAGACCACATGACAAGACCAGAAAGTGCATGACAAAACATGACAGTGAACATGAAACCTTAAAAAACCTTATGAAACAAGTAGTGATGGGCAGACCGAGGCTTCGTGAAGCACTGAAACAGTTGAAGCAAATGTGCCGAAGCTTCGAAACAACACCCAACACCCATCTCCATGACGCCATCTAGTGGACACTTGTGTGTATTGATCTGAAATAACATTGACAGTGATCTACTGTATGTAAAAAACAAAACAAAACAAAAAACACGTTATCATCATCTGTCTAACAACTACTTGGTTTTGTAACCTGTAGCATCATCATTGTAAATAACTTTATTCTTTTGTTTTTGTTTCTTTGTCATGAAAAATTAAGATTATTAAAAGAAATAAAGCCACGATGTGTCATTTGTTACATCACATTTGTATTCAAAAATTTGAATTGCTCTGCTGGTGAAGGACTTAGGGTGCGTTCACACTTGTCATGTTTGGTTCGATTAAAACGAACCCTGGTGCGGTTGCTCGGTTAGTGCGGTTCATTTGAACATATGTGAACGCTGCCACCCGAACTCTGGTGCGCACCAAACAAGCGGACCGAGACCGCTAAAAAGATGGGTCTCGGTCCGCTTCCAAACGAACTCTGGTGCGGTTCGATTGATATATGAACGCAACACGGACCAAAGACATGTAAACGGACCAAAAACCGGACGTATAATGTCACAAGATGCGACGCATAATGCAGCTGATTTGACGACGCGGAAAGATCGGTGTATCCAAAATGAGTAACTTTAACGTTAGAGGGCAAACGTAGAGCAACGAGGAAGAGCCTCATCAATATTTGGTCTGACGAGCATGTTTCGAAAATGCTAGAAAAAACACACAAAAAGCATACCTGGCTCTTCTCATCAAAGTTCCTGTGTTGCCCATTATTAGCAGGGACAGACGACAGAACGGCCGTCTCTTTTGTACAACGGAGGAAATACTGCTGCTGTTTTGAATGTTTTGAACATTTTATGAGCTCTTCATGAGTTCTCAGCAGGTAAAAATAATGCCACATGTACACGCATAAAATGATCGCGTTTAATCCAACACACAGCGTTGTTTTGAACATTTCATGAGCTCTTCATGAGTTCTCTGGTAAAAAATAATGCCATATGTGTTACACACATAAAATGATCGCGTTTAATCCAGCACACAGCGTTGTTTTGAATGTTGTGAACATTTCATGAGCTCTTCATGAGTTCTCTGGTAAAAAATAATGCCATATGTACACGCATAAAATGCCCGCGCGTGTAATCCGCACACAGCATTGTTTTGAATGTTCGGTAAACGAGCTCCTACGTCATATAAGCCGACCAATCAGGTTGTGAGCGTCTCCCTGTGCCTTTGGTTCGGTAACTTTAGGTTCGCTGTTAAAAATGCCCGTGTGAACACTAAGCGAACCAGGACTATTATGTTTGTTTTTGTTTTTTGGTCCGGACCAAACTAACCAAACGAACCGAACTACAAGTGTGAACGCACCCTTAGTCAACTTATAATTTCTCCAGCCTTTGAAATAATTCTCTCACAAGGTGGGACACTTGCTGGCATGCACAAATATGTTTTAGCAAGTACATACAAATGAGAGAAAATTACTGAAAATTAAGTTAATGGATCATGCATTCTGGGCCAACACAATACACACACTTTATGTGGTGTTTCCAAATGGAGCCAAGTCTAAATATAACTAACCAAAGTGGACTATAAATCTCACTTATATCACAAAATGTATCTTGTCTTACAAAACCCATGAGGTGAAGATGGATTAACTTCACTTTTAAACTGTGGGGAATGACTGAGGTTCATTCAGATGTGTGACTGTGTGGTTTGTTCCCGCCCCTTTTAATCAAAGCAGTTTCGATAGGCGCACCCATAGACCGTAAAAAAATATGGACGACTCGACATCATCCGTTTCCGCTTGCCATATTTGAAGCTTTCAGGCAGCCTTGCACGGCGCGGACATCTTGGGACCGAGTCTGCGCAGTAGCGATTTCGGGACCGGAGTTGCGCAGTAGAGCGCAGGAAGTAGAGCAGGAAGTACAGTCGCGATATCAAAAGCCCGCCCACACTCTCGCAGATGCAGAACAATTAATTATGTTGGTGTGAAATAAACAGTTATGGAAATGTAGAAATTAAAGCTAAAGCTCTAATCTGCTCCCAAAAATGTCGAAAAAAGTCCGTTAATGCCTCAGTGATAACTTCACTCAGAGAAGCCGTCAGTCTCAGCTGTCAATCATGACGTCACACCCCCCGTTTTTATAGCGTCAAATAACTAACTCAAACTAAACTTATTTTTAAAACGAACACCTGAAATGAAATCATCGTGATGATAACTGCCTTCAGTGACATAAACTACCTTTGGGGGAAAAATTTTGAAGTGTAATTGTATTATTTAGTTTGCCTCGCGTCCATTAGAAATCACAGAGGGGCGGCTATACTGGGACCGGTCACCGGGGGGCGATCGAGGCGCGAAAGCTTCAGTAAATGAGAGGGAGACTGCAGGCTTGGGCGCACCTGATGAAACACTTCAGTGCTTCGTTTAGCTGTAGTCACATGGGTGTGTCGAATCACAGCTCGGAGCAGTGTTTTGAAGCATCTGCGCTTCAGGATCTCGACACAGCGTCGAAACGTCAGGTTCGCGTCACCCATCCCTAGAAACAAGAACCTACACCAAAACACCTTGTGACAGCTATATAAATCGAACAAATTATTAATTATTATTATGAATCTCTGCTCACTGTAAGGTATGTTGTTGGTCTTCTAATATTGTGTTCATTACAGCAACCATGCCATCACTGCCTGCAAGTGAGGTCAAATTAATGGAACTTGCCAGAAGTGATGGCACGGTCACTGCATTTGTACAGTTATTTTTTTAGGTAAAAAATTATGTAAATAAAAAGTGTTCTATATTGTTCTACTGAAGAAACAAACATCTTGGATTCTCCGGAGGTAAGCAGATAAACATCAGTTTTATTTTTGGGTGAACTATCCCTTTAATCATTGGTTAATTTTATATAAATGTATTTTTTCCCTTTCACAGATCCTGTGATAAAGAATTCTTCAAACATTACAGTGTCTGAATCGCAAGCCCTCCATTGCAGAAAAAGCAAGTCGTATTCAAAGTAGTAACCGTCCACTTGAAGAGGATGTGGCATTTAAACTCTTGTTTCCTCGTTTGAATAAGATGTTTGCAGGCTTAATTGTAAAAAGAATGCATTCACTTCTGCACTCCCAGGTGAAAAAGACATGCTAATAAATGTATTAAAAGTGTACTTAAGTATGTTTTAGTACAATTCAAATATAATATAGACATACGACTCGGATTTCAAGTGCATTTTAATACATTTAATAGTATGTACTTTTCACCTGGGCTTTATTCTCCAGTAACTTTTATTCAATGATGTCATATTCCAACATAATGACATGAGACTGCGTATCAATAGTATAAGTGTGCAATCGTGGAATGTATACACCAAAATGAGTTTTGGTGTGCATACACTACACAGTTTTTTGCGTGCATATGACATGCACTTTTTGCCGTGTATATAAAGCCTTTGGGTAGGATGGGGGCGGGGTTTGTGCATAATACACCATAAAGTGCGTATCATGTTCACACGAAAACTGCGTACCAAATGCACGCAAAAACTATTTTGCTGTACACATTCCAAAATATTGCACACTCGTATTATTTACACGCATTTTCATAAGTGTGCTTTTTAGTAATACAGGTAAACTGAAATGTTCTACAAGTGGAAAAAAATAGCTCTGCCATAGCACTTAATTGATGTTTAATTTATCATAATGTTGTCAAGAGATTATGTATGCTGCCGTACTTTTTTTTAATGTACCAATAATTTTTTTTTGTAATGTATATAATATAGTACATTAAATTTTCTATATTTCAAAGTGTGTACATGTCTTAACATCTATATTTAATTTAGCACTTTTTATACCATTTTTGAACACTGAAAAAGGCATTGTAATATACTACTAGTGTAAAATTAATGCATTTCTAATATGCTGAAATTATGTTAAAATGTTCTTGAAGTCCATTTAAATTAATTATTAAAAATATATTTTAAATACATTTTTAAAGAAATACATTTAAATTGCACTAAATGTACTTAAAGTTGTTCCATTTTAGCACAATTTATCTGGATCTGAAACCAACTTCTGTCAAGGTTGTCACAACATCTCTTATTTATCTGTCTTCCCAAACTGTTTGAAATACAATTCAAACATCAAGAATTGTTATAAAGATAACTCATTTGGGCTTGTGGTGAAGTGTGCATAAAATTCTGCCTTCTTATACTAAATGTAACAACTTTATAACACAACAATAAATAACTCTCAAAACGAACTCCCTTTAATACTGTAAATACCACGTAGAGCCATATGATTTCTGCAATGCAGAAACATGGATGAAGTCACAGAATCCAGTCACAAATGGAATTTACTGTATTAAGCATAATGTCACAGAATTTGGCAATTTTTGAATGTATAAATCAAAACTAGGGCAATAAATCAGATATCGATACAGACTATTTTCTGTAAATATTAAAGCTCAAAGACTGCTAAAGAAATCTTAGGACTTTATGTTCTGCCATGTCTATGTGGATGAGCGCTGCAGTTTCAACTAATGTTACTACTACACAAACTGAAGCACACGTGACCCTCATGATGATTTCAGTGTCTACTGTGTCCCTATACATGATAAACATTAACTTCTCAAAGTCACCTCATGAACATTTCACCATTTAATTTACTAGAACGATCAACATTTGTTGTATCATACACAAAGGAATGCATTTATGTTTTACTTACAAGTCAAATGGTTCATAGTGTCTTAGTTTAGAGATGTTCTCTACACAGCCATCAGAATCTAGGAACATAATTAATTTGTCACAGAGCCAACAATATGTGGTATACAATGTAAAGTTTATTAGAAATAAATAAACTAGAGCAGAGATGATAATGCAGGAAAAAAACAACAACATAAGAATGATATACAGGTTATAGGCTGCAATATATAATATCTTAAGACACCAGTATTTACGTTTAGGTTTTACAGATGCATGGTACTATGAAAGATCAAACATGTTTGAAATGGCTCAATGAAAATGCTCTAGAAATGGAATTTGAAATGGAACTTATTAAAGTAAAGTTCCTTACATTCATCTACTGACAAATTGCCAACAAAACATTACAGAACCTCGTATCTACACATAATGTGTCATTAAAAGCCCACACTTCTATAAATAAGAGCTCAAGGCTATAGTTAGCCTAAGAGCGTTAAGTTACCTCTTATAATGTTAGTTAGCCTAACAGTTGAGATGCTAACACATTTTTTTCCAAAGACACTAAACCATTTCTTTATCAAGTATAGTATATGAAGTATTTCAAGTAAATATTGGACAGAAGCATAGACAGTAAAATAAAATGACAGAGCTATCCCATTGACTTCAATGGCGGAAAAATGAGGCCAATCAGAGGCACTCACTTCCTGATGGCTGAGCGAACTGCGCAGGCTCAGACTGAGCTTGACGACGTAGATGTGACGTAAGCAACCTGTCTGACAGCTGTAGGTCTTCTAGTAGTTGTGGAAAATAAAATCTGAAACACGTTGTTTAAATATTTTCTCTCGTTGCTTTGGGCTCACTATCGGCTTCTCCCCATTCTTCTCCCTTGACTTTATCGGACTTTATGTTTCCACATCCCCCCGACTGCCTCATAGACAGTAAAAGATTGTTTCTGAGCGTCTCCTCCTGTCTATACGGAAATTTCTCAACTGTGCAACAGAGTCGCGTTGGTTATGACACAATCGTTAGCCTATTTTTACAAAAACACCTTCTACGGGGCGATAGTGTAAGATACAAGGTAATGGAGCCTTGCATTGTTGTGTTTCTTTATAAAATAAACAATGGACAAATGGAGTCTTTAAATGCCTCAGATGTAAAGTTATTGACTGTCAAAGTGACTCAAAAATGAATGGGAGTCAATGGGATGCTAACAGCAGGTGATGGCTTGGTTAGCAATGGCCACCCCTATGGGTGGAACGCTTTCCGAGTGCTTGATTACCCCCTTGGACAGAACAGAAGCGTGTAAGAAAGTGTCACGAACATTTGTGTGTATTATATGTGTAATTTAAGGGACAAAATTTACCTGACATTAGTGACAACCACAGTGACAGACTTAGTTTTGCTGCTTGTTGTCAGACTAGCTGCCGCTCATATCCATGGTAACTCCTTCTGCTCCAATTTAAAAGCGACTCCAATGTTCACCTACAGAAATCAAAAATCACAAAAATCACCTACAGGCATTATAGCTGCATATTTATTCTCAAAAACACTTTTACACACTGCCATGGCGCTTGATGCCCAAGGGAACGTCTGCCAATTCCACCATGCAGTTGAAACATGTAATTTGTATGAATTAAAATTTCATTTATTTCAAACATTTAAAAACAGGCATGTTAAAATCCCACAGATTTTTCTGTATTCTAAAAAACTCACTCAATGCATAACATTGGAATTTGAACATTTAAACAAAACAAAAAAAGTTATTTTAATTAATAAAATTATACGTTTCAACCACTTGGTGGAATTGGCTGAGGTTCCCTTATGCATCAAGCCTCGTGATCGTGAGTAAAAACGTTTTTGAGTATAAATATCCCACGACCCCAAACTGTTGAATACTAGAGCATTTATTTATTTCTCTATATATTTGTTTTTCTATATCTTTCAGTTTCTTGTGATTATACTACACATTCTTTAAAAGGATATTGAAGACTTTCTGACATATCAGTATATATAAGTTAATTTTGGTATTTTTTCAAACATTAACTACTTTTATAATTTTATCAAACATGATGTGGCACAAACCACCTAATACCACAAAACATCACAGAATGTATCAGATCCATACTGTTATTGTGTTATTGGTTTTCCCTCACAAAATGTAGTGACTAATAGGATGGAAAATTATATGAGGACAGAAAAAAACATTAAATTGATGATCAATTCAAGCAATAGTCACATTTGGCAAACACATAAATTGCAACATCAGCTGAAGCAAATTAATTATATAAATGACAATGATATGGTGACAATTCTATGCTTTCCTTAATTTTTATTTTTATTTTATATTCCATCCAATATAAGAAAATGTACTGCAAAGTTGCTTCTTTGTGCCTTTATTTTAATATGAATCTTGTTTCTTCCTTGTTGTTGATCATGTAACAGAGGCCAGCTAGTAGTAGTTGCTGTGCGAGTAAAACTCACTCCTCTAACCTCAAGAGACGCTCTAGCGACTGACACTAGGGGTTGCAGCCTTTAGCCTCCTTGTTAGAGTGTCCGACTCTCATGCCATCAGACCCGGGTTTAAGTCCCGGTCCGAACAGAAGGGGTTACAATCACATAATGTTAATCTGTTCTGCTAGATGTGTGGATCAGTGAAAGAGCTCCATTAGAGGTGCTAACACATCATGTGGGAATTGAGGTTGGTGATTGATGTTTGCATTTTTTTTCAATGGTCAGTGGAGCAGGCATTTACCTCTGATTCTCTGTAAACCCATTTCCAGTTTTCTTATGGTTAATGTGCAGGGCATTGCATAAGCTCTAGCCAGGTAACGGGTACGGAAAAAATGCACCACATACACATTGCAAACAGAGTATGTGTGAAACAGGTGTTAATAGCATAGCGTTGCTACTTGTAGTTAGCTACTCCCCAACACTAGTCATTGTATTTGTGAATGTTTTTGAATACATGAACAGAAAGGTTAAACTTGCTGTCTCGGGATCATGCTTTAAGGGATTCATGTCTATTGTGGTTATGGCCCTGGAATGAACAACAATTTTTAGGCTTCTCATGTGTGCTTGTTAGTTTTTCACCTAGTTAGAATTAAAACATTGCTTACCATGAAGGCCAAGGGCCTACATCTACTGTCAGCTCAGGCAAAATGGAGAGAGTAGCCTGTTCTCTCATGATGGCTCTGAGGCATTACATTTAATCACTTAGCAGATGCTTTTATCCAAAGCGACTTACAAATGAGGAGAGAAATAAAAGCAATCAAGCCAACAAGAAGGCGACACTATGCAAGGAGCTCCATTAGATGTGCTCACACATCATGTGGGAATTGAGGCTGGTGATCGATGTTTGCATCTTTTTTTTCAATGGTCAGTGGAGCAGGCGTTTACTTCTGGATTTTCTGTAAACCCATTTCCAATGTGCTTACGGTCAATGTGCATGGCCTTGCATAAACCGACATCATCAGTAAAAGTGAGACTGAGAGGTCCTCCATGATTAAAGAGCACGGGCATTTAATATACCGTAGACAAGAATTCCATACATAACCGACAGAAATCAATGATATTACCAGGAATCCTTCAGGGATTTTGCACTAGAGATTTCCTGGTACAAAATCAAGCAAATAATTAACATCTGGAACCAATTTATAATACATTTGATTTGAGCTCTGTCTTTCTTTATTACTAACAACAGTGACTCTTCATTTGACCTCATTAATGTTCTCATGCTGTGTCGTCCACAGAGAGATGCTGACCTCACTAAGTCGAAGCACCGATTGGGCAATCTCAACAGTGAGCAAGTTGAGACCCAGATCCCTGTTCTAAATAAGATAGTCAGATGAGTTATTTAAAAATGAATGTTTTATTTTTCAACGTTTTATCCCAAATTCATTTGCAAATGTCAAATAACCCTACTCGGTTTGCTTAAGCCAAGGAGGTCTATTCGCTAGTTAAGTTGTGATAGAATATAAGGAATACTGTTTCCGGGTCCAAGCCATCGCTCATTTCACTTGAGAAAACTCAAAAGTTGTTTATGAGCACTATTTATTCATAGTAAACATTTAAGCTAAGTTTATCCATGCTCACAGTGTTCTGAACACCACAACTCTTTTAATGATGAATCAATATTTTACTATATACTATATATTTAAATATAATGTGGACAACACTGAATAAATATATTTTTGTCAGGTTAAATATTGATAGTTGGTCACTCAAACCCCTTTATCTAAACTTCTCTACTTAACCGCTGGACTCGCACATCCTCCATGGTTGTAGTTTTTTAACGCTTTTTATCCGTGTTTGTAGTTCTAATCGAATCCCCATACGACCTTGCAGTGGATTATGGGCAATATCAGCCGTTTGAGTGCCCATCGATTCATACTTCGAATTCGGACCGGAAATAGTAAACCATCCGGGTACCTTTGGAATACTCTTTTCAACATACTATGATTTGGGACATACTAATTCTATTTTCGAATACTATTTAGGATGGATAATATGCGAAATTGGGACGCAGGGAAGGTGTCATTACACCTGGATAGACCTGTGCATTAGCATTCCTAAAAAGATCAATGGCAGCTACTTGTCCAGTATTGTCTATGTTAAGTCTGTATGCTGCTCCCCATTCTGTTAGATCATTGTTATTAAAACATGTTTCGTTGCAAAGTCTTTTGCATCGCTCTAAAATTATAACTTAAGATATGCGGACATTTGCTACACATAACTATGAAGTAAGAAGATTTGGTCTTGTTCAGGCTATTTATCTATGCAGTTAAAATGTCCCATAGGAGAAAAAAAGTGGCTACATGTTGCACAGTAAATCATAACTGCAGTACAGTGTAGTACTGTACGAGTGGAAGGCCCATATTATTGGTAATATATGTTGCTCACGCAAGCTATAGCATATGTTAAAATCACAAACATTTTAAATTAAAACTTAGGCTACAGTAGACAAAACCAGCCGACTCTCATCTTTTATTATTTATTTATTTTATATATCTTTTTACAAGAAATCCTGCATGTCATAAAGAAATTGGTTTTTCCATCTCCAAGACGATTGCTCGCCATTATGTCTCCTTGTTTACCTAAACGCCAGGTAAGGTGTCGTTTTCCTTGCTTTACCCGAGGCAAAAAGCTATGTGTTTTTTCACTAAAGCCCTATTCGGATGGGATTAGATTAACATGGGGACATGGGGGTAAATTCATTTTACCTCAGGAGGTCTGTAATATTAATGGCAAATTCGCACAGGATAAGACATCTCAGTAAAACTAGCAGAAGTGGGAGGAGTAACTCGCTTTACGCACCTCCTTGACGTCATGTCGTATGACGTTACCGTTATAACGTGAGCAAACACACAACCTGAGCGCCAGTCTGAACTCCGTCTCCAATATATATGTGTGTTTTAATAAACAGTTAGGTCCAGTCTAACGATTCTGATTGGATTGTGTTGGTAATAGACACTTTCCTAGAGCTAAAATGTGGTGTGCCTCTAATAAGTGCTTTTGATCTTCTTTTTGCTTTAAATGATATGCGGAAAATACTGGACATTTTCCACAGATTTGTCCCACCACCTACAATGGAACCGAATGCTTCAAGCGCCTCCAAGGTCGCAAAATGCGCTTTTTTAAAAACTTTTAAACAGAAAATGACGTAATTTTACCATACATTTTTACAGCAGGTCTATTCGAACGGGATTAGTATTACCCAAGGTCATTTTTCCGGACCTTTTTACAGAAGGTAAAAGTCTCGGTAATCTTTACTGACATTGTCCGTAATGATTACCGAGATGGCACATTCGGACAGGACTAAAATCACAGAGAACCTCTGGTAATAATTACTTTACCCCCACGTCCCCATGTTAAACTAATCCAGTCCGAATAGGGCTTAAGAGTACACTTTACATTATTGTCACAGACACGCCAGGCTCCCACGTCACTGACACCCCACGTGCACTCTCCCCAGAATACTGATTACACACACCTGCACACCATCATCACCTCATCACCCACAGCACAAAAGCCACGCTCACACACACACAAGTGTCTGATCTCGTTTGCACAAGGTACTAACCTTCTCTGCTTACCTTAAGGACTCCCTCGAAGTGTGTTACGTCATTCTCCAGCGAATTCCAAGTCTCCGAAGATCTCCAGTGTCCTACGTGTGTGTGTTCTGTGTTCTCCATCCATCTCCGCCTGAATCAACCAAGACCATCTCTACTTCACCCCAGAGCCTGATCACAGTCACCTCACTTCACTCTGCCTCAGCCATACTCTACTGGTGCCCTTACAATAAACTCTGTTAACCATCTCCTGTCTCCGTCTAGTCTGTACCGTAACAATTATATGCATCTGTGGTGAAATTACTAGATTGTTACGTCGATACATGTTAATTTTTAATGTGAACAATGCACTGTCACTTTAATTCAGTGCATGCAGCACAGAAAAAAAAAGACTGCTGCAGATGCACTGATGGTGTGGAGTGTGAAAGCTCTAACCGGGTAACATGGGTATGGACAAAAAAAATGCACCGCATACACACTGAAAATGGAATACGTTTAATCACTTAGCAGATGCTTTTATCCAAAGCTACTTACAAATGAGGAGAGAAATAAAAGCAATCAAGCCAACATTATGCAAGGAGCTCTATTAGATGTGCTCACACATCATGTGGGAATTGAGCTTTGTGATCGATGTTTGCACTATTTTTTTTTTTTTTGCAAGTATACCTGTGGATTCTCTGTAAACCCATTTCCAATTTGCTTACGGTCAACATGCATGGCCTTGCATTAATCGCCAAGGCTTAGTGCTATAGGCAATGGTAAATGGACTGCATTTATATAGCGCTTTTAACAGACCCTATGGCCATCCAAAGCGCTTTACATTTTTGCCTCACATTCACCCATTCACACACCGACGGCGGTGTCTGCCATGTAAGGCGCCATCCAGCTCATCGGGAGCAGCTGGGGTTAGATGTCTTGCTCAAGGACACCTCGACACTTGGTCAGGTGGAACCGGGGATCGAACCACCAACCTTTCGGTTTATAGACAATCTACATGAACCACTGAGCCACTGCCGCAATAACATCCGTGCTGATATAGAGCCATATCGAAAAGTTATACGTGTGATATTGCGTTTATAAAATGATGGCACAAGTGTGTAAATAAATAAGAAACAACCATTTAGTGTCTTTAAAACCCATCTTTTGTGTGAAACTACTTCCATCCACTACGGATTTAAATCTTAAATTGACAGTTAAACAGTTGAACCCAAGCCTTGTTACTAATTCTAAAATGTCACTATAGAACTAAAGGAATGCTGAGTTAATTAATTGAAGCTTATTGTATTATGTAGAATATCATGAGAGATATTGACTAAGAAAGTACACTACCTGCATCTACAGTAGATTATATTCTTTAGGTAAATCTTATATTCATAATAACAAAATCAGTTTTAATGTCCACTGAGGAAATCTTCGTGTTTGTCCTTTTAACAGGGATTTCCCTTGACAGCACTAGTTAAAGCATTTGCAAGTTGCATGTTGTTTGAAGTAAAAACAATGTCCTTGCTTACAACTGCCACAGTTGGTTTTGGTTTTGTTTCAGGTTCATGTTTCATGTCTTTTATTTTGAAGTTTATTCACAGTAATGGCTCCTGTTTGTCACGTGATTCCCTTGTCCTCATGTTATCATGTCATGTGCTTCCCTACTTTTATGTGCTGTGTTTTCATTGGTTGATTTAGTCATGTGATACTCTGCTCAGTTTTTTAATAGGCTTGTTCAACTTTGCACAAAACCAATTGACCCTTCGCTAAGCCCCGCCCCCGTAGTTACTGTTGCTACGCCTTTCAAGCTTTCGCACCTGGCACGTCTATTACAGTATGTATGCGCCGGTGTCAGACATTTCCGAGGAGATAATTAGTCATTTCTGGCGAACAGTGGAAATATCTGAGCGAGTAAGAAAAAAAGGGACTGCAGTATGTATTTGCGGGATATATCCGCGACATATTATGCAACCGATTACAGAATAATTTCAATAAAATTGAAGCTAAAGCCTATGGTCTCAGCGCAATCAGCAGCTGCCTCATATGTATGTTCATGCACAACAGGGTAAGTAAAATGAGAAAATAATCGAATAATTATAAATCAAACAACTTATCAATAAATCTTGTGGAATAAACACAAGACATTAGCCTGAAAACTTTGCAATGATTCTCCGGCTTAACGTTATATTTAGAGCGCCGGGCTATGCTCACATGTCGTGTGTCTATAATCTACTCCTTGGACCTGGCACTAGCCTGAGATTCTGACCTGAGCCATTCATCAAAAACCACACATTTACTGAAACCTGATAACAGAAAGCTAGTCTCTCAAACATGATGGGTTTTATTAATATTATAAACACAGCCACTGCAACAATCCTTATGATGAAGGTCTTAATTTGCACACATTTTGTCACAAAATGTGTTACAAACAAAACTACAATACAAAACTAATAAATAAAGCTAAGACAGTTCTTTTTATAGTCTATATACTGCATCATATGTTATAACTTGCATCAGTCAAAAACCTCATGTATTTTCAGTTTGTTGAAGCAAACGTAGGTGTTTTTGTTAATCCTGATGACATTTAACGTTGTGAATGGGGTCTCACACACACTGCTTGATTCAAGGCTGGTATTTCTTACCCTCAGTTTTACGTTTTGGGGAAGGAAAAAAAATACACCATCTGTCCAAACTTTTAGGATAGGCATCAGATTTGCACAATCCATACGCACAGATTTGCATCGGCATGTTTCCCTCGCTCGAAAGCTTGACAGACCTTCCGTGCCTAGTTACGGTTGCTAAGCCACGATTGGCCTGTGGTGGTATTCGGGCGTGGCTTAGCGAAGGGTCAATTGGTGGCTTTCTTGAAGTAGTGCATGCCAGTTAGATCTTTTGTTTGTCTTAAGACAAAAAGTGATGGGTAGACCAAGGATTTGTGAAACACTGAAACAGTTGAAGCAAGTGTTCTGTATTCAAAACAATTTGACACCCGTCTCCGTGGCAACCCCTGCTGGTCAGAACAGTGTAAATACAACAAAAACCCAAGCTGAACATGCATACCACCTTTACAGATCAATTGCAAATGTTTTATTGAAAGTAAAATAACATGTAATATGTTATTTTCTCAACTTTCAGGGCTTGTTTTGTTTGTTCCATGAATAGCTCAGATCGACAGGCCAATATGAGACTGTTAACCACTACTATTCCTTTTAATTATACATCTAATTAAAACGTCTAGAAATGTATAAAACGGATCAGAGATCAGGTATAACCCACAAAAACTTGTTCAATGGTTCTCACTGACTTCTCATTGACTTCTCATTATTCATGGCTTCACAGAGATCATCGCCCCCTAGTGGTGAACCATTAACGTCAACGTTTCAAAACAGTGATGATGTAACAAAGCCTTGTTTACTGAATTCCCGTGCCTTTGGCAGTTTGATACACGCTCCGAACCATTTGATTAAAAACAGAAGATTCATAAAGCTTCGAAGCTTCATGAAGCAGTGTTTTAAAATTACCATCACTAGAGACAGCGAAGACTCCACGTCTGTGACACATGCCATCAAAGTACCACAAGAGTGATTTGAGAGCAGCCAGATGGTTAGCTGGACAGCTATGCAGGCTCTGATTAGGGCTGTGCCGGTGAACATGACAACCACCTGCGTAGCACCAGTGGTCGGCCAAAAACAATTGTTTTTTTTTATAGTGAATGCTGTTTTTTGTGAAAATTACAAGAGGTCCTCGCTGCAGCCTGTAGCACAATGACGTACCGGATCAGATCCAACACTTACTGGAAACGCATGCGTGGTGGTTTCATTCACAATTTGATGACGTCACATACGCATGCGCAGTTGAGTTTTGGGGACATCATAATGCATGTGCAGTTGAGAGTTTTAGGGTGTACTCACACTAGCCAGTTAGAACCGTGCCCGAGTGCGTTTGACCACCAAAGCGCGGTTCGTTTGACTAGTGTGAGTGCTCCGAACCGTGCCCAGGCGCGGCTCAATTAGCCGGCCCTGGCCTGCTTGGAAGAGGTGGGCCAGAGCACGGTTCTGTTGGACTCGGGCGTGGTTCGCATGCAGTGTGAGCGCTAACCGTGCTGGAGTCCGTAATCAAAGCTGCAAAGTCCTTGCTGCACTTCAGCTGGTACCTTGCAAACCTCCTCATACGAGCAGCACGATTACATGAAAATTTTCGCGCCACTAAGGCGACACATCTGTTTAAAAACAGGCTGTGAGAGGGCTGTGGACCACTGTGGACCAATCAACACAAAATTATCCACAAAGAAAACGAGAGCGATGGACTCCATTGTGTTCAGAGAGCGCCGCTCTGCCTGTTTATCCCGAAACCGTCGCACAATAATGACGTAAGTGTGCTCTGGCACGAATGCTGAAACCCGAAACCGTCGCACCATAATGACGTAAGCGTGCTCCGGCACGAATATTGAAACCTTATGTGAGTGCAGGCCAGAGGGGGAGTGGGGAGGGGGGACAATCGTACTTGGCCCGGTTCATGGCAACCGTGCCTAGTGTGAGTACACCCTTAGTGAACTGGATAAATAAAGAGAGAGAAACTAGGACAACTTAAGCATCACATGAAAAGATGACTTATTCATCAATAATTATTTTTTACTATTTATCAGTACTACTACTACACAGGTTATAACATCATCTATATACAATATTGATAATTCATGTCACTTAAGACCAGCGCATACACATTATAAGTTAACCCAGAGATTGGTATGACATCGCCATAACGATCCACCATCCAGTATTGGATCTGATCCAGCTATGTCATCATGCTACAGGCTGCAATGAGGGGTGTCTCGAATATTATGACATGAGTGAAGCGCAATGCTTTATTTACAAAATAAATAATAGGGCCGCAATTAAATGTTAGCTTGCAGCGATGCAAACATAACATTCATGCCAAATGAGATACTTAATTTACGTCAAGATTTGGGAAAATAAATAAGAGATTCCATGTCTAGTAGAATAAAATGGAGAAAGCCTATTGTTAAATTCATGGAAAATCAGGTGATCAGATCGCAAAATGCAAAGCTTAAATTTGGCACACCTCACAATTTCTACCTCTCTCGTTTGGCATGAATGTTGTTTCCATGGCTGCGAAGTGACATTTAACAATGGACCTATTATTTACTTTGGAAGCAGTGTGCTTCACTCGTGTCATAATATCCACATAATGCAGCATTCACATACAAAAAAAATAAATAAAAAATTGTTAGGCCGACCGCCGCCGTTGCACAAATCAGTGTTTCACAAAAACCTTGGGTATGGCGTGAGTCGCTCTAGCCATACAACAACATTCCACTAAATAAGAATCCACTAAAAAAATGTATTAACAGAAATTCTATAGAAATACTGAAACAGAATTACGAGCCTTCACTTTGACCTAACCGAATGCAACACATGAGAAAAATGATCTTTTCCATGTTAATCAGAGTTTTTTGTACTAACCAGCCGCAGCGTTGATTCACGTTTTTATTTGTGTGGCGTTGTGGCTGAAACAAAATACAAAGTATGAAGGGGTCAGATTATGTGCTGTATTTAATGTAAAGGGAATTTGAAGTGAGTTTGATATAAATTTTTTGAGACCTTTATAGACATTGCCTTATTGAAAACAACAATGAATAATACCAATACCAAATTGGGTAACACTTTACAATACGGGTGCACTAATATGCATTAATTCAAGCTTAATTAATGCACATAATAATCATGAGTTAATGTTTTACCAATGGTGAACTAACCCAGTAACTAACGAAGATTCTACATGATTAATATATTAAGTAATCATTAAATTGTTATTAGTTAAATATGTCATAATGTATTAATTCCTTAATAACATATATTAACTAAAACGTTAAATGAATGTGTTAATTTCCACAAGGGGTCAAAGCCATGCATTTCAACTTACATTTACATTTATGCATTTGGCAGATGCTTTTATCCAAAGCGACTTACATTGCATTCAAGGTACACATTCCCTGGGAATCGAACCCATGACCTTGGCGTTGCTATCGCCACGCTCTACTGGTTGAGCTATAGGAAAGCAGTTGTCTGCTTTAATTAATCATTAGCTAATGATTTATAAAGGTATTTATAAATTATGTTATGACTTTACTTGTTGGGGCACATGACTATTAACTAATTCAAAATTAATTCAAAACCCATAACCACAATTACATATTACTTAATCAATTAGTTATTTGGTTATCAATTAGTAAATTAGTTACTTAATAATTAGTATTATAAAGTGTTACCTAAAATGGTTTTGAAGAATTTGTGTAAGATTTAGGAATTTGATATTGTACTTATCCATTTTGTTGTAAATGCAGTCAGTGCACTTGCAGAGGAAACCTATCCACATGCTCTTCTGATTGGCTGTGACTTTTTTTTGATTGATCTTAGATCGAGTCTGATTTGCTGTCTGGTTAGGACATGGCGTTAGGCTGTTTAAATTTGCTTTTCAAAGCTGCAACAAAACTAACGAGCAGTATCGTGGGTGTTTATTTCCTACACTTTTCTGAATGCCAGGGTATGGCAACTGCCGTTATAAATACCACCCCTGAGTAAAACCTTGTAACAAAGTCAAGTTTAGTGAAGGAAGAAGACAGGACGGCTTTTAGGAGGGCCAGTTTATTTTTTCTTAGATCTATGATCCAAAACATACACACATTTACTGGCACTTCACAATATTAAATTATTTTTACTCAGTCCACAAGCTCTCCTGAGCTTTCTTTGTTCCTCTCTCTGTTTGCCTGAGTCTCCAGTCTCTCTCTCCTGAAAGGCCTCTTTCAGCTGGTTTTATGCAATTTCTCCACAGCCATTACTGGAATAAGACACAGGTGTTCATCAGTTGAACTTGACCCACTTATGCCGTGCTCATCTCCCAAATATCTCTCCTGTCACAGACCTCGCTAACCCCAGGTGTCCCCAGGTTCAGGTGTCTCTTGTTTGGTCAGTAGTCTTGTGTTTATCATGTTTCAATGGTCTCTTGTCTAGTATTGTTTTGTGTAACTGCTGTTTGCTAAGTTCAACTTAAACATGTATGCATGAGAAAATAAAACACGGTGCAGGACGTGCTCACGCTGCTGGACTATGACCTGAAACACATTTGTGATCTCGATTCAGTTTTCTTTCATGGATTATTTGGTTTGAATGGTCAAAAATATATAAAAATGCACATCCTGGAGAGTATTCAGGTAAACACAGAATTGTTTCTGTGCAGGTATTATAGAGCCGGACCAGTGTAAATACACTGTAAATGTTTTTTTTTAAAAAAAAGGGGGCGCAGTGTCCGTGACATCACCCATAGGTTTCTGAAGAGAGTTTTTGAAGTCTAAAGTGGACCGTTGCTAGCTTGCTATCGCATGTCAGTCCCCGATAACTGAAAATGGCCAAAGAGGTGGGACATGTCTGGAACTGAGGCGACGTGATGACTTACAGACAGCAGACAAACAGCAATCCACCTGTCACTCAAAGTTGCCACGCCCTTAATTATGAGGAACTTTAAGGCTTAATATAATTTTAAACACATTAATATACAGTGTTTTGGTAGCAACCACATAACATAACATAATAGAATTTTAACTCACATACTAAAACACTAATGATTTGCATAACTGTACAAAAATAAACATATTATGTGTTCTCACCCAATAAACATATTATGTGTTTTCGTTTGTCACTACCAAAGCAGTCACGATTAAAATGTATGGTGAAGATTCAGTTGAGACAAAATAAGTATACCCTAACTTTACAAAGCTGCTGTTTTTCTATACTTGTAGTGATAGACACACAGTGGATGCACATGAAAAAGCTCTTTATTGATTGGCACAAGCCACGAAGAACACAGGGTCAGACGGTCACAAGACGATGACAACGGACGCAGGGGGGAAGAGAACCGGGACAGGCGGGTTAATCTGTGCATGAAACACAGGCTTTATTTTAGACACATGAAAGGCGGGGTGAATTCTCCTGTACACAGGGAGTTTGAGTAGGACTGTCACCGGACTGATGATCTTGGTGACAGGAAACGGGACAATAAATTTGGGAGCAAGTTTATTCGATACGGATCGAAGAGGAATGTTCTTGGTAGAAAGCCACACTTTTTGACCAACAACGTATATCGGAGGCGTAGACCGGTGGCGATCGGCCTTAGCCTTGGTGCGCGTCCCAGCCTGGAGAAGAGTCTCACGGCTCTGCTCCAGGTGTGACGACACCTCTGGATGAAGGCGTAAGCAGAAGGGACCGCGACTTCGGATTCCAAACTGGGAAAAACTGGTGGCTGGTAACCTACACTACATTCGAATGGAGACAGATCCATGGATGACACAGGTAACGTGTTATGTGCGTACTCAACCATAGACAGTTGTTGACTCCAGGAGGAAGGATTCCTGAAGACCAAACATTGCAACACTCTCTCCAAATCTTGGTTGGCTCTCTCGGTTTGACCATTGCTCTGCGGGTGAAACCCTGAAGATAAACTAACAGTCGCTCCCAGAAGTTTACAAAACTCTCGCTAAAATTTGGACACAAACTGGGGAGCCCTGTCAAACACCACGTCTGTCAGGAGGCCATGTAACCGAAAGACATGATCAATGACAGTAACCGCTGTCTCCTTAGCTGGGGGTAATTTGGGTAAGGGAATGAAATAAGCCGCCTTCGAGAACCGGTCCACGGCGGTCAAAACAACCATCTTGCCCTGGGAGGGTGGTAATAAAATCTAGTGCGATGTGGGACCAGGGCTTTTGAAGGGACTGACAGCGATTGTAATAACCCATCCGGAGGATGATTGGAAGTTTTACCAGTGGCACAAACCGAGCAAGCCAAGACAAAATCGCGGATGTCGCGAGCCATACGTGGCCACCAGAATCGTTGCCTGACCAAAAAACTGGTACGGTGAACTCCTGGATGGCAGGCTATGCTTGAACAATGACCCCACTGAATAACGTCGGGCCGATATCCCTCTGGCACAAATAACCGGTTCAGTGGCCAGTCGGGCGGAGGCATTACCCCTTCTAAGGCAGACAAAACCTTCGATTCGACCTCCCACCTGAGAGTGGAGACGAAAAGAGTCTCAGGTAAAATACACTCGGGAGTAGACGGGCGTACGGATGGATCAAAAATACGAGATAAGGAATCTGGTTTGATGTTTTTAGAACCCGGGCGGTACGAGAGAGAAAAATCAAAACGTCTGAAAAAAGTGCCCACCGAGCCTGCCTAGAGTTGAGTCTTTTGGCAGTTCTGATATATTCTAAGTTCTTGTGATCGGTCCAGAAAATAAAAGGTACCCCTGATCCTTCCAACCAGTGACGCTACTCCTCCAGCACTAATTTGACGGCCAACAACTCTCTGTTACCAATGTCATAATTACGTTCGGCAGGAGATAAACGATGGGAAAAAAACACGCAAGGGTGCATCTTGCCATCTGTGGAAGCGCGCTGGGAAAGAACTGTGCCTACCCCCACCTCTGACGCGTCGACCTCTACCACAAACTGATGTGATGGGTCAGGGGTCATGAGGATGGGAGCCAAAGCGAAGCGGCTTTTCAAGGTTGGCGAATACAGCCTCGGCTGTATCGGACCACCTGAACGTAGTTTGGGGAGAGGTCAAGGCGGTCAGAGGTGCGGCTAGTTAGCTGTAGTTGCGAATGAAAAGCTGATAGAAATTGGCGAATCCCAGAAACCGCTGTAGGGCCTTACGGGAATCTGGGCTTGGCCAATCTATCACAGCCTTAACCATGTCAGGATCCATGCGCACTCCCTCAGACGAAACGATGTACCCTAGGAAAGGAACAGACTGTGCATGGATAAGTATTCTTCATCGTGATATTGTTCAGCCCTCGGTAATCAATACACGTTCGCAGAGATCCGTCCTTCTTCCCCACAAAAAAGAACCCCACCCTCGCTGGAGATGAGGAAGGATGGATAAATTTGGAAGCTAGCGAATCAGAAATATATTTCTCCATAGAGAAATTCTGGGACAGAAAGTGAATATAACTTGCCTTTTGGCGGAGACTTACCCGGTACTAAATCTATGGCACAGTCGTAGGGACAGTGGGGGGAGGAGAAGCAGCATGAGACTTACTGAATACTCTCCTCAGGTCCTGGTACTCCACGGGCGCGTTAGACAAATCCGCTGCCTCCTCCTGGAACACAGACACAGGAACATACGTACAAGCAGACAACAAACAAGACTAATGACACGCATTACTCCACTCAGAAACAGAGTTGTGGCCCCAATCCACCCTGGGATTGTGCTTGGTGAGCCACGGATGCCCCAGAACAATGGGTGCCAGTGGAGAGTGCATAATGTAAAAGTTTATTGTCTCATGTGGTTGTCAGATATGATGAGCATGAGTGGGTCAGTGATGTGTGCGATGTTAGGAAGTGGTTGCCATTGAGGGCATTGATGGAGATGTGATGATGGAGTGGTGAGAAGGGGATTTGAAATTTCTGTGCCAGTCCAAAGTCCATGAAATTACCCTCCGCTCCCGAATCCAGCAGTGCTTCAGTGTAGTGCGTGTGAGCTGCCTACCTAAGTCTTACCGGAAGGAGAGTGGATGACGGTGAGGTCTTCTTAGCGGAGATCCCATCCAATAGTAGCCTCAGCGTTACTACCGGGCTTGATCTTTTACCGGGTAGGAGTTGATGAAGTGACCCGGCTTGCCGCAGTACAGGCACAGTACCAGGGATCCAGGTCCAGCATATAAATCTCCCTCTTGACACGGTCAGCCAGCCCATGCAGGAATCGGTCCCACTGCGCCCCCTCATCCAAAGGCACTCTGTGGCCAGGGTGTGGAATTGGATGGAGTATCGGCGAGGAGTCTGGCCGCCTCCCTACCCGCCGCCACATGATCGAAGACCCTCCTCATCTCTTCGGAGAGTGCCTGGAACGAGGTGCAGCATGGATTTTTACTTTCCCACAACGCCGTTCCCCAAAGAGCCCCCTTTCCCGAAAGCAACGTGAGCACGAAGGCCACCTTCGACCTCTCTTGTTGAAATGTTCAACAAAAATTCATCCAATTGAAATTCATCCAATTCGTTTACAAGTCTGATTAATTTAGGATGGAAAAAAAAACACTGATGTGAATACTTTTGTCATTAATTGCAGACACTATTGAAAAATGAACTAGCAAACCAGACGGCTGCTCTGTTAACTTGTTATACAGATAGTTATAGCTAAATGCATTGCAATGGATTAACGTTAGCTAGCTAAAACATATGTGGTGTGTACTTAGCTATTACACAATATTCTCATACCTCATTGTCAGTATATGCTTTATTTATTTGTTTGCATCCCTCTCTTACCAGCAGTGCAGCAATTCTCTTCAGTTTTGCCGCTAACGTTACCCCCGTGTGCTCTGCTCTCCCATTCAAACACCACTCATGTTGTTTTGGTGAAAGTGCGACTCATTGCAGTAGGCACTATTTTTGTTTGTAGTGAGAGCGTTCCGCGTTCGGTGTGAAAGGCCCTTTAAGCAGTGACGGGGTTTGTGGTGGCTGCCTTCAGTCTGGCAGGTTTTTGTGGCAGCTCCCCCTGCCACGCAAAGATTTGGTTGGGCATTACCAATTGGTTCAATGGAGGGGGAGTATTTTTTTGTCAGATTTATTATGACAAAATCATATTTGATTAGGAACAAAATTATTGTTACAAAATAAATTAATTCTATATATTTTTCATTTGATCTGCTGTGATTTTTATGTTGAAATATTGGGGGCGGGGTTGTAACTGATGGATTTGAATATTGAGGGGGTTACCCCCCCACCCTCCACCCCCTTTAAACTACGCCCCTGTATATATATATATATATATATATATATATATATATATATATATATATATATATATATATATATATATATATATATATATATATATATATATATATACGCTCATGCTTGCATTTGCCAGATTTCAATCAGAGTTTTTCTGTGAAAAGAACACATATACTATCCAGTGTTTTAGCTAAACATGTACAATCTGGCAATCATATGCACGCAAGCTCTCTCTTAGGTGCGAATGATCTGTAAACGCCAATAAACAAGTAAGCTGAATTTTAGCAATCTCCATTTGAGATGTTCACCTTTAATTGTCAATTAGTCAGTATGTGTTCTGCCAGAATGGTCAGGACTCATGAGCCCCTTTACTAAACAACTGAACTGCTGTGTGCTGCTGAAATAAGCCAATCAGAGCAGAGCTCAAAATTAATATTCATGACTCTTCCAGATAAGGCAAAACAGAGCATTACATCCTAGGGACAATTTATAGGGTTGTAAATGGACCTGTAAAACTGTATCTGGACTGTTTTTACCCTTAAATAAGCCACATACCCTCATATTGTTTCAACTCATTCTAGGGCACCTTTAAGACAATAACATTATGTTCCCATCTGCACAAAAATGAAAAGAAAAGGAGTTATGTTTTTAATGAGCAAGTAAATTACACTCCTGAAAATTACAGACTCCATGCATTGTGCTTTAAGAGATTGTAAACGGAGTAGAAAACAGCTCTACAACACTGTTGGTAATAGTTCAGATTGTATTCATCTTTGTTTTGCTAAAATTAAATGGATGTACCTTACCAGATTTACACAATGACAAATGGTTTTTTTTAGTGAGTTTGCATTGCATGTGATAGTAATAATAGGCTATTGTCCACAATTAGGTTTAAAAGAATAAAGGAAAATGCAGTTTTTTGAAGAAAACTCCCTTATATAAATTGTGTAGGTACATCACTTGTCTGTAAACATTTATAGATGCACAAATATCTTTCAGATGTATATATTGTGTTCTAGATTCAAACACTTTTGTTTGAAAGTTTTGGATAGACAAGGCGAAAACTGTGTTTTTATTTTGACCAGATGACTGCATGGGACGCAAGCTTCAGTATCGTGCCCTTGTGGCCTTGACACTGAATGAAGAGTTCATGTGTTAGTATCTTAACTCTCTGGGGTGACAGATGTTGACATGTAATAATATGTCAGTGCCACAATCTGAAGCTTTCTCATATATCATAGCAGTAGGTCATATTTGCATGTACATGTACTTGGGCATCTCAGACAACTTTTTTTGCAATATGTTAATTTTCTGTACATAACTTAATGAGAACTGATGGTACATAACCTCTATGTCAGAGTTAAAACATAAAACATGCTTTGCTACGCTAAAAAAATAAATAAAACAAGAACTGTACGGTAACAAATATGGTAGCAGCATTTTAAGTTTTACACATTGACTTTTACAATAAAAATGTACTGTTAACCATTTAACAATTTTTTACTGTGGCATTTTTTGTCTTTTATAGTTAGAATTATGATCATTTTACTCCCAGAATTCCCTTTTGGAACCTTTAATTTTAAGAGTATACAAACAGATGAGCACATTAGAATGATTTCTTAAGGATTACATAATCATTATTATGGAATAATAATAATTGCTGAAAATTGGGATTTGAATTAAACAGATAAAAATTGATAAATAGAAAACAATAATTTGATAAAGTAAAGGTGTGGTCACATTTACCATTGTTCTGCGAATTGTCAAATCAGTTACTCATATAAAGCTTTTATTCTCTATAAAGCTACTATTATGAGATGGTAGCTTGTGTTGAGAGGGTATCAAGCCAATTAAGGGCTATTGGATCACCCGCTTTTAAGTAGCATAAAGCTCTGCTAATTCACTTGGCCTAAATGCCACAACATTCCCACTCATTCCATTCATCAGCACAAGTGCTATAAAGGGTCAAAAAGGCTCTGAAAGAGAGAGGTCACGTGCAAATCTTGAATCTGATACAATATCTGACATTTGAAATTGTTTAGAGTCTCTTGTCTTCGAGGATGGCTAAGGCCAATGACATACAGACAGAATTCAGTCATTAATTTAAAGGTCACTCATTGATAAATTATTGATAAAGCTGTGGCATTTTTGATGAAAGGTTTATATTTGAAAAGACTGAAATTTTTCCACAAAGAACGGTGCTAGTTCTAAAATAATTAATATCACACACTGGATGGTGCCATTTTCCATCTAGATTCTTCTGGGTTACATTTCGGGTTCCTTTACATGTGCCTTATGTTAACATGCTTATCAAAGCACTGTGCATGTGCACAATGTATTTTTGAACCTGATTGAGCAAATAGTCCAAATCTAGCAGTTACATGCTTGTTTTTTTATCCCTGTTGATTGGATTATTTTAAGTGTACATGTAACAGAGGCCAGCTAGGAGTAGTAGCTGTGCGAGTAAACCTCACTCCTCGGACCTCAAGAGACGCTCTAGCGAATGACGCTAGAGGTTGCAGCCGCCTTGTTAGAGGGTCGAGTCCCGGTCCGAACAGAATGGGTTACACACACAACCCCTTTCAATCCGATTGAAATTTAATTTGGATCATGCTCAATCGGATCAGTTTATGTGTTTATATGAAGACCTTTTCGGTCGAACTGAGCGGTCAATCTGATTTTAAATGGGTTATTTGGGTGAATGTAAATGTCTCAGGTTACGACTGTAACCATGGTTCCCTTAGAAGGGGACAAGACACTGTGTTGGAAGTAGCAATACTATGGAAACACCTCTCCATGTTTTTGTCTGGAAGCACATGTGAAATCAGCCCAATGGCAGGGCAGGACATCATTCTATGGGACGTCATGATCAGGAAGCTATAAAGCACACCTGGACCAAACAATGTCTGTTTCTGATTGAAGAAAGAAAGTCAATTTAAGAAAAAAATCGTAGAAAGTTCATCATGGGCATGCATGAAGTATGGCAGGATGATGTAGCATCTTGTTCCTTCTCAGAGAACCATGGTTACAATTGTTTGAAGTATGGGAACGAGAAAACCTACTCCGCCATATAATGTGAGTCCTCTAAACACAGCTAAGACAGAAGCACCTAGGACCCCAGTGTGGAGCCCATGTCCATGTTGTCAAATTCAACCTGCCATATCACATACATCTTGTAATGAAACTTCTGACCATAAAGCTTTAGAAGCTGCCATACTCATAGTATAGTGCACTCTTATGGCCATAAGTGAAGGGTGACCGCACACCTCATACGCAAGAGGGATAGACTTGACTATGCACATGCACCTGTTTGGACACTGGAGAACCTTTCTTGGGTGAACAATAATGTTTGTTTTGGAGGACAAAAGGCTTGCAACATTGTTTGGAACCTTAGGCACGTAAACCCGTCCAGGGTGCAGAAAGGCTTTAACCATGCCAGGAGCAAACTCTAAACTGACAGAGCCTGAAGATTTCCTATTCTCTTAAGAGATGTGAAAGCCAAAAAGAAGATTGCTGAGTCATTTAATATCAGTTACCAGTTATACAGTTTGTTTTTTGGCATCTTGAGATAAGTATTTATGTTCTATATCACTCTGTTGTGTTTGTTTCCTTTTTTCTGTTGAAGATAACTGAGCCTTAAAAACTTATTTTTAAAAGCTTTAAGAAGCTTAAATAGCCCTCACTTTAGATGAGCTCACAAAAAAGTTGACTGACAACTACTAAATGTTTTATAACTGCCTGAATAACTATCTGAATTAATCATGAATTACATGTTAATAAAGCATGTATTAACACACTGAGTTACTATTACTATGTCTAAACAAGATTTATAAATGTACATTTTCATAGCTTATAAATCATTTACTTACACTTTCTAAATTATCGGATTAACGTTAAATTATGTTTCACTCTGATTTTTCAACTTAAACCTTTAACCCTTTTAACCCCACAGCAAAATCTTCAGTTTTAAATGAACACTTACATGTGTCCACACTATAGAGTGAAGGCCGTTCTCCACAAGAACAGAGAAAAAAGCTCTCGCTCCCAGAGCTGCATCAACAAAATGATGTAATTTTGTTCTCGCAGCCCTGTTTTGGGAGTTCTCGGAGCTTGTTCTCGACACATCATCTAAGCAGAACTTTTTTTTCCGGGTGTCCGTGAACTATTGTGTGATTGGTCATACATTTAATGTGGGCCTGGTTAATTCAGAGAAACGCAGATGATCGGCACCTGCTTTTTTCATGAAGCATGGAATGTACTGGCCAGAACGAACTTTGTTCTTGTTCTTGCCACCTCGAGAAAACGATCAAATTTCTTTGTTCTTTCAGAGTATGTCCCAAGTTTTAAAGTGATTGAAGCATTGTTAAGGTTAATGAGATAATTAAGAGATTAATTAAGTGATAAATCAAGCATTCTGCTTTAGTTCAGACAGGCAACGTATAGCTCCGCTAACAGCTGAAATCAGGCAAAATTCCAACTCTGCCCATATCAGCTGATCCGATTCCTATGCACCAAATTTGCAACTCTCAAACAGGGCGACTTACTTAATCACAGCTTAAAGGTGTCATTAACTGGCTTTAAACAAAAACAATTATACTCTTGTCTGAGGTCAACTAATGACGTTTGTGTGGTTTTTACATTCAAAACCATAACTAATAAGTAATAGGCTATTGTCTACACTGGTTTTTAGGGCTCTCTCCTGATTTTGATGGGTGTGCTGCACTGGAGACTTAAGGACAGTAAACACCCACAGCTAGGATTGGATAAGATTTGCATATTTAATGAGCTTCGCTCCCCTGTCGGTTCACATGAGGGAGGGATTATTTTGAAAGCGGCAACCGGAATGATTCTCGTAAACGTCTTTATCAGACAAACACAATGATTTATTTCTCATCCACCTGTAATTGATTGGAATATTATTTATTTATTACTTGGCCCACATGATTGGTGGATATAAGTGCGAACCGCACACACACACACACACACACACACACACACACACACACACACACACACACACACAATCTGAGATTCACCGGCCTGCTGACAGGCTTTCGTTTTGGTTGCCCGTCTGGAAAACACATAGCCCCAGGACTACTATTGCATATAAAAAGATTTTTTACTGACATAAGTTTGTTGCACCATTCCTGTCATATCCAATATAAAAGCCACAACGTTGTGTCTATAAAACCATCACGACCTGAGACTTGTTTACAAACGATTCTGCAGTGAAATGAAGCAAACACAAGTAGGCTACATGTCTTTCCCACATTAGCTGGAACTTCATTAAAAATAAATTAAGTACCACACATTCCTAATATTAGGATCTGAAGGAAGTTTATGCAGTGACTGTGTTTGTTCTTCCACAATATCTTGCTGTCTTCTTCTAGATGTTTATTGCTACTGGCTAGCGTGATCCGAACAGCTCCACTAGTTGGTGGGTGGGGCTACTGAATTAGACTTGCTTATTATTCTGTAGAGAGGGTGTCTCGTCGCATGATGACATAAGGATGAAGCACAAGATCATTTGCTGCGCCTGGTGTCTATAAAAGCTTTTCTTTGACTAACAAGGACGTTTCAGTTCTGAAATTTACAGGATATTTTTAAATTACCATAACCTTTTATATATCAAAAGCTCAAGGGAAAGTTGATTTCTCAATTAATCACCCCTTTAAAGGGGGGGTGAAATGCTGTTTCATGCATACTGAGCTTTTTACACCTTCAAAGACTTGGATTCCCATCCTAAACATAGACAAAGTTTCAAAAACTAATGTTGGACGTTTGATAGAGTATTTCTGTGTTAAAAATACTCCTTCCGGTTTCTCACAAGTTTCGGCGAGTTTTTTTCGAGTATGGGTCTACTTGACGTTAAATAGATCGGAAGGTCCTTGTATGGGCTGTACGGGCTCTTCTCCCGGTAGGGTGCGCGCGCGCGTGACTAGAGGGAGAGAGAGGAAATGCACGCTGTAAACAGTCTCTCAGGTGCAGATCCAGTCGTCCGTGAACACTTATGACGCGCCGCGCTCCACTTTATTCCTATGGGTGACGTCGAGCGACTTCAATGCTTCAGCACAGCATTCCCGGAAGGCAGCGCTGCATTTGAACCGATTTGAACGCAGAAATGACGGGAAGCTTCAAGGCATTGCTTCAGTCGCGTCGCAAAGTGGATTTCCACGGTCACTGCTGTCACAGGACTTCACCAAATCATACCAAAGAAGTGTGTTTTTGACAGAGCGGTCCCAGCGATAAAGTTCGGTCCTGCTTTGGAAGCAGCCGGTGAGTAAATCAACTTCAAATGTCTCTGCTATTGGCTACCGTCGCATGAGTAAACATCAGTAAACGATACGATCGCGTGCTTCGTCATTCAAATGCGCTAACGGTTACTCCATTGTTGTTCTGTATAACACTAGTCTGACTCTGACGTGCAAAACCGTTTTGCTTGCTACCTCTAAGGTCTAGTCGCATACAATAGTCCATAAACCGAATCATGTCCTCATAAACTGCGCGTAAAGACACACAAAGGCCCCTAAATAAAGTACATACCACCGAGACGGACGTCCTGATGTTGCTGTTTCTCCTGTTCAATTTATTTCAGCCTCAGATTTGATTGTGGATCATTATCTGTATTAGCTGAGATAGCGATGGGTTTCTCCACGCTTGAGGACATCACCGCTTTGTGCACATTCGTCATTCTTTAGCTCCGCCCACACGATACGCCTCCAGGCGCTCGGTTTTTTCCGGAAAGACTCGGTACAGCCCATATTTCTTTTATAAATATGATAAAACTAAAGACTTTTCGGAGATATGAAGGATGCAATACTACTCTATAGGTACTCAAGATTGACATGAGATTGACTGAAACTGAGTGTTTCACCCCCCCTATAAGTTCCGTCTGCCTGCTTGGCTGCTTTCACTGCTGCTTTGCAACCCAGCTCCTCCTTAAACTGGGGGGATTTACGCTGCACTTCCAGTTTTAAAATGGAAGGTTGTCCCCAGAAGCTGCTTCTGTTTCCTGTCTTGGCTTAGAGCTTCTGAGCTTCGTAGACAACTGAAAGAAATAAAGTCAATCTGGTTATTAATAAGTAAAGCTGGTAATGCTTGTTTGTGGAGTTTTTTAATCCAACAGTCTTCTTTTGTTTTCAGTTGATGAGAAAAACTTTTTCTGTTCTTCTTTTTTATCTTTCCTTCAGTGATAACAGCAGGTGTTCATCAGTTTCTGAATTCACTCCTTTTCATTAAAGGTACGTTCACACCAAACACGAATAGAGCACCTGGGGCAAATTATTTCCATGTTAAGTCAATGGAAAGGTGCGTTGACGTGCGTCTGGAGGACCTGCGGCGCGATTGACACATTTCGCGCAGCACGATGGACGCGATTCCGCCTCATTCGCACGTCCAGTTTGCGTAAATAACGCAAATTTGAAGCGAATTGAGCATCTTCCGCGATATACGCGCCAGTGGTGCTTTTTGTGCATTCACGCATTCGAAGCAAATTCACGTCTACGCCCGAGTTGAAAATTTTAACCATCTATTTTGCTTCAAATGCTTGATTTCTACACGCATCCAATTAGCTGCAGATGAGCGAATGGATTCAAAATGTTCACGCGTCAAACTAGACGCGGTAGACGCGATTTTGGCGCTCAAGTCGCGTTTGGTGTGAACACAGCGTAACTCTGTCAAGTGGAATATATTAGTGAACTAACGTAGGGATAAGTGAATGAGGGTATAGAGTGTGATTTGGAACACAGCCTCTGAGTGCTGACTTTGAGCGTTGTTAATTCACAGTATATTCCTGTAGGCTACTTGCTCGAAAAATGACAAATATTGGCCAGAATTTTTTATTTTGCTTTTTTAATCATTTTACCCCTTATCCCAGCATACATCACTTAACTATCCATTTAATTGGATAGTTAAGTGATAGCCTTTATTGGTCAGGTGCAGCTGGAAAATATGTTTTAAGATGTTTTTTGGCCACAGACTTGAGATAGGCAGGTCATTCCACCAGATGGGAATGGTCCAGGAAAAGCTCTGTGAGAGTGATTTCATGCCTCTTTGTGATGGCACCACGAGGCGTTGTTCACTTGCAGAACGCAATGTTTCTGGAGGTTATGTAAGTCTGAACAAGCCAGTTTAGGTATATTGGTGCAGAACTGGTGGTTGCTTTGTAGGTGAGCACCAGTGTCTTGAATTTGATGCAAGCGGCCATTGGCAGCCAGTGCAAACGGATGAAGAGAGGCATAACGTGCGCTCTCTTCAGCTCATTAAAGACCATTCTCGCCGCTGCATTCTGGATCAGCTGCAAGTGTTTGATAGTGCATGCTGAAAGGCCAGCCTAGAAGAGTATTACAATAGTCCAGTCTGGTGAGAACAAGAGCTTGAACCAGGAGTTGTGCGGCCTGTTCTGATAGGAAGGATCTAATCTTCCTAATGTTGTATAAGGCAAATCTGCAGGACCGGGCTGTTTCAGTAAGGTGGTCAGTGAAGTTTAACTGGTCATTAATCACAACTGCAAGGTTCCTGGCTGTCCTGGATGGAGGTATGGTTGATGCTAAATCAAACAGAGATGAACAAAGAATTTTTTATGAAGTGCTGGGTTGGTTGAGACCACAAGTAGTTCTGTTTTTGCAAGATTGAAGGTGATGCTCCTTCATCCAGCCATAAATGTCTGTCAGGCAGGCAGTGATACGAACACCAACTGTAGGATCATCTGGTTGAAATGAGAAGTAAAGTTGAGTGTCATCAGCATAGCAGTGATAGGAGAAGCCATGTTTCTTAATGACAGAGCCTAATGATGATGTAGATGGAGAAGAGAAGTGGTCCAAGCACTGAGCCCTGGGGGAACTCCAGTAGCTAGATGATGTGACTTAGACACTTCACCTCTCCATGACAGGACCTACCTGAGAGGTAAGACTTGAACCACTGGAGAGCAGTTCCTGAGATACCCATCTTCTTAAGAGTTGACAGGAGGATCTGATGATTAATTATGTCAAAAGCAGCAGACAGATCCAGCAAGATGAGTACTGAGGATTTGGAAGCTGCCTTTGCCAGTCTCAGTGCTTTAGTTACTGAAAGTAGGGCAGTCTCGGTCGAGTGGCCACTTTTGAAGCTGGGTTGGTTGATATCTATGAGATTTTTGTGTTCAAGAAACATAGAGACGACTCTCAACTCATGAACACAACTCGCTCAAGTGTCTTCGCAGTGAGAAACCGATCTGTAGTTTTCTTAAAGTGCTGGATTCAGAGAGGGTTTCTTAAGCAGTGGGGTTACCCAAGCGTGCTTAAATACTGTGGGAAAGGTCCCTGTGTGAAGACAAGTGTTGAAAATGTGAGTGAGTGCAGGAGTAATTGAAGAACAAATGGCCTGAAGGAGGTGAGTGAGTAAAGGATCAAGCGGACAGGTAGTAGGGTGATTGGAAAGGATGAGTTCAGAGATTTCTGCCTCAGAGAGCAGAGAGAATGATGGGAGCATGTGTATGTTAGTTGCGGGCTGGTCTGGATAAAAGGGGGGAAAAAGCTGTCTAAGCAAGATTTTAGAGTGGAGCAAAGAGTGTCAGTAGCACTGTTAGAGTAGAGTGCTGAGAACTGTGCAGGTGGAGGAAATGAAGATGAAACATAGTGGACAGGCAAGAGGGAGGGAGCGAGCGAGCGTAGATTACACCGAAAGCTAATCTGCAGAGGAGTGTGTGTTTTGTCAGGAGTCAGTATGAGGTTAAGAGTGATGAGAAAGTGGTCTGAGGTGTGCAATGGAGAAACTAAAGTGTTGTCTGTGGCACAGTAGCATATGTAGACAAGGTTTAAATAGTTACCTGATTTGTGGGTAGCTGTAGTAGATTCTATCTTAAGGTCAAATGAGGTCAGTAGAGTGGTCAAGTCTGTAGGTATTTTTCAAGATGGATGTTGAAGTTAGAGGAGTTCCATCCTACATTTACATTTATGCATTTAGCAGGCGCTTTTATCCAAAGCGACTTACAACTCAGGAGTACAGGAAGCGATCTGTCAAGAAGAGGCAAAGAAACGCAAAAAGTGCCCTAAATACCAAGATTTGTATACTACTCAGAGTAGCAAAAAACAGAAAAGGGTAGAAGAAAAAGAAAAATAGATGAGGAAGAGTTTAGAGGGATTTTAAAAAAATAAATAAGATTAAGTGCTCATGGAAGAGATGAGTTTTACCTGTCTTTTGAATGAAGCGAGTGATTCTGTCGTCCGTATGGAGGACGGAAGATTATTCCACCAACCAGGAACAATGAATGAAAAAGTTCTGGAGAGGGATTTCATGCCTCTCTGTGATGGTACCACAAGCCTTCGCTCGTTAGCTGAGCGAAGGTTTCTGGTGGGGGTGTAGACTCATAGGAGTGAGTCGAAGTAAGAAAGTCAGGGAATTTAGAAAGTAACACATCCAACTCCTCCAAGAAGTTACCCAGGTGACCTAGAGGACGATAGACCACTACAACATGGATTTTAACAGGGTGAGTAATAGTAATTGAGTATGATTCAAATGAACTGGCCGATAGAGATGGTAAGGGATCAAATTTCCAATCATTTGAGATAAGCAAACCAGTACCCCCACCCCTCCCAATAGGCCGAGGTGTGTATGAAAAAGTAAAATTAGTTGAGAGGGCTGCAGGAGTGGCAGTATCCTCTGGTTTGATCCAGGTCTCAGTTAGGACCATGAGGCTGAGCTGTGAATGAGTCGCGATAGATACAATAAAATCTGCATTATTTACTGCGTGGCAATTCCAGAGACAAATTGGAATAGAGTTAAGTTGCAGAGGACCTAGGTAGACTATGCAGATTATTAGGATTGTGGCATCTCACGTGTACAGAGCGTGATTTACGAGTGTTAGTTGTAATGGTAGAGATTTAAAAGCACATGGTGAATACTAGGGGTTGCACTGACTAGTCAATCTTAATGCTCTGCCATGACCGCTTTAAGCTTGACGACGACTAGTCGCTGGCCTATAGAGGGCGCAACAGGATAAGCAATTTCCTGACACGCAGGCTCTGTTTTCCACAGTTAAAAATGACAAAAATGCATACTACGAGAGCTCTCCACAAGACATGTTTGATTATACCTTCTGGGTGCTCAAAATTTATCCGGAGAATGCACGCTTATTGTACACATAAGTTAATCGTCGTGTTAAAAGAATGCATGCTGCATTGCAACGCACTCACATAGCCGATCATGCAGAGATTGCACGCACATCACACAAACCATTTAGTAGCGCAAAAATGTATTGTCAACACTGTTCTGTGATTTATCTATAAAATTGCTTAGAAACTGAAAAGTTCTAGGATATTTTTCTTGATAACTAAAACTCACTGCTTCACTATTACTTGAGAGCTGGCAGGTAATAATGCTTGAGAACTAATTCACAGGCAATCACTCACTAATGCATTCATATACATATTATCTTCATTGTGCTACTTTATCTCTATCTTATTCAGAACGAGCAGAAATCTGTGAGAAATATAACCACCATAAGAAAAAAGAACTATTACAAAAGCTGTTATGTAGGACCAAGCCTGCTAGCCTGGTTTTACCAGACTCTCGTACATTTCATTTGTACATAGAGTCTGGCCACTCTCCATTGACAATGGTTTATTTCCGCGAAGGCGGGCACCCTGTTGAGGTTTAAAGCTATAGGATCTGCCCTGAGCCACTCTGGATCTGCCATAACCAATCGCTAACGTTTAGTCGTGACGTATGTCATGCGCCCTTCGCCTGTTTCACTCATGGAAATCCGACAAAATAAAAGTGCACATGTGCATGCCACCTCAGTAATAAAACTATAGGATAAAACCTAAAACTTGTGCATTCGGATTGTGATTTATTCACGCCACGGTGGAGAGGAGAGTATTGTGATCGGGAACGCGGCGCTCACGTGGTCCATAACATCATTGTATGCAGTAAATAAAATGTCATATGCTTGGTATGATAATAAATGCTGCTATAAATAACGGCCCAATTCAAATGTTTAAGTGCTTTTATTTTAATTTGTTTGAGCGGTGATTAAATATATTGCTCTTCTAAATACTTGCCAGCATTTTAAGGAAATACAAGTCTAGAAATGCATCCTAATAACAGCAAAGCAACCGTATGGTGTTCTGCAGTGGTCAAAAATGATTACAAACAGTGAATTTTGAAGTGATATATTGTTGAAAACTTAGAGATGTGGATTCGGACAGCTGTTACATCAACACGACCTTGCGTTTGTCAAAAGCAGTAGGTAACTCGGCCGGGGATTTTTCCGCGGGTGGTGAGAGACGGACGGCAATAAAATAACTGACCAGTCCCTGTAAATTAAATGATGGCAATACCTTCCGACCCCACGAGAAACAGTTACCGTCCGAATAGCTTCAGCCAACTCCTTCATCACTAACGAAGCGATCTGGAAAATCAAACTTTTCCCGAATTTACCCTGCTGGAGGGCCACAACATCATGGCCACCAACAAACCCCAGCAAAGACTGTTATTGCTCGGGGCTTTAACTTCTGGATATTCGGCAGCGGTGCCACAATGTAATGAATGGTTTAGTTTGCATCTTTCTCCGCAGCCATTACTGAACTAACGTTACATCTCAAACTAGCGCTCGACATCAACGTCATCGTTCTCAGCCACTCCCTCTGTTCGCTGATTGGACCGGTAAAAATGTGTTCGGAGAAAACCTAAGACTACACAGCAGTCCCAGACGTAGTACTGAAGGAAAATGAAAATTGAGCGGAAGTACGTAGGAGGGCAGAGCCAGGCTACAAGCCTGCAGCACCATTCTCAGAAACTGAAGCTTTCTCGCCTCAATTGACATTTTCTCCACCATGTCATATTCATATAACATATGGACCAAAGTTAAATGAATGAATGAATGAATGAAAGAGGCATTTATATAGCGCTTTCATATGTACTACTGTACACTCAAAGCACTTTACACTTATGACAGGGGTCTCTCCTCAACCACCACCAGTCTGCAGCATCCACTTGGATGATGCGACGGCAGCCACAATACAACGGCGCCAGTGTGTTCACCACACACTAGCGATAGTTGGAGAGGAGAGAGGGTAATAAGGAGCCAATTCATTGGGGATAATAATTAGGAGGCCATAATTGGTAAGGGCCAATCGAGGGAATTTGGCCAAGACACCGTGGTTACACCCCTACTCTTTACCAGAAGTGACATGGGATTTTTAATGACAGAACCTCGGTTTAACGTCTCAGATGGTCCCCCATCCAGGTACTGACCAGGCTCAGCCCTGCTTAGCTTCAGTGGTAAACCTTGGGCTACAGGGTGATATGGCTGCTGGCTGCAAAAGTTTCTGTATCACTATATTGCCAGTATAGTGCAGTATCTCTTAGTTTAAGTCTAGCCAATCTGCTTGGAGTCCAGTAGCATCTGTTAAAAATGTTATAATTAACCAACTGGGATTGAATTTCACGAACATTAGTATTAGTATTTTGATACAACCTGCATCCACATTTCTTCCTTGATCATCCCCCCTAAATCTCTTTCCCATGCCATTTTAAGACCAATTAATTTGGTTGCATTAGCATCTCTAATATTGGCATAGAAAGCTGAGGCCCCCCCTTTTTTGTTACCAAGAGCTGCATACAGACGCTGTACATCCGTTGGTTGGTCAGGACCATGTTTAAGGGATGCATGGAGACAATGTCTTATTTGGAGGCATCTCCAAAAGTCAATGTTTAATAGTTTGTAAGTTTGTTTCAAGTGATTAAATGAGACCACATGTTCACCCTCATACGTTATCTAAATACCATATTCCTTTGCTAGCCCACTGTATCCAGCAGAAAGGCCTCTTATCTATTCGTAATTTGGTGTTGTGCCATACCAAGGCTCTAGTTGTGACCCCTGGGTTTTGTTTTGAATGTTTGTGATACAATTTCCAGCTTTGCCTAGTAAATGTAAGAACTAGATTTTGGTCTGGTATTGGTCGAGCAAGCTGTGTCAAGAAGGCCTCCACTGGAACGTTGTATATTAGTTTGAAATAAGAAGCCCCATTTAATTCTGTCAAAGGCCTTCTCCGCATCTAAGGAGAAGGCCATGACAGGTTAAGTGTTACTTCTAGAACTCCACATAATATGAGATAACTATTACACCTTATCTGCTGAAGACCTAGCCCTGATTAAAACCGACCTGGGGCCACATTCACAAAACGTTTTATCTTACCACTAAGAGTTCTCCTAAATGACAGTAAAAGTTCTTAGTTACAAGTTCTCTCTTAAAACCTATTCGCAGAGCTGCTGAGAGCAACTTTTACTAAGGAATAGAGATAAGTCTTAAGCTACGAGTCAGGGCAAGGTTGACCTCGTTGCTATATGGATGATGTCATCACACATGCTAACTATGACCACAGTGATTGGCTGATAGGGTGGAGTCTCTGTCAGTGATTTAATTATAGAAATATTTTGTTGAACCAGGTTTTATGTTGCTATATTCAAATAAAATGTTTAAAATAAAGCTGGGCATATGCTGTGCTATTTTTGTAAAATTTAGAGCCAAATTCGGACTCATGCGACTCTTTTTTTGGGTTGTGCAGATTTTCAGGTTTATCGTGCGTTGTTTGTTGTTAGGTGTTTGTGCAGTGTACAGGGGGGAACGAGAGGTGACAAACCTCTCCCGATCGGGAATCGGATAGTTGGATGAATTTCTGGTGTGTCAGAAATTCTGGGCGCCACTTGTGAGGTTATCGCAAAGCTGAAGCAAAGCCACAAACTGATTGCCATATTTTTAAGTTTAACCATTGAATTTTTAAAAGCAGCAAGGAAGAAAACGAAAATAGGGAGATCATTCTAAACCACCGTACACAGCATATCCAGTTCCTCTTCAGCTAGTTGATAATTCATTTAGGGCTATTTGTTTTACTTTCACACTTTATGTATTTAATTATTTACTTTCATTTAATAATAATTAATATTTAGCCTACTTAATCGTATTATGAATGGAAGTGTGAACCGTTGTCCATCCTTTGACACAATGGCCCTCATTTATCAATCTTGCGTAGAAACGGGCGTATATGTTGGCGTAAGATTATGCTTACACTCCTCTCACCGCCTGATTTATGAAGCTGTGCGCACCTCTGCAATCCAGGTGTACACAATACCTGCCCTTGATAAATGCAGCGGCTGAAAACGATCGTCATTAAAATAACATGCCCCTATATATTCAAGTCTCTGCCTCCCCCACGCCCTCTTTTTACGCCATGGACACACGAAAGACGGCAAAGAAGCAAAACTTCTCAGACGTGGAGATCGGGCGCGTCTTAATCAATCTCACTAGTCCAATATTCAGGGCACTGATTAGGACATAAGTCAATGGGCTGACTCCCTGATCAGTTCCCTGACTAGTGGACTAGTGGGATGATTGAGACACGCCCACCGAGACCATCACCAGGGAAGTGGAAAAAAACAAAATTGTTTTATTTGGGAGTTTAAAGAGTGGGATTAAAGGCACCCCACAAAAAAAAGAAATATGGACCCAAATTAATTTTGAAAATTTTGAAAAGTTTTTCAATAAACTCAGTTTAAATAGCTGTTTGGATGATAAATTACCTATCACAATGCATTATTTTACTGCACTTGTTTGATTTAATTTCGTATCACGGCACATGTATTGGGGTGTACGATATGATGATGATGTGATGTGGAGTAGCCTACCATTCATTCACATTAATAATTGCATGACAATTTGTAAGATTCTTTTTATTATGATTATTATTAATGGATAGATTGATTGATAATTAATTATTATTATTATTAATTATGCTTATTGTTATTTAGAAGAAGAATGCCATTATTATTTATTATTATTATTATTATTATTATTATTATTATTATTTAGAAGAAGAAGAATGTAATATTTATTATTTTGTCAGTCTGAATTGTTTAGTCCCAGTCTGTGCGCAGCTGCCACACAGGCTCACAACTGGAGGAATACATGCCTCAAATGCTTTGGTAGTCACACAAATTAAACATTGAAGTCTACGTTGCACAAAAATAAACACCGAAGTTTATAATTACTATTTTGTTGTTGTTGTTTTTTTACAGTGGGTCATAATATAGCATATCTTTTTCAGTGCGTTTTGTGATGTTAGGAATAGTTTTTCTGCACATTTTCGCACTAACTCAAAACGTGCGTACACCACCTCCTGAGCTGGCGTAGGATTTGAGCATGCCGTACGCCAACATCCATATTGATAAATCTCAAAGTCACCGTGGGTTTGGGTGTATGCAAGGTGTACGCTGGAAATTTGGTGTACGCACTTTTGATAAATGAGGGCCAATGTGATGTCCATTCTCTTTATTTCACAGTAATATACTGTACTGGCAGCTGTGGTTGGCAGTAAAATGCAGTTGTTTACAGTACTTTGCCATACATGATTTTGCACTTCATTACCATTAAATAACATTTTACTCTGTTTTATTCCCCCCATCTTAACTCTTTAAACCCCACAGCAAAATCTTCAACACTGTTAGTTCACAGTATGTTCATGTAGGTTACTTTCTCAAAAATGACAAATATTAACCAGAAAGAATTGTTTTCTATGGTATATTACTGTTTTAATGGAAAATATAATTTTAATGTTGAAATTTGGCCATTTACAGCTTTATAAATTTACAGGTTATTTTTGTCTTTTTTTTTTTACAGTGTATGTGTTTTTGTGTCGTTCAACCACTGCTGTGTGTGGGGGGTGTGAAGGTGGAGGTGGTAGTGATAGTTATAACACCTGTGCACATAGAGTGTAGAGAGGAAGACAAGCAAGGTCAGAGATGTGTCTTTAGATTCAGAGAACTGAAAGACAAACTGAATGCAAATACAGACAGGGCACATTTATTGTGGAATAGAAGGCAGACAGTTTTCAAGGAATAGTTCACCCTTGTCACTTCAAACCTGTCACAGATATACAGTATTTCATCCAAAAAAAACCTAACAAAGACCAAATTATATGAAATGGTCATTGACAAAAAAGCTAAAGTGACATGTTTTTTTTCCACAAATGATCATCCGTCTTGGATAAAAAATAAATAAAAAAAATTCAACAACTCACTGGACATTTCACTTTGAAAGCGTCGCAAAATATGGTAGAAGAATTTTCCAATGAGGTTGAGAATTTTCCTTTCATATTCACTACATTTGTCCATGTATAGATTGACCATTTCATGTCCTGTCTGGAAAGGAATAACAAGAAAGGGTAAGATTTTGTTTGAGAGTTTTGTTTGGCCACAAACCAGTATAATTAATGCATTAGGCTCCTGTTCATCTGAGAATCATAACTTCTCCAGGATTAGTGCATATTAAGCAGGATCTTCATCAGGTACCCTGTTAGTCATCCCACACTCTTTCAGAGTTGAGGGTTTTCAGCTGTGTCTTTTGATCTCTTCTCATTTCATAATGTTCTGCACCTTGCTGACTTTTCTGGCATTTTTATACCTGCTGAATTCAAGCAAAATGAAAAGAGTAAAAGTTGTCCTTGATGTTTTTTTCAAAATGGATGCTTTCCAACCAAGGATGCGTCTCATCACATCATTTGCTTTGATGTACCAGCATGCAAATGATGTACACGTATAACCAGGGTGCAGACTACAGGGGAGCTGGGGGGAGCTCCGCTGCCCTTAATAAAACATGGTCTCCCCTGAAAGCGTGATTTGTGAAATTTAGATTTACAATGTGTTATTTTGATGTCCATTTTAAGTTTTGCGTAATGTGGTTATCTGTAACGGATTCACAGAGGCAGGATTCAAAAGCAAGTAATTAGTTTATTTGACGGATAGTGTCACAGAAGTCAAAACTCAGAACACTGAAGAAGTCTGGATAAGACAGAGCAGTGAGAGAGGCTCTGTTGGCGACACGGGCAGGCTGTGAGCAGCTGTGACTCGGGAGGTCGGTACAGGTAATCCGGGAAGGGATCCAGCGTTTCACGGAAGGGGGAAACGACAACCAACACGGAGACACAAGGGGAAACATCCAACAACGCTCTGACAAAGACAAGAGAGAAACAGAGAGACTAAATAGGGTGAAGGTGATGAGTTGCAGCTGGTGCAGGTGATCAGCCACAGGTGCATGATGAGCCAATCCCAGGCTCCGCCCTCACCTACATTCAACACGCACCCAAGAGTGAGACAGGGAATCCATGAACCGTGACAGTACCCCTCCCCCTAGGAGCGTCCCCTGACGCTCCCAGCCGACCTTACCTGTTGATTGTAATCATCAATAAGGGAGTGATCCAGAATGTCCCTAGCAGGAACCCAACTTCTCTCCTCCGGACCGTAACCTTCCCAGTCCACCAAGTACTGGAAACCGCGTCCCCTCCGTCTAGAATCCAGAATGCGATTAACCGAATAAGTTGGTTCCCCATCTACGAGTCGCGGCGGTGGGGGAACCGGGACTGGCGGATTAAGGTGGGAGTGAAAAACAGGTTTGATTTTGGATACATGGAAGGCGGGATGAATCCTCCTGTACGCCGGAGGGAGTTTGAGGCGGACTGTCACCGGACTAATGATCTTGGTGACAGTGAACGGGCCGATAAATTTGGGAGCAAGTTTATTAGATACGGAGCGGAGAGGAATGTTCTTGGTAGAAAGCCACACTTTTTGACCGACGACGTAAACGGGAGGCTTAGACCGGTGGCGATCGGCTTTAGCCTTGGTGCGCGCTCCCACCTGGAGCAGAGTCTCACGGGCTCTGGTCCATGTGCGATGACACCTCTGGATAAAGGCGTGAACAGAGGGGACCGCGACCTCGGAATCCAGACTAGGAAAAATAGGTGGCTGGTAACCTACACTACACTCAAATGGCGAAAGGCCCGTAGATGACACTGGTAACGAGTTATGAGCGTACTCAACCATAGAGAGTTGCTGGCTCCAGGATGAAGGATTCTTGGATACCAAACATCGCAACACTCTCTCCAGATCCTGATTGGCTCTCTCGGTCTGACCGTTGCTTTGGGGGTGATAACCCGAAGACAGACTAACCGTGGCTCCTAGTAATTTACAAAACTCCTGCCAAAATTTGGACACAAATTGGGAACCTCTGTCGGAGACCACGTCCATCGGGAGGCCATGTAACCGAAAGACGTGATCTACTACAGATACCGCTGTCTCCTTGGCTGAGGGTAATTTGGGCAAGGGAATGAAATGTGCTGCCTTCGAGAATCGGTCCACGACGGTCAAAACGACCGTCTTGCCCTGGGAGGGCGGGAGGGCGGTAACAAAATCTAGAGCGATGTGGGACCAGGGTCTCGAAGGAACAGACAGCGGCTGAAGTAACCCCTGGGGAGGTTGGTTAGATGTCTTACCAACCGCACAGACCGAGCAAGCCAAAATGAAACTGCGAATGTCGCGAGCCATAAGTGGCCACCAAAATCGTTGCTTTATTAAACTGCAAGTGCGGTTTACCCCTGGATGACAGGCAATGTTGGAACAGTGACCCCATTTGAGGACCTCGGATCTTAACCCCTCCGGAACGAACAAACAACTCGGTGGGCCGCCGGGCGGGGGCGTTACCCCTTCTAAGGCCACTTTGACCTTCGATTCGATCTCCCATGTGAGTGTAGAGATAACTATCTTCTCTGGCAAAATACACTCGGGAGTAACCGGGCGTTCGGAAGCATCAAAAATACGAGATAAAGAGTCGGGTTTGATGTTTTTAGACCCGGGGCGGTACGAGAGAACAAAGTCAAAACGTCCGAAAAAAAGTGCCCACCGAGCCTGCCTGGAGTTGAGTCTTTTAGCAGATCTAATATATTCAAGGTTCTTATGATCCGTCCATACAATAAAAGGTACCCCCGACCCTTCAAGCCAATGACGCCACTCCTCCAACGCTAACTTGACGGCCAACAACTCTCTGTTACCAATGTCATAATTGCGTTCGGCAGGAGAAAGACGATGGGAGAAAAACGCGCACGGGTGCATCTTGTCATCTGAGGGGCAGCGCTGTGAAAGAACCGCTCCTACCCCCACCTCTGACGCGTCGACCTCTACCACGAACTGACGTGTGGGATCAGGGGCGACTAAGATGGGAGCCGAAACAAAGCGGCTTTTCAGTTTGGCGAATACAGCCTCGGCTGTATCGGACCACCTGAACGTCATTCGGGGAGAGGTCAAGGCAGTCAGAGGTGCGGCTAGTTGGCTGAAATTGCGAATAAAACGCCGATAGAAATTGGCGAACCCCAGAAACCTCTGTAGGGCCTTACGGGAATCTGGACTTGGCCAATCCATCACAGCCTTAACCTTGTCGGGATCCATGCGCATTCCTTCCGATGACACGATGTACCCTAAAAAAGGAACAGACTGTGCATGAAAAGCGCATTTCTCCGCCTTGACAAAAAGCCCATTCTCTAGCAACCTCTGAAGCACTAGTCTGACGTGTCGAACATGTTCCTGGAGAGACGAAGAAAAAATCAAAATGTCATCCAGGTAGACATATATGAATTGGTCGACCATGTCTCTCAACACATCATTGACGAGTGCCTGGAAAACCGCTGGGGAGTTGGAAAGGCCGAAAGGCATGACCAAGTATTCAAAATGCCCCCTGGGGGTGTTAAATGCGGTTTTCCATTCATCCCCCTCCCTGATGCGAACCAAATGATAAGCGTTACGTAAGTCCAACTTCGTGAAGACGGATGCTCCCTGTAACCTCTCGAAAGCTGAAGACATCAACGGCAAAGGATAGGTATTCTTTACCGTGATGTTATTCAGCCCTCGGTAATCAATGCAAGGTCGCAGAGAACCATCCTTCTTCCCCACGAAGAAGAACCCCGCCCCCGCTGGAGAAGAGGAAGGGCGGATGAATTTGGAGGCTAGAGAATCAGAAATATATTTCTCCATGGCCTCCCTCTCTGGAATAGAAAGAGAGTATAGTTTGCCCTTAGGCGGAGACTTACCTGGGAGTAAATCTATAGCACAGTCATAGGGACGATGCGGAGGGAGAGAAGCAGCTCGGGACTTACTGAACACTTCCTTCAGGTCGAGGTACTCCGGAGGCACGTTAGACAGATTCACCGTCTCACTCTGAAAAACAGAACGAGAAACAGACGAACAAGCAGACACCAAACAAGACTCATAACATTTCTCACTCCACGCAGACACAGAGTTTTGTCCCCAGTCAACCCTTGGATTGTGTAACTCCAGCCAAGGGTGACCGAGGACAACGGGAGCCAAAGGGGAGTCCAGGATGAAAAATGAAATGCGTTCTGTGTGGTTGCCGGAAGTGATCAGTGTAAGTGGTTCAGTGGTGAATGAAATGTCAGGGAGAACTTGTCCGTTGAGTGCGTTGACAGAAATGGTGTTCTTGAGTGCAATGGTGGGTATGTTAAGTTTGTGAGCAAGGGCAGAGTCAATGAAGTTACCTTCCGCTCCCGAGTCGAGGAGGGCGAGGCTGGAATAATCCTGAGCTGCCCACAGCAATCTCACCGGGAGGAGAGTGGAGGATGAGGTCTTTTCCACGGAGATCCCGCCCGACAGTAGCCTTCCTTTTACCGCCGGGCGTGGTCTTTTACCGGGCAGGAGTCTAGCAGGTGTCCGTTCCCGCCGCAGTACAGGCAAAGACCACGGGATCTCCGTCTCGCCTTCTCCTCCCGGGAGAGCCGAGCTCGACCCACCTGCATGGGCTCCGGGTCGAAGGTGTAGCTGACCGCATCCGTAGCGCTGGCCTGAGGGCATTCGACACTCCCATGCTGAGGCTCCATCCTGGACCTCAGCCGACTCAGACGAGCGTCCACCCTCAAAGCAAGGTCAATGAGACCGTCAATCTTCTCCGGAAGGTCGATGGCGAATATCTCCTTCTGGATGCGGTCAGCCAGCCCATGCAGGAACATGTCCCACTGTGCCTCCTCGTTCCACTTGCACTCGGCGGCCAGGGTGCGGAACTCGATGGAATAATCCGAGACCGAGCGGTTACCTTGGTGGAGCTCTGCGAGTTGACGTGCCGCTTCTCTTCCGGTCACCGCTCGGTCAAACACCCTTCTCATCTCTGCCGCCAGCGTCTGGAACGAGGAGCAGCAAGGATGTTGGTTCTCCCACACCGCCGTTCCCCAAAGTGCGGCTCGTCCGGAGAGCAGGGTGAGGACGAATGCCACCTTGGATCTTTCCGTGTTGAAAGTCTGCGGTTGAAGAGCGAAAAACAAGGAACACTTGGTAAGGAAGGCTCTGCAATAATTGCTCTCACCGGCATAACTCTCGGGGGTAGGCAGACGTGGTTCCGGTTGCCGCGATGTAGATGGTGTGTGGGGAATCGGCGGTGGGTCGGGCACAGTGGGACCGACGAGTTGTTGCATCTGTTGGGTCAGCTCGGCCACCCGTGCCACCAAGGTGTGTACTGCCTGTCCTGTGGCAGTTAAGTTCGCCTCCTGCTGGTCCAGTCTCTCGTTGCTGCTGGTCAGTAGGGCGTTGATACTCGCTGAATCCATGGTTGGTCAGAGCGTTCTGTAACGGATTCACAGAGGCAGGATTCAAAAGCAAGTAATTAGTTTATTTGACGGATAGTGTCACAGAAGTCAAAACTCAGAACACTGAAGAAGTCTGGATAAGACAGAGCAGTGAGAGAGGCTCTGTTGGCGACACGGGCAGGCTGTGAGCAGCTGTGACTCGGGAGGTCGGTACAGGTAATCCGGGAAGGGATCCAGCGTTTCACGGAAGGGGGAAACGACAACCAACACGGAGACACAAGGGGAAACATCCAACAACGCTCTGACAAAGACAAGAGAGAAACAGAGAGACTAAATAGGGTGAAGGTGATGAGTTGCAGCTGGTGCAGGTGATCAGCCACAGGTGCATGATGAGCCAATCCCAGGCTCCGCCCTCACCTACATTCAACACGCACCCAAGAGTGAGACAGGGAATCCATGAACCGTGACATTATCTTGGATTATTAGGTTTAACATTGAAAAAATATATACATTCATGCATGACGGCGATTTAAACTCAGTTCACTTCAAAAAAGATAACTATACATGCTATCCTTGTCATCAGCAGGAAGGTGTGGTGGCGCTGCGAGGCAAATTCCATTCATGTTTAGTACAAGTTAACACAAAGATTTGTAGAAAAAATATAAACAAATATCCACTTCTTGGATTTCTGGACGAACAGCAAAGGAAACTGACCCCTTGTTGTGGCTGGGTTGTTATCGGTCTGTTTGACTATCTTAAGACTAATTGAATGGCAAAATGATGGTACTCTTCTGTAGCCTGACAAGTAACTTTAACCAATGCTTGTGTGAGCTCAAAGACAGCCTTTGTTTCTAGACTATTTGTGGGTGGCTGTTTGACGTATCACATTGTGTCGATAAAGTTTAATAGGAATGTTATTAACTAGTGATTTATCCTATATATTGCATGCTTAAAGCAAATAGTGCATACACTTGTAGCTGTTATGTATTTTTTAAAATCCTCTTTTGAAGATAATCATATGGACACACTGCATATGTGACAGAAGCAACAAAACAATGCATTTGAAATTATGTTTTCTGTGAATGATAAACCTCTTATGGTTGAGGGTACAAAACTTTTCCCAAGACGTGCTTTTTGTGGGGTAGTTGTCTATATCTGCGGCCTGAGGGGAGAGAGGTGAAGCATGAGTTGAGAAGGTGGCTGGGATTTTGTATTATGGTATTTGCTCTGAAAGTGGTGGCGGTGTTAATGAGGGCTGACAGGTTGGGAATGGAAAGACCAATTATTTTTGAGTAGTTGTTAGAGATTTGATGGAGCTTGTTTGTATTGGTGAGAGAAAGCATGGTGAAATAGCAGGTGGTACAGTAAAGGAGAATGGGTTCAATGATTGGAGGGCATTGATAGAGATGGGGCAGTGAGAGTTGAAGAGTCAACCCTCTGAACTCTGAGGTGTTTTCTGGGCACTGGATGTGTTTTGACATGCCCTGACATTTGTGCTTATTTCTGTTACTTTTATCGGCTAAAGTAAAGATTACTCTGTATTCATTTCAAGCTCTACTACAATAATATGTGAGCAGCATGTAAAAGTGTGTAGTTTCGAGATAATGATGTTTATGCATGTTTTGTGGATAAAGTATTTGAAGTCACTGAAAAAAGGCCATAAAACTCATACTGAATATTTGTTCATATTAGACAACCCATATTTTTATATTAGAATATTAGACTTATTAGAATATTAGACTTTTGAAAACTTCTAGCCTATGTGATCTAGTTTTGCTTCAAAACGATGTAAAAACCCCACCCACTCATTCACATAAAACAATATATTGATTTAAAATCCATGAGACGTGTCAGGAAGGCTTATGTGGGGAAGGCGTAAATATTGATGTTTCACACATGGAAAGACAAAGACCCACCTCTGAAGGCCAAATCAGCTGAATGGGCTTGTGAGAGAACTTGAACGTGTGGAAGAAAATTGTTGTGTTTGTTTGCAATTATTTACAACAACATTATGCAAATATACACAATGAAGAACAAAAAGTCAACACTGTGACATTGCTGATATCAGGAGCAACTGGGGCTGGAGCACAGAGGCCCAGGGGGAGTACAGGATTTTTTTTTGTTGTTTTTTTTAAATGCATTTAAGAGTGGACTTCACTGAAAGACAGACAGGAGAACACACATCCTGTTTCCTGTTTTGCACATCCAGTTTTCAGATTTAAAAGTCTAGATAGAGTAGGCTTTAGACAAAGATCAAAGGCAGGCAGCAAAGAATCGTAAATGGTAGTCCAAGGCAGAGTCAAAACACAGGCAGAATATATATGGGAAAATAACACTCAGAAATGCAGACAGGGCAAACACAACTTCACACTGAACGACTATACACACAGGGTTTAAATAGTCTGGTGATATGGATCAGGCGTGCAGTAATCAGTTCCAGCATGTGGGTTTCTGGGAAATGGAGTCCGAAACCAACACTAGCACTCAGGTGAGTGAGACCTCAGGTGGCCGACGGCGGAATCTTTACTGGCGTTTGTGACACGTGCGATGCCTGCTCACTGACTTTGGCCTTATATCATCCATTCAGCTGTCACTTTACTTTGCGCGAGGCCCTGTGCAGTTGCACACTTGGCACAGTCCTTGCGATGTACTGGCTGTCTCTATACCTTAGGGTGAAGTGGGCAACAGATTAGTCATGGGCGGACTGGCAGAAAATTTCAGGCCGGAAAACGCACAACCATCTAGGCCATCTCATACTCTCACAACACATTTTGGAACCACAGAGAACCATATTTTTTGTATGGTCATCACATAAAAAAAGGTTTAAATCTATAAGGCCGTGGAAAATAATTCAAGGTTCTCTCTTGAACTACATCTCCACTTCCTTTCCTTCCCACTTATCTTAATTTTCCCTGATATACCTCTGTCTCGACTCTCTCCCTTGTCTACTTTTTACTTATTTTTTTCTTTTTGTACCTGTCACTTCTTCAGCAGGCAGGAGGTCAAGAGGAAGACCAAAGAGGAGGTTTATGAAAGTAGTGAAGGAGGACATGAAAGTAGTCGGTCAAGAACGTGTCATATGCACGCCATAAAGTGCGTATCATATGCACGCGAAAAACCGCGTACCATATGCAGGTCAAAACTCATTTTGGCGTATACATTCCACGAGATTGCAAACTCGTACTATTTATACCCATGACCATGAGATCGTGTTGGACTGAGAGAAGAGGATACAGAGGATAGGAATAGATAGAGGCAGATGATTCGCTGTGGCGACCCCTGAAGGGAAAAGCCGAAAGAAAAAGAAGAAGACTTCTTTTTCAGCTGGTCAATCGTTATGAACAGAACTCTCTCAACGTTGCAAAAAATAAATAAAATAAAACACTGTAATTTGTTTGCACAGAATCTACATTTATTTTAGGTAAATTCCGTAAGGTCCATCCGTTAGCCCAGTGCTTCTCAAACTTTTTTGGTCATGCCCCCCTTTGAAACCTATGAAACCTATGAAAAAGCCAATGCTTGAAGATTTTCAAATGAATCTGTATTGCCTTGCTCAAGTTTCCTGCTCCACATCTCCAATTTTCGGACGAATGAGTTGACTTGGTCTGCCAGATGTGGTAGGTGTTTGTCTTTGTCCTGCAGCTGAAGGTTTAATTAATTCATCGTGTCATTTGCAATATTAAATATTCGTCTTGATATTGTGTCATTAGACACTGGGATAGTCTTTAATTTCGTGACACTCGCCTCATCAAGCATAACTGACACCATATCCATATCAGCGGGCAGAATCAATTCTTCTGCAATCGTGTGTGATTTCTTGCATTGTGCAATGCGATAAGCAATTTTATACGAAGCCAGTTGTGCTTTCGTTGTTGCTGAAGTGGCTTTTACAAAATTACTTTGCTGCCCACGACATTGATCAAGTTTTCTTTTAAAAAACTCAAGTGGCTTTTGAACATAATTTGGATGTACCATCTCAATGTGTCTTCTTAATTTGTAAGGTTTCATGCAGTCTGCTGCTAGCGTTTTAAGACATAGGACACATGGGCCTCTCCTCTTCGCCAACAACATTAACAGTGAAGCCGAGAGCAAAATATGCCTCATCATATTTTCTGCATTTAGCTTTTAAATGACCAGCACATGCCTGGGATGTCTGTGAGACCTCATCTACTGCTTTTCTCTTGCCTTTTATAAAGCGATCCATCTTCCATGGGATGTCAGTTAACTTGACAGTTGTTGTTGTTGTTTTTGTTTTTTAAATGTCCTGCGCCCCCGCTAAGTCAATTGCCGTTTTTTTTTTTTTTTTTTTTTATGTCCCGCGCCCCCCCTGCAGTACCTGTGTACGCCCCACACTTTGAGAACCACTGCGTTAGCCCAAGGATGGAATCTAACGGCCTGGTCGAAGGACTTCTGCGTGTAAGGCTTTTCAGCATTAATTCACTTAATTTAGTGATATCGAATTTCAAATCTGACTCCATTAATAACTTTTATCTGACTCCAATTCTGTGACTTTCTTCAATTTTTTACGTTTTTAACTTAACAGCTGATCATAATTTTAGTTGTGATTTAATTTAGATCGTTGATTTCACTTAGTATCTCTTATCTTCAAATATTCGTTACTACATGGGACCAGGAGTCGTGCTTGCGATTAATTACATTACCTCACGGACACAAATTATTCAGTTCTGTTATTATAGAGGATTGCAGAGTGAACTATTTTACCTTTAAGTGAGGTAAAATACACAGGCTTTCTCATTACAAAAAAGTGTTATTGGAACAGTAATAATGGGAACTGCAATGTATTAATTACATTAATAACAGCATTCGTGGGGTCTTCTGTATAAATCTGCCCTGACAGAAAGATTTGTGGAAACTCCTACAAACTCCTCATGCGACACTCCTAAAATTAAAGGGGTACTTCAGCGCTGTGAAGATGAATCTGTATTTAAACTGGGTGATCAATGTAGTAGAAATGTGAAATTATTTTTGAATTTGGTGCTTTTTAGACTGAAAAAAGACAGAAAATGTATTTTTGTCTGATGGGGATAAAAGACTACATTTCCCAGAATGCTTCGCTGCCCTGTGAGGCCATTCCCAAAGCCACCAAATTGATTACTGTGACTGAGTTGGAGAAGACACTACAATTAAAAACTGAACGTGTCTGTTCAATATAATGAGTGAGTCACCGTGCGAGAATCACAGCACTGAGCACTAACTGCAGGAGTGAGATAAATGAGCTCTCATTATGAGAGCTGAGGTAATCGCGACTACACTCGCGGCATACATTCACAACGCGAGTTCAGTCTGGCGCGTTTCAGTTCATACCTTTGCAAGCTTAGGGTTAGAGTACACAACTGTCCACATACAAATATAAAATAGAATTACAACGTAATATGAAAGTAGTTTCAAAGAGTCATGATATCTGGCACAATACATACCATGTGTGTGAGTGCCACTAGGGCACATACACATGGGGGTTCTGGCTACAGAATGTTCCCCAATGGCAGCTCTTCTATAGACCAGAACAAAGGATTGTAAACATTTGCAACACAACATCTGGTTTCGAGGGAGAGGTTTTAGATATCTTTGAAGAGACCACTCAAAGAGGAGCCCAGAATTCTCAAAAGTTTCAATCTTTCTCATCCTACTAGTGACTACAGTGAAATTGAGACAAACTGACCAATCACACTGAGACCTTTAAAAAGACACCACACATGAAAGGGATAAAAAATAGATTCACAAAATACATAATCTGAGGTATATTTGCATTGTGTGACTTGAATGATGTGGGAGAGGGGAAAGGGGCAGGGAAGTCACACTCTTTCTGTGAGGTCTTCTGTCCAGATTAGTGAGTTATATTGCTTTATTGGAGGGCGTTGGATCTCAGATTTAGTCTTAACAGTAAAACCCATTCTTACAATTCAAAGTATCACATTAGGACAATGTGTTGTTTTATTTTAAAATGTCTTAAATATCCAATATTTAACAAAACTGAACAAGTTATTGCATTATTACTAATATTTGTTGTGTTGTTGTCTGCCCTATCTCCCTCCAAATGTATAAATTGATGTGAATGTCTGCTAAATTACTACTGTAACTTTACAATAGATGATAATTATGCCATTTAACTAGGGATATCCCGATCCGATCACGTGATCGGAAATCTGGCCCGATAACGTGATTTCAGGATTAGAATGGGACGTTACATCCCGATCAGGACTCGGGTATATTCTGGGGTGAGGTGAGCAGGGGTGTGGTGTAAAAGGTACGCACTTAAACCGCGGTTCATCTCACATCTGATGACGCATCAATAATATGGGTTGTAACTTGAAAATAATGCTTTAAAGCCAACCACGGTACCCTTTTACAGGTGAAACTGACTGGCATTTGAAGCCCTGAAAAGGTCAGTAATTTTGATGTATTTCACTCCTTCTTTGAGAGCTTTCCCTCAACGCTGCTGTTTCCTTGAGTCCTTCACACTGATTATTACTCTGTTTGAAACGGTTTAGCGAGACGCATAACTCACGTGAGCTTAATCGTAGTGTTGCCAGTCGAGACTAATCGTTTCATGATGTACTATCAATTTATTTTAGATTGCCGGACTCAGGAATTATCACTTTAGTGCATTGGGGCAATTATATATTATTTAAAAGACAATTATATTTTATATAATTTATTAAAAAAAGAGAGAAGGGCAGTCCGGGCCTGAGTTTAGTGAATGTGTGCTGTTGAATCATATTGAAGGTGGAGCTAAAACCTATAAAACGAATCCTGGCATAATGTGATGAGAATATAAATTCTGAATAATGAGGTATTGGATTGGATATTGGACCACCTCCTTAGCCAGCCTCCTGAATTTCTGAACAAAAAAAGGAGACGCAAACCAGTGACCTTGATACAAATCCCCCGAAGACGTCTACGAGGAAAGAAACGAGAAAAAAAGATCAAACGTTCTACTGTTTTAGTAATGTTATTCATAACCTGAGTTCATCTCGGTACGCTTGAGTTATGGAAATTGGACCTCTAGCACATAAACCGACAACGCGAGTGAGAGGAGATGCGAGATGAAGGGGCAGCGGAATAATGTGCATTGTGAAGTTTAAGTGGCTGAGCAGGGATAGGAGTTTGCGTTTGCAAAAGTTTGAGCAGTTTATGAGGGTAGATGAGACAAGGATTATTATAATTATTTTTTCCTTGGGCAGAGAAGCATCTAAATCGACTAAATCTAGATTAATGCAGAAGAACTCAATGGATGTGGCAGGGGCCATGTGGCAGCGGCCATTTTTTTCCTGGGCGATGGGAATTCCGAGCTCAGAAAAACGTTTTAAACTCTAAGGATATGCACAGCTGGGATGGCTTCAGGATGCGAGATGACTAAAAAATAGGAGGAGGTGAATAAGGTGAGAAACTGCATAATAAGACAAAAACCAACAATAGCTTCTGATAACATGCCGGAAGTCTGCTTTTGTATTTGAAAGCGTACACGTGAAGTAGAAAGCGTCAAAATGGGTGATCATGAAGCCACACTTGACATCTTTTTTAGTCAAATTGTCTACAATGTTGGGCTCTGCGAGAGCAGATTGGAGATTGACAGATAGCGGGCATTCTACACCAGGTTTAAAACCGTGTTTGAGGCCAGACAGCAGATAATTAGTGAAATTGATATCCAGGTGGTGGGATAATTCCCCTTACAAAAAATAGTAATGTAGTGAGATGGACTTTTTAACAACATCTTTAGTACATTTTATGGGTCTTGAGAGAGGAAATGTCATTGCTGCCAATGGAGGCCTTTCTGAGCCATCGGATTTCAACAAAAATATCTTCTTTTGTGTTCTGAAGATGAACGGAGGTCTTACAGGTGTGGAATGACATGAGGATAAGTAATTAAAGGGTTACTTCAGCGATTAGCATATGGCTTTGTATCAGTAGAAACCCTGAAGAATATTCAAATGATTGTGCTTTCCCCCTTCATATCCCCCTGAGACAAGAGATTTATGCATTTTATTTCTGGAATAATTCCTCCTATGATGCATATCATAGGAGGAATGTTTGGCCAAAGGCTAAAGACTACAGCCAGCAGAGGGAGCCATTTCCGCATGTTTTGAATCTGCGCATTGGGGAATGGGAGATTACACTCAGCTGGCAGGGAGAGCTCAGCTCGCAGCTACAGGCACTCATTTAAACGGAGATATGGTGAGCAATGTAAGTCTTTTAACTTCTCAAATTAATTTCTATGAAAGTTAAGCTTGCAAAGGCATGAACTGAAACGCGCCAGACTGAACTCGCGTTGTGAATGTATACCGCGAGTGTAGTCGTGATTACATCAGCTCTCATCACGAGAGCTCAGCTCATTTATCTGACTCCTGCAGTTAGTGCTCAGTGCTGTGATACTCGCGCGGTGACTCACTCATTATATTGAACAGACACGTTCAGTTTTTAATTGTAGTGTCTTCTCCAATTTAGTCACAGTAATCCAGTAGGTGGCTTTGTGAATGGCCTCACAGGGCAGCAAAGCATTCTGGGAATTGTAGTCTTTCATCCCCATGAGACAAAAATACAATTTCTGTCTTTTCTCAGTCTAGAAGGCACCGAATTCAAAAATAATTTCATATTTCTACTACATTGATGACCTAGTTGAAATACAGATTCATCTTCACAGTGCTGAAGTACCCCTTTAATGACAGAATTTTCATTTTGAGGTGAACAGACCCTTTAAAAACACATGTATCTTTCCAGTGGAGAAGTACCCCTTTAAACTTATCCCTCCAAAATATCCCATCTAATGTATATTTTTTGTATTAACTTTTTCTCATAACAGTTTAGAGTCTTTCATTTAAATTCACTCAAACTAAATATAAAACTACCAGTAAACAATTAAACATTTCCTTTCCTTTTGTGAGAGCTAAAATCCTACATAAACGGCTTCAGCAATGCTGCAACAAGTTTCATATTCATTTCCATATTTTGCAAAAAGCAAACATTATGTTTATAGAGCTCCAGTAACAATCTCAGCACTGCATGAGTGAGCTGTAATAGCCCGTTCTCCAACCTGCAATTATGACTCATTTTCTAACCTCACATAACAAGGAATACAGATCGCAACAAAGCTTTGCTTCAAATGCATAATGAAGAGCTTTATGTCATCTGTCAGCCCCTTTTAAGTACTCCCAAGACTAGCACCACACAGTAATTGGTTACTGTGCATGTTAATGAAGGTGAAGAGAAACAATTATTCCACCAGGTTTAAAAAATAAAATAAAAAAAAATAAAGTTATGTGCCAAGGCTTTGATGATGTAGTGTGGAACCTAGTCACGCAAAAGGAATAAAGAGTTTTTGTTCCCCTTTCAAGGGAATGAGAAGCAACAATATGGAAATCTTGATTGAACAACAGCAATACTGATGTCACATGATCATGCATATAAAAGTGCATAGACTTTGTTGTCTTCAGGAGCCGGTTGTATGTATCAGTGTAAACAAATGAAAGAGATTCTTGCCCAAGGCTCCTCTACCTTCTTTCAGCTTTGATGTTGTTGGTATATGGCTTATGAACATACGGTCATCATATGTTTCTTGCTCAAAAGACTCAGAACAATCTGTAGACTTTTTTGTAATAAATATCACATTTCAAATAAAAGGCAAGTGGTAATAGCCAGAGGAGGAAATAATATACCGTGCATTACCTCAGACATAGCAATCAAACTCAGAGTAGGTGAGTGCAAAGCACTGAGGCCACAAGTGACAACTTGTGGTGTGGCTGAAATACAATAAGTATAACCTACTTATTTTGATACTGTATCTGATGAATGACTTGGATAGGTATACTGTATGGCCAAAATCTTATATCACAGGTTAAGTCATATCACCCTAACGGTACTTTGTGACATTGATAGGCTACTCTTTACTCATGGCCGTAGAACATTGTCTGGTCTGGATTTGTAAAATGTCCTGGGCTAATAAACATTGATATTTTCAAACCAGCGCTTGATATTTTCCATTACCGGTCAGGACACACTGGAAGGAAGCAACATGTCTGCAACATGTCCTTAAAAGTGTGCGCTGAGTAATTTGATGATCAGGTTGGATTAATCTATCAATACTCCGGAGAGTGTGAGTGGATGAGTGAGTGTGGAGGTGAGCGAGAGCCTGATGCACACGTGTCACTAAATTTCTAGGCTAACAAAGAAATGTAAAAAAATAAAATATTAATAAATATAGATAGAAAAGAAGAAGAAAAAAACTAAAATAAATAATTGTATATACATTAGGGGTGTCAGAAGTCTATTCAAAATTGACTCTTCTGTCAGAAGTCGATTCAAAATTGAGCTCGCACGTATGATGTTCACGTCTGCCTGGTGTGAGATACCTGAGACACGGCGCTATAGCTTCAGTCCTGTGTGCGACCCCCTTTAGGCACAATCGGCGTAAGAACGTGCATATAAACGCACTCAAAGTGTTCCTTTCCTCTCTAGGCAGGTATTTTTTTAGGTTTATTTGTCAAAATGTTCTTTTATATATTTGTGTGATGTTCTGTGTTTCGATCGCGGCTTTTAAATGTTATGAGAGAATTTACGAATGTGTAGTGTAGCCTAGTTTTGATCACTTTATTAAAAGTGGTGGCTGTGTGCCGTGTGTAAAGTAAAATAAAAATAGTCTTAGCCTCCTGTTGACTATAGTGTCCTGCCCTTCCCAACCCGTTTATACTGTTTATTTTTTTACGGTCTATGGTTTACACACACATAGATGATTCGACTATTGGTCGACCATAGAGAGATTTGAAAATTCTGATTCGAATGTGTAAATCCTTAGTCGGGGACACCCCTAATATACATGTATTTTCTTATTTATGTATATATATTTTTCCATATTTATTTATTATTTTATTTTATTACACCTTTATTCATTTCTATTTTTATTTATGTCCACATTTATTTATTTCTACATGTCTTTATTTTTACATTTATGCATTTTTACATTTCTTTGTCGGTAGGGTAATGAGGAGGACCAGAGGAACATACTCTATGGCTGATCCGGTCTTTCTGGCAGAGCACGATTGCACTACCAATCCAAACCAGTCTGATGTTTTTAAACCATAACCATAGGGACATAATCTAAATCCTCTTGGTGGTCTAATTGCCGGTTTTCCATGAACCACAAGGTACAATCCTCCATAAAGTGATCGATTAAGAGAGACATAAATAATACATTAGATGTAGCAGTGTTGCTCACTACCATCTGGCATGCATAATGGAGCTTTAAGTACTGCCATCTTTAATTGAGGTTGTGACTTTGACAGATGTAAAACAACATTTCAGTGCCAGATTGGTGTAGTCTATGTCCAGCTGATGGGGTGAAATCTCTCACTTTTCAAATCTATATGTGACATTGGTGCTGATTATGTGGTTGTCAAGTACAAGAGCTGATCTCTACAGGCACAGAGACAGAATGATTTCACAAGGGAATGATTTCAGGACTCTGCTACTTTCTCAGATATGCTTAACACTTCAAAATTGTAGGCATATTTCACACATTTCTCAACATCATGACAGCAGTTCAGCTGCTTACAAAAAAATGCAGCACAATATAGAAAATGATGATATCTGATTTACTACATTGATTATTTATATTGATTTTGTCATAAATTATAAAATCGACTCCTTCCACATCCATTGATTTTCATAAGGAGTAGGCATTCCGATGGTAATGAAACTACAGAGAGTGTACTACACTATAAACAAAGAGCTTACAACACTATAAACTAACTACAAACTATAAACCATTTCAATTGTCTGATTTCAGTTAAATGAACAGAAAGTGTGGTCACACATTTTGAGTATGTATTATACACAATCAATCAATCAATCAATCAATCAATCAATCAATCAATCAATCAATCAATCAATCAATAAATCAATCAATAAATCAATCAATAAATCAATAAATAAATCAATCAATAAATAAATAAATAAATACTGGGTCTGATTCTTAAGCATGCTTATGTAATGAACGATTTTAAGAACAAATTACAATTCATAAAAAATTAGTGATGTTATGTCTGACACCGACACTCCAAAGCTTGCTTCAAAATCGAACGGTCCTTGCAATGAACCACTGAGCAAGCTTCAGAGCTTGTATCATTACGTCACTAGTCACGTGAAAATGCCTTCTGAAGCAAACATACTGCTTCACTCCTGTACTGAACCACCTGACTGCTTTGACACCCCAATCCAGTGTTGACATTTTTGAAACCTGACGGCTGTATTTCTTATGTGCTTTTACACATGATACTAGCCTGGTCTTACCAGACTCTCGTACATTTCATTTGTAAATAGAGTCTGGCCACTCTCCATTGACAAGTGTTTACTTCCACGAAGGCGGGGCCTCTGTTAAAGTTTAAAACTATTGGATCTGCCCTGAACCACTCTGGATCAGCCATAACCATTCACGTTTGGTCGTGCGCCCTTCGCCTATTTCTCACAAATCCGTCAAAATAAATGTGCAAGCCACCTCAGTGATAAAACCATGGGATCAATCCTAAAACTTGTGCATTCGGATTGAGATTGTGTTATTCATGGTGGACAGGAGAGTTTTGTGATCGGGAACGCACTGCTCACGTGGTCCGTAACATGATGGTATGCTGTAAATAAAATGTATGATTAGCATGATAAGAATAAATGTTGCCATAAATAACGGCCCAATTCAAATATTTACATGCTTTTATTTTAATTTGTTTGAGCAGTGATGAAATATATTGCTTTTGTAAATACTTACCAACATTTTAAAGAAATAGAAATGCATCCAAATAACAGCAAAGGGCAAACGTATGGTGCTCTGCAGTGGTCAAAAAGGATATAAAAAGTGAATTTTGAAGTTATATATTCTTGAAAACTCAGAGATGTGGATTCGGACAGCTATTACATCACCACACGACCTTGGTGTTTGTCAAAAGCAGTAGGTAACTCGACCGGGGATTTTTACATGGGTGGTGGGAAACAGACGGCAATAAAATCACTGACTAGCCCCTGTAAATGATGGCAATACCTTCCGACCCCACGAGAAACAATTACCGTCCGAATAGGGCTTCCGCCAACTCCTTTAATCACTAACGGAGCAAGCTGAAAAATTGAACTTTTCCCAAATTCACCCTGTTGGGGAGGAGGGCCACAACATAATGGCCACCAACAAACCTCAGCAAAGATTGTTCTTGCTCCAGCTTTAAATTCTAGATATTCAGCAGCGGTGCCAAAACAGAATTAATGGTTTTGTTCGCATCTTTCTCCGCCGCCATTACTCAAATACAACTCAAACTAGCGCACGACATCAACCTCCTCGTTTTCAGCCATTCCCTCTGTGCACTGATTGGACCGGCAAAAATTTGTTTGGAGAAAACTTAAGAATACACCCCAGTCCCAGACAAAGTACTGAAGGAAAATGAAAATTGAGCAAAAGTACGTAGGAGGGCAGAGCCAGGCTAACATGATACTGCAATGCTAAAAAAAAACTATAGAAACTATTACAGAAATTCTACTGGATTTAAAGGTGCCCTAAAATGACTTGAAACAATATTTTAAATTGTTCTCTGATATCTAAATAGAGGGTATGTGGCTTATTTAAGGTAAAAAATGTCCAGACACGGTTTTACAGGTCCATTTACAATCCTAAAAATTGTCCCTAGGATGTAATGCTCTGTTTTTGCCTTATTTGGAAGGTTTGTGAATATTAATGCAGTGTTCTGCTCTGATTGGCTGTTTCACTGCACGGCTCAATGACAGCTAACACATCTATGCCATCCGTCATGACAATGATTTTACAACGATAGCTTCTTAATTTTGAATCACGAACTGAACTGGGTAGCGTGCAAATATGTTGTTTGTACAGTAACGTTACAGTTTGACAGTAGAGTACTGATTTAAAAGTCGATTTATTTAGCCAAACAAAGTAATGTAGAAGCCACTCAAAATAGTCAGTGTCATGTTCACTACTCACCCGCTGCAAAATAATCATACTTCAGTTCTCAAAAATGTATATTTATTTAACAAACTGACTAGAAGCCTGACTCGATCCTTTTAACTTAGATGGCGGAGAAGGTGACGTTAACTACAAGGATCGAATGAGCGATCTGTAAGCAACTAAACAGTAGTAGTAAACGTAGCTAGTTTCTGAGTTATGTGTTGATGATGAAATTTAGGCTAATTTAGATTTCAATCTGTCAAAAGGGATCAACATACGTATCTACTGTTGTATTTTATGACAACACTGGCAGGAAATAATATTAACCTCTGTCATTTGACAAACTGTTATGTGTACTACTTGGAGTTTCCAACTGTACTAGCATGTTGCGTTGGATCTAGACAACACAGGGGATATTATCGTTAATGTTGTCTTACTTAGAAACTTTCAATTTAATCAGAAATGGGTTTGACAGTCAAGAAGTGGATAAAATCACTACTTACTGCTTGCAGAAATGTAGTTGGAATTGGCCCTTTCTTCAGTTTAAGATGCTGAGTGAATCCTGCTTGATATCATCCCAGGTTAGAAAAACTGTCTATGGTGAAATGGGCTGAGCAAACAAACAACTTTGAATTAAAATGTTGTGGTATCCGATTGTAAATAAACATCAACCATGACTGTTGACATTGTTTATCTGTGGGAAGGGTATGAAAAGTCCTCACATCCCCTGCACAGCCTGAAACATAACATTTATTTCCATGAGCTGCCATTATAGTTATCCTCGTGTGACTTTTGTTTACCTGAACTCCCGATGATTCGGCTGTGCAGTTCCACCTGACAATGAACATGTTCGGACATATGCAAATGTTGGGGGCGTACATATTAATGATCCCAGCGATTGCGTCACAGTTGCCGTTATGTTGAGAATCGCTTATTTTTCCATGGTGTTTTTCACAAACAAGATTTACACATGATGTAGGAGGCAATGGTGTTTGAGACTCACAATATGTGATGTCCATGTACTGAACTCTTGTTATTTAACTATGGCAAGGTTAATTCAATGTTTCATTCTAGGGCACCTTTAATGGGGATTTCTACTGATATGTGTTGGGTTCTATTGGTGGGGGCATTAAATCCTAATGTAATATGTCCCAAACACATCCCACCAGAACATCTGAGGGAGGATGTTTCAGCCGGGACTTTTTACTGCGCCAAGTCGAAGTATTTAGAAGTGCTGTTCCGCCATACATTATAGTTCTCCTTAGTCTTCTCCTATCATATAGTCTGCTTATAAAAGCGTCATGTTTTAATTTATGTCAACATTCTAGGTCGTTCAACTATTTGTGTAACTGTATTTAAATAGGGGAAACGTGGAGGTGTATGATCGCTTATAACTTGATCTCTGTTTGGTACCATAGTGAATGAACTGGGCTTAGTGGGCTAAGCTAAATGCTATCAGAATGTCATCGCGCGTCAGAGCGATTTAGTGCACACACTCAGACGAGAGAGGTATGCATTAACTCGTTTTAGTTAAGGGAATAACATAGTTTTATATGAAAATGTGGTGAAGTATCCCTTTAAGAGATTGATTGAGTCGTCAGCTTTACTGATTAATATTATTTTGCAAGATTGCATTGAGTTAGATGCTTGACAGCCTTTAATGATATAAAAAAAATCTGAATTTGAATAAAACTTTTGTTTTCTATTCTTGACAAGTGGACACATAAACAATACATAGGCCTATCCACATATAAATGCGGGATTTGCTCTAGAAATTGTGATGACCAGCAGTGATAAATATTTATGTATTGAAATCAGGCTCATATAAATGTCAGGACATATGATTCCTTGCTGCATGTTAATATCCATGGATCACTGGATATTTGGTCAATTGTAAGCAACACCATATATAGTCCAACCTTTAGTTTAAACCGATAACTGTTTGTTTTACTCATGTTTTTCCATATTAAATCCAGTCATCCAGCAGCTCTTCTGCCACTCACTCTCGGCTGAGGGCGTGTTCTTGTGGGAAAGTGAAAACAGGAAATATCTATATTCTTTATTTTTTTATTTACCATACTGTTAATGTTATACTTAATGTATTTAACAGGAAATGTACAGCAACAAAATAAGATTCTGAAAGTGCTGTAATTGTGTGATCACTGCTTATAGAAGGTTGTGACAGACCCAAATAATCACTGCTGTATAGTTGCATTGTTCCAGTTGCCAATGTGGTGATTATTTCCTTTTCTGGCGCTTTAGTGTTTCTACACTATTGGAGATGTTAATAAGATCTTTGTCTCTATAAGATCGGCCACAAACATGATCCCTGCATAATCTAATGTGTAGTGTCTAACCTTTCATTGAAGTAAAATAATTGAAAATGTTGGGGAAATCTCTTTATGAAATAAATGTTTTTCTCCAAAATACATTGGCCATAATTATAGGCACCCTTTTTACCAAGATGACAGCTCTCAGTCTACTCCTATAATGCCTGATGAGTGTGGAGAACACCTGACAAGAGATCAGAGACCATTCCTTCATACAGAATCTCTGCAGATCCTTCAAATATCCAGCTCCATGTTGGTGCTTCTTCTCTTCAGTTCATGCAACTTATTTTCTAGAGGGTTCAGGTCAGGGGTGGAGCATGGCAGAAGCTTAATTTTGTTCTCAGTGACACAATAATTTTTTTCACATTTTTGTTTTGATTTTTGTTTTGGATCATTGTCCTGATGGGAGATCCAACCACAACCCATTATAAGATTTATAGCAGAGGCAGTCAGATTTAGCTTTGTTTTTTAATCTGTTGCTATTTGATAGAATCGATGATGCCATATATAAGAACAAGTAGTCTAGGACTTCTAGCTAAAAAAATAGGCCCACAACATTAAAGATCCAGCTAGTGTTGTCGATACCAACATTATGATTTTGATACCAGACTAAAATTACCCCCCCCCCCAGTAAAAGTCATTGAATAATATGATAATTTATTATACATTGTTTTATTTATAAAAAAAATAAAAAAAATTCAGCCAGCATGTTCCTGCCCTGGTTTTTGACCATTCCCTCCTCTTATTGCTATAATAACATGCAAGTGTGAAAATCCTCACAGGGATCACATTATCAAACATGTTATCATTCACCAACCTTTCACTTCTGAACAGGTTAGGATGATCAAAATCTTATTTTATGATACGAGTACTTTATATTTTTTAAATGTAATTTGATAATTATAATATAGATTTCTTTGTTTTTAAAAATAAGCAAAAAAATGCAAATGACAAACAATATGAAAAAACAATGCTTTATTTTTCAGCTACATTAGGTCTATTTAACAGTAGCAAGTCAAGAAAGAAATGAAATAATCAAATATAAAACTGCTTTAAGTACTGAAGACTAAGAAACTTAGTCTTCACTCTATTATTCATCTATACTGATTCTTAATAAACATATTTTAGTTATTTAGCCAAGCATGTGGTGGGTTTCTATTTTTCATTTTTGTTTGATTAAAGGTGCACTATGTAGTATTTTTGCAGTAAAATATCCAAAAACCACTAGGCCGGTGTTATATATTTTGTTCAGTTGAGTACCTACAATATCCCAAATGTTTCCAACTATTTGTAAATTGTGAGAAAATTGCTATTTTAACTAAGGACCGGGACGTTTCAGGCAGAAGTCGCCTGTCAATTGCGTCATATCTGCAATACCCTCGGTTTATCCTCGAGGCGGGTATTTTTTGTAACAATCGCTCCAGCAGCCGTCCTCAGCTCCACAACACTCGGTCCTGCTCTTCTTCACTCTCTAGTAACGTTAATAACTGCATGCATGAACATGAATGAGTCTTATTTTCCACCGGCTGTGAGGTGAAGACCACATGTCCTAAGATGCTGCACTCAAACTTTGCATCATCAAACTACACATTTGTTTTGAATAGGCGACCTCTAGTGGACAGAAAGTTGCATAGTGCACCTTAACATTTATCACACATATTAGTTCTGCCTCAGACCTGCACGGATCTAATTACCTCAGCCAGCTGTATACGTTTACTAAAGACATATCCGACTGAGTTTACCTGAATACTTGCCAGATCGTGCATTTTTACATATTTTTGACCATTCACCAAAACAATAATCTGCAAAAGAACTGAATCGCTATCACATGTTGTCTGAAAGGCATGTGTGTGCACTTCAGGTCACTTCAGGCACTTCAGAGTCCGGCAGCGCAAGCACGCCCAGCGTAGCGCTTTATTTACTCATGCGCGCATGTTTCTGTTGCTTTCTTTGTCATGCGCTGTGCATATATTAACTCTTCTACTTCCAATGTTTAGTGAATGGTGGAAGCAGAGCTCTGCACACACGTCCTGACACCTGCTGTCACACATCGACGCAAATTAAGAAATACAGCACATTAGCTCTGTCCTCCTTAAAGTACCGGTACTAATAAAATTCCATATCGTACCATTTGTAATAGCAGGGTATCGCTATACTTTTCTAGTACCAGTATATCATGCAAAACTCCAGCAGTATATTTTACCATGGGCATGGGGTACTGTGTATCCCTGTTTGCAGGGCTGGCCCAAGCCTTTATGGGGCACTAAGCAGAATTTAATTTAGAATACGAGGCAAAAAAGACACCGAATACGATTGACTGTGCATGTTTCCGAGCTTTCCACTATAGCAGTCCACTATAGCTTTAAGAGCATGCATGTTTACGATAGCACTATAGCTTTAACAGCACCCATGTTTCCAATAGCACTATAGCTTTAACAGCATGCATGTTTCCAATAGCACTATAGCTTTAACAGCACGCATGTTTCCAATAGCACTATAGCTTTAACAGCACGCATGTTTCCAATAGCACTATAGTTTTAACAGCACGCATGTTTCCAATAGCACTATAGCTTTAACAGCACGCATGTTTCCAATAGCACTATAGCTTTAACAGCACGCATGTTTCCAATAGCACTATAGCTTTAACAGCACGCATGTTTCCAATAGCACTATAGTTTTAGGTACACTCTAAAAAATGCTGGGTTAAAAACAACCCAAAATGCACCAACCCAACAATTGGGTTGTTTTAACCCAATGGTTGAGTTGTTTTAACCCAATGGTTGAGTTGTTTTAACCCAGTGGTTGGGTTAAATGTTGCTTAAGACAACCCAATTGCTGGGTAAGAACAACTCAACCATTGGGTTAAAACAACCCAATTGTTGGGTCGGTGCATTTTCAACCCAACTTGGGTTGTTTTTAACCCAGCATTTTTTAGAGTGTATGTTTTCAATAGCACTATAGTTTAAGAGCACGCATGCTTCCAAAAGCACTAAATAGCACAATATGATCGCATAAGCCCAGCACAGCATTTACTGAAAACAACTAGAAGCCTTAGCAACATGAATAGCCTTAGGAACAAACGTGTTGCCACGAACTTGATCACTTTTAAGCAGTGAGCATAAAAAAATAACTTAATCAGCTTAATAAGCTTAGCTTCTTGAAGACATTCAGAGATGAATGGAGAGTGAAAAATATAGCCAGCGGTAACGGTGGATGCTTGATCTTCTTTTGATATATCCTTCTGCATGCGGTGAGTGCAGATCTCATCAGAATTTGTTCTTGAGTCACATTAGTATAAGTTCAGCGAGTCCATGTCAATAATAAAGGGATGCGAGAAGCAATGTCACTTAATTCATGTTCAGGCAGCTTATAATCAATGCTGCAAATTTGCGTGTTTAAGTTCACAGACTTGAATGAATCTGAGGCGATGGAACAAATTCCTCTAACTAAATCCTGCCAAACTCCCCATTTAATTAGCTTCGGAGAAACGCTGCTGAATGAGCTTATGTATGCTGTGATAGACATATGGGTGACTTACATGACAGAGCTAACACTACGCTGGATATATGTGTAAAGGTTTTGCCTAAATATGTGTACATTTTTTACTTTGGTTGGTCAGCAGGCTATAGATAGCATGTCCTTAGACAGCCTTAGCATTACTTATCATTATACGCTGCAGGAATAATTTTCCATTGACCCTCTCTGATTTGACCTTATTTGTGGTAACATTTACAAGACTCCAACAGTGAGAAGAGGACATGATTTTGTGGTTAGAACAGTTAATTAACTTTTGTCCTGCTCTCCCTTGGGAAAATGTTGCCTGCAATGCCCTTAGCTGAGTGTTTGCTCGCATTTCCTCTCCACTTCCATTGTTGTCTCCCAACAGGTTGACATATCAGCAAATTGTTACATTATTAAAGCACCTTCTCTTATCCTAGAGACCCAAGTGTGCCATGTAATTATATATATATATATATATATATATATATATATATATATATATATATATATATATATATATATATATATATATATAAAATAAATGTATTTTATATATATATATATATATATATATATATATATATATATATATATATATATATATATATATATATATATGTAATATTTTTTATATATATATATATATATATATATATATATATATATATATATATATATATATATATATATATATATATATATAAAATAAATGCTATAAAATATAAATAGGCTCTGTTTAATTGTTGTGAAGGTGAAAGGATTGTGTTGTGTGTAAAAGTGTGTGGAAACAACTGTCAGAAGAATTGTTGAATGGGGTGGGGAGTCTTTATTTCATTTCCAATGTGATTGGAATGAACGTGAACATTTTGGAGTTTCGTGGACCATTAAAGAATGCAATTTCCTACAAACAGCATCTAACAGAATTGCAGGAAATATTGATTTTTGCTCCTATTGCCTCAGACAGTGCAAAACAGTGGTTCCCAACCCTGTTTCTATTGTTCCCAACAGTGGTTTCTATTCGCCTGTTTTATTTATCCGTCCCTCATTAATTAACTCATTTAAATTAACACTAATAATTAATTAACATGACTTGTCCTGTAATGTTTGATTTAAATGTGTATGGGTGTGTTTACTATTAAGTAATTCTCCTGTTCATTGTTTTGATTATTGGATTAGAGTTCTATTTGAGTATCTTGATCGTCATGGGCTTTCATTACAGCCACCCACCACATCAGTGTTTTTATTAGGCCTATTTGAATTAAGTGATACTAGCCTGACGTGGTCATACTCAATTCTAGTCAGAATATGAGTCTGATACTGCTCCATTGGGCTGTGATTATGGGGCGTGTTTCAACTGAACCAGGAAAGACATCAATTAGATATACCTACAACCATTCAGAGCAAGGAAGCGACATCAACAGAGCTCAACTGCACTGTGTTGCAAAGTTCACGTTTTTTTCCCTGCAGGTTGTTTTCTATGTCCGCGGGTTGAAGCGACTGTTATGTGATATATAGACCCATGAGTGCGAATTTTATCAGGCAACCTTGCCAAAATAACACACATTTTACCCCCCAAACGCCCGTTTTTTTTCCGGAGAACCCCCCGAGAAGCTATTGTTTAGGGCTAGTAGTTAGCGGTTTTTGTTGTAAAAACTTGGCAACTCTGTCTGCACGCGCGCTGAAATCAGGCTGGAATAAACGATCTTTGCTGGTGTTGTAAAAAAATAAAATAATTTAATGATACACAGAGTACTTACCCAACATGATCATCATTTTGGAGAGAAATTGTGAAGGTGAATGCATATACAAACAAGCTCTCCGTTTAGGATTCGAACAAATATAATCCAAGCCCCTTTGATGACGTGCATGATTACGTTACTGTTGATCATCTGTCCATCATCGTCTAAAGCCCGCCCTGATGATTTCATTGGTCCGAACAGTTTCTTTTCCGAGATAATTACTCCTCTATGGAGAAAGGCCAGACCGAACTGCCCGACCTAAAAAGTTTGTGGGCGGGGCTAAGTTCGGCTGGCATCCAGGCTAAAGTGATACCACATGAGCAACAGTAGGTGTGTTTTCATGGAGCACTGTAATCGGTTTAAAAGACAAATACGAATTAAAATGCTCCATATAAACACCTCAATCGGAATAAAAATGCCCAAACCGAATGAAATGAAAATCTGTTTGAGAGGGGTGGGATAAACCTTTTCATGAACCGATCAAACAAAAAATGTAACCATGTAAACGACCTGACCGGATTACTTTTCAGTGTGCGTCCTTATATGACGTGATACACAGCGAGCGCCTTCACCACTGAAGAGCATGCGCCACGCTCACACCAGGCTATAATGCTGACAAGAGAGGAAAGTTCATTTTTCTGAGGTATAACGTTAAACTTTTCATTAAGTTATATATAAGTTATGAAGATAATGTTGGCATAATGACACAGACATAGCCTGGCTACACCCTCATCTTGACAGCGTTTGTCCCAGGCACTTTTTACTTCAACTGCTCCTGACAGAAGAATTTATTTTTCTGAGATGATTATTACACTTACAGGGTGCCAACTTTTAAGTTCAGGTTGGAGTGAGATTTGTTTTGGGGCCGGGGGGGGGGGGGGGGAGGGGGATGCTTTTGATCTTGATTCAGTATCAGTTTATATCTAGTATATACTATACATAATAAGAAAAAATATGTTTGTTTTAGCACTAGTTTAAACATTTCTTGGGTCAAATTATATGTGCCATTCCTTAATGTTCACTTGTGAGTGCTAATATAAGTATCATTATTCATTAAAAATAAATAAAAAAATATATTAGGATGCAAGTTATTCAAGTTTTGAAATTTCACATTTAAAGAAATCTAGTATTTGATCATCATATCTAAATATTTATTAGAATGCAAAGACTGCAATATATTTTTGAGCAACTAGATTAGATACATGTATATTTATTAAAGAGCCGTAAGGCACCTAATGGCATTACAAATAAACATTAATATTTTTTAGCCACAAAATGACTCTAATTTGCCTCTTTGAATTGGAATTCTCTATTTTAACATTAATTACTACACTATTTGTAATATAAATATTAGAAGAAATGTATACAAATATTAGAAGAAAAATATTTTAAGTGGTCATTTATTGACAATAATTGTTGCACAAATAGTATTTATTACCAAAAGATCTCCGCAAAATATTCAATAAATATAATTTAATGAGTATGAGTGTGAGTGTGACCAATTAGTAAGGAATACCTGAGGGCTAAATACAAGAATAACATTAATGTTGACAATGTTGCATCTCTATCACTCTCCATAATAAAACGATCCTGTAAATATGGCTGACTTAATAATCAATACACACTAACACTTTGCTGTACTGTTTACCAAAACTTGCAGCAAACATCTATATAGTGAAACTGTTGTGTATCCGCTTAAGCCATTTAAATTCATTGGCACAGCGCTGGAAGTATTGAGCGCTCATGGGCCACGTGACCAGCGCGCACTGCAGGGAGACGAGAGCATGCAACTCCGTTTTTCAACGCCTCTGGCTTTAACATTATGCCACATTAGCGCCAAAACGCTATTTGTTAGGTTTTCATCTCTCTCCGTCATGTTTATGTGTAATGTAGTTGTCATCCATCCATTAAAGAATATTACACATTAAATAACTTCTTAGCATTCTTTATTTTTACCGTACATCTCGATACACTGGCAAACCATCAGTGCTCAAGGGAGCAGCCACATGTGTCAGGGGGGTCGTCACATTCTCAAGTCAAAAAAGGTCACATGTTGTCCACATATGCGCACAATGAACTCTTGCACATTTTTAGTATACGACAGTCAGTATTATAATGTACCATAAAAGGGAAATAATAATAATAGAAAACAACATAATACAACATAAATGATGAGAACATAATTCAACACCCCCACTTGTTCTCATCATCTTAAGCCATATATAATGACATCACAAATATTTAGTTCCCAAACAGAAAACATTTGAACTTTAGAATTTTAATTTTTGACACAGATTTTGTCAAAACATCTGCCACCATGTCTTCTGTAGGGCAGTACACAATATGTATTTTTCCCTCATTGACAGCATCACGGATAAAGTGATATTTCACATCAATGTGCTTCGATCTAGATCTGTTCACTGGGTTTCTACACTGTAAAAAATGTCCGTAAATTTAACAGTAAAATACCGTATAAATGCTACAGAATAAAACCGTATTTCACAAAACATGCAATAACCATAGAATTTACAGTGAAAAACTGTAATGAGTTTTACAGAGTAAGACCGTAAATTTAACAGTTAAAAACATTTGAAAATACGGGTTATTGCCGTAAAAATAACAATATACTGTATTACCTCCCATAAAAAGGAAAACATTATTTTGTAACATAGAATTTACAGTGAAAAACTGTAATTAGTTTTACAGTGTAAGACCATATATTTAACAGTTAAAAACACATGAAAATACGGTTTATTGCTGTAAAATTAACAATATACTGCATTACTTACCATAAAAAGGAAAACATTATGTTGTCCTTTCCAACATTTGACATTGTGTTATTCATGTAACATAAACTCTCAGAGAATGTATTTGTTACCATATATATATATATATATATATATATATATATATATATATATATATATATATATATATATATATATATATATATATATATATATATAGGAAATAAACGTGTTTAAGATGTAAAAAAAAAGTTGTATGACTTATTTTAATAAAATGCACAAACCAGAAGCAATAACAGGCAAAAAATGAAGGGATGCCTCTTCACAGAGATTTATTTTAATTTTCATGTGCCCATTTACGAGGACTAGGCCTATGTACTGTTATGGATATGACAATCCTAAAAATGGCACTTAATTACCGTACTATGGAAAATCATGCACTAAAAACAAATGTTGACATTTGTGCTATGGTAAAAACTTTTTCTTTTCATTGTAAGGTTACAATGAAACCTCTAAACATGTCTTATTACAAATACATAAACATATTTGACACCCCTGTGCTGTGTGCACTTAAAAACACAATGCAGGACATAAACAATAGATAAAATCACCTTTTCTGTGTAAGGCTTTATAGAAGGACTTTTTACAATTTATATTTGATTTTGCTAATTGAAATTGTTTTGTTGTAATTAACAGTGGTTTTACTCTTTTTTTTAAGGTGTGTGAAACGACATTTCTAAAAATGCAATTCTCTGTTTTGTCTCTGCCCTCAGGAATTTGTTGTAGGTTAAAAAATAAATTCAACAAGCATTTGAAAGATAACCGTTAAGCATCATCCAATCATGATAAACATTGCGCCTTGGCTCCAGTGGGCAAAGAATTTGATTGGCTGAATAGCCTTCTCATTGGCGCGCAGCGTTTTGCTTTCCTGCATTTCGGTCTTGGGCCAGTGGTGATCATTCACGAGTCATGCGAAGCAGAACAACAAATTAGTTGGAATATTCAGTAAAATTAATGTGTCTGGGCACATTGGTAAGTTGGATTAAACCATTTTAAGCAGTGTGTGGTTTTAAACACGAGTAACATGTACCCTGGCTGTTTTACAGACACATAAACATTTCATGGAATGTTAACGTTAACTTAGTCAGACTGGCAAGCTCTATAATGTCCAACCGGAGATGTGAAACAGCATTTAGGTGTATAAAACAGCAGTAGAATGTGGGTTTGTTCGCGAAGTTACAATGTTTAGCTGTTATTTCTGCGGAATATCAGTGCAAACCCTAAGGGAACACGTTTTACATGTCAAACTTCACCGTAATGAACCGCGATGCGTGTTCAAGTGTGGCGCTACAGATTGCTACGAAACGTTCCGTTCATATGGGGCATTTAAGGCTCATTTTTACCGTAAACATAACATAGATTCACATGTTGATACTACAAATGCCCTTACGGTGTTTACGTGCAATATTTCTATGTGCCAGCGCCAATGTCGCGATGTCAAATCACTAACAGCTCATCTAAAAGAACATATAGCCGAAGGACGCGTTGTGACATGTCCGGTAACAGGATGCAACCATACGTTCACTAATAAGTCGTCGTTTACATCCCACATGTCCAGGAAACACAGACAGTGTTCTGTGGACAGGATAAGTGACCTTTATAAGGAGTCAGTTTCTCAGTCTCTTGAAACTGAACCTTTAGTTACAGGCCCTACAGAGAGATTCAGTGAGACTGATGAAGGTGAAGTTCATCTTACAGAAAATTTCAATGACCTGTTTCTCAGAAATATTTGTCTTTTCTACTTGAAATTACATGGGCAATTTCTTCTGCCAGCATCAACTATACAAAATATTGTTGAAGAGATGCAGAGCATACATGAACTAGGACAGACAAATACTTTGAATAAATTGAGTGCATTTCTAAAAAATGATTTAGAGTTAACAGATGAGGACATTGGTAGAATATGTGATGTTGTGAAAGAATCTGACCTATTCACCATTAGTCACGAAGGACCAATGAGAACCAATTTTTCAAGAGCAAAGGCTTTTAAAGAGATGTTCAGATACACAGAACCTGTAAAGCTGTACTTGGGAAGAGATGAAACAAGGTCACAGAGGTTTGCCTACTATGTTCCATTGAAAGACACTCTGACATGTTTGCTGGAGTCTGATTTGTGGCGAAATTGTGCTGCACAGGATACATGCTTACAGTGCACAGATGTATTTTGTGACGTCAGTGATGGTCAGGTATACAAAAACAATGAGTTCTTTTCTCAAAACCCATCATGTCTCAAACTAATTCTATATCAAGATTCTTTTGAGGTGGTGAACCCATTAGGTTCAGCAAAAAGCAAGCACAAAGTACTAGCTGTATATCTGTCTCTGGCTAATTTACCACCGCATATAAGATCAAGTACAGACCACATGTCACTTGTAATGCTGTGTCAAGAAAAAGACTTCAAACATTTTGGACATGACACAATTTTCTCAAGGCTAATTGCAGACTTAAAAGACCTGGAAGACAATGGAATAACCGTGGCAGCAGAAAAAGTTAAAGGGACTGTTTTTTGCATTGCAGGGGACAACTTGGGGTCTCATAGTATCGGTGGATTCACAGAAAATTTTAGTTTTTCTGAATATTTCTGCAGGTATTGCCAGATATCACGGAGGGATTTTCAAACGGATCCAAATGCATGTGGACCTCAGCGAACTCCTGAAAACTACAAGTCTGCTGTAGAGATTTTACAGTCGGAGGGACAACAAAACGTTGAAGGTATAACATCAGAGTCAATTTTTAACTCGTTGAATTACTTTAACGTTTGCATGCCTAGCCTACCACCTTGCTTAGGCCATGACATTTTTGAGGGTATCCTTTCCTATGATTTAGCCCTTTACCTAAAGTACTTCATCAAGCAGAAAAAGTGGTTCACTTATTCAATTCTGAATAGACGCATCAAGCAATTTAAATACAGTGCCTCTGATGCATTGAGTAAGCCATGTGCAGTGAACTCCAATGGATTCAAGCTTTCTGGTCAGGCTGTTCAGAACTGGAATTTTCTAAGACTTCTTCCTGTGATCATGTGTGACAAGGTGAAAGAGCCCATGGATGATGTTTGGCAGCTGACCCTTCAGCTTAAAGACATTGTGGAGATGATTTGTGCACAGAAAATTTCATTGCCAGAGGTTGCATACCTTGACGTTCTTATCCAAGAATATCTTGCTTCTAGGTTCTCTCTCTTTCCAGGACATAGACTAAAGCCTAAGCATCACTACTTGCGACACTACCCTGCACTGATTTTAAAGTTTGGTCCTTTGATCAGGTTGTGGACGATGCGCTTCGAGAGTAAGCACAGTTACTTTAAAAGATGTGCTAGGAACTTAAAGAATTTCAAAAACTTGTGCTTCACTCTCTCTGAAAGGCATCAAATGTACCAGGCCTATCTGTCAGAAGGGTCAATGTGTGATCTAACTTTGAGGGTAAAAAACAGCACTGCATTTTACCCAGAGCTGTATGGTGATTCTGTTAAAGATGCAGTGAGGCAGTTTGGATTTACAGAGAACAATACCAAAGTCTCAGCAGAAGTAATGTACAGGGGTACGTTATACAAAAAAGGCCAGTTCCTTGTGACAAATAATGTGGACTCAATAGAGTTTGGAGAACTTGCACTTATTCTCATAAAAGATGAAGTTGTTCATTTTCTGCTGAGAAAGTATGTAGCAGAGTTTATTCCTGCATACCATTTGCATGAATTGAAAAATCAGACTGAAATAATGCTTTGTGTGAAAATCAATGACCTGGCAGATTTCTATCCTTTAACATCATATATGATGAATGAAAAAAGGGTAATTCCATTAAAGCACAGTGTGATGTCACTCTGAACATGAGTGTTGATTTTCGCTATTTTGTTTATTTATGTGAATTCTTTTGTTTTTTTCAGAAATGGGTGATTCCGAGCTAAACATTTCAAACATCAGCAAAGCCATTGATGCTGTATTACCTGACCTCCCAATCGTAACCAAAAAATCTCTTGAGGACACCTTAAAGTCACTTGGAGTGGAGACCCCAGAAGATTTCAGATTTCTTGAGGAGTCAGATCTGGCAGCTGTACTGAGGCCCATTCAAGCCAGGAAATTTATTTTGGTTCTGAAGGAGACCAGTAAGTCAATGTTTTTGTTTCCGTTACAAAAAAGGTATACCGTAGTTTGATTTCAAAATTACAATTCTGTCATTTACTCACTCTCAGATGGTTCCAAACGTAAAATATTGTTAAATAGAACAAATAACAAAAAGTAATAAAATAATTGCGGCTTTTAATAACAAAATAAATATGTCTGACCATTAAAGGGATGGTTCACCCAAAAATGAAAATGCTGGCATCTGTCATTTTACTTCCCTCAGATTGTTCCAAACCTGTATACATTTATTTGTTCTGCTAAACACAAAGGAAGATATTTTGAAGAATGTCAGTAACCAAACATCTGCCACAAGAGGAAAAAATACTATGAGAGTCAATTGGGTGAGATCTGTTTGGTTACTGACATTCCTCCAAATATCTTCCTTTGTGTTTAGCAAAACAAATAAATGTATACAGGTTTGGAACAATCTGAGGGTGAGTAAAAGATGACAATTTTATTTTTGGGTAACTATCCCTTTAATAGTCAGACATTTAATGAATATTTAAAAAATATTTATTACTTTTGTAGTTAAAAGTAGCAATTACTTTATTACTTGTTATTTGTTCTATTTAATACAATTTATTTACTGTTTATTTTAACAGTGAGGCAAAAAACTAAAAAAACTAAAACGTGACCGTTAAATTAACTGTTCAACTGTAAAAAAACAGTTTCTTTGTAATTTACTTACTATCTTGTCATTCTAATGAACACCTGGTTTGGAATAAGAATAGGGCAATAAACAGTGATGATGGTTTTCATTTTGGTTGAACTTTTCCTGGTCCAACTAAGTACGTACATATTACCTTTTTACAGCGCAAATTTCTGAAATCCCAAAACAACCAGTCTGTTCATCTCCAGGATCTTCTCTGTCCCAGAGTTCTTCATACTCTTCTCCCAGCACCTCCCCTCTTAGTGTGAACTGGGTGGACAGCTTTGAAGTCCCATGGAATAAGTTTCCTGAGGAATTAATGCAGGCACTTGAGAGACAGAAAAGACCAAGTCCTCGGTTACGTAGGGAAATGGTGAGGATTGTTGTTGCAGCAATGATGAAAGTTTGTGCTTGTCCAAGTAGGAAGAATTTAACGGAGATCTCCAAAAGGATGGTTGCCAAATATCCAAAGTCTTTGCAAGATGTGATTGAAGAGAGTGTGATTGGTCCTGGATATTACTCCTTGGTCAAACAATTTCAAGCCAGGGTTGAAAATGCAAGAAGGACCAGCACACCAAAAATAAAAAAGCGCACTCATGATACAGAGGAATGTGACACTGAGGAAGTCTCACTTGAAAAAAGGGCTGCAATCCAAGATACATATGGCTGCACTAATTGGGAAGTTAAATTTATGCCCCTCGGTGAAACTGCTGAGAGTCAGCGTTTGAAAAAAGAGAAGATGAGGAATCTGTCTCAAACAACTGACTGGAATGAAGAGGAAGTGAAGATTCTCATGAAATCTACATACTACAGTCAACGACAAGATATCAACAAAGGAACAGACATGAAAACCCTCAATGAGGAGTGGCCATTTTTGTTTCAGGAAAGTGGAATGGAAGTGCACTTTAAAGATCTCACAGGGATACCACTTAAAGAGACCTTCCTGAACAGCATTGACAGAAAAGGAAAAAGGCTGTTAAACTTTATGAGAAATGTTTGTGCAACCAAGAACAAGCGTGTCTTACAGACTGTCGCAAAACTTCAAGTTTTGAGAGGACAGACAAATGGTTGCTCAGAGGATGTAAAAGACATGATTCTTCTACTTCTCTCCTATTTTGATGAGAAAGAGGAGCTCCTTCTTCATTATGTAGAAGACACAAGCCTTGCAAAGGATTTAGAGTTGGAAAACCTGCCTGTGACGCCTTGCATTATTGTGTGTGGTAAGTTTATTTTTTTTCTCATATACAGTAGGACCCTCAAAGCTTTACTGGTTAAATGCTTATCTATAATGTTGAGTTTACATATTTTACATACTCCTTGTAGTGTATGTTTTTTAATACTGTCCAGATCAAACTGCACCACATAGATTTTTTTTTACATATATTCTACAACAGAGACCAATAATTAGTTTACAAAAATAATCCTGTTCGAAAGTTTAGATAACCTAGTTGCTAAATACTTATGAACATTTCTGTGTTTTGTGATTATTGTTCACAAGAGTCTTATTTATTCTAAGAAAAAATGTCAGAAAATTCACACAAAATTCAAGCACATTATTTGCTTTTTGACATGTTCTGCATATTTGGCCTTAAAATAATGTGGATATTTGAGAGAGGTAATAGTTGTGAATGCCCTTATAATTGTCTGTAAAGGTGCACTATGAGATCCTGCATGGTTTCAGCACGCTTTATTATTTGTCTCAAATCGTAGGCATCTCTCCTTGATCCACTAGCTGCCTTCCCCCTGAGTACACTGTGAAAAAGTTCTAAAAAGTTATTTGCACCAAAATATAATAAACCACGTTCAGCCAATCACCGGCAAGATTGTTGGGGGAGGCGTAAGGGTTACCAACCATTTTGTTGGTGATTGGCTGGAACATGGTTTGTTGTATTTAGGTGCACAGCCTATGTGTAGTGTTTGTTTGACGTTTACGACCCCTGTGTTGTCTCCCGAGACCAGGCTTTTTCACAGTGTACTCAGGGGGAAGGCAGCTAACGGATCAGGGAGAGATGCCTACGATTTGAGACAAAAATGAAATCGCACTGAAACAATGCAGGATCTCATAGTGCACCTTAGAGTATTAACCATTTGGGGTATCTAAACATTTGAACTAGGTTATTTTAGTAAATGGAGTTAGTAATGTTGTAGAATATGTAAAAATCTACTATGTGAAATAGTTTTAAGGGGCAATACTAAATAAATGCAATAAATACATTTGTATGATAATCATATAAATACACAATTACCTTGCTACATATGCAGGACCAAATTACTCAAAATTAAATAATTATATAAATAATTAATTCAGTTAAACAACAATTAAATGTACCAGTTTATTCTTAAATAATTAATTAAATTATTTATTTATTAATTTAATAATGAAATGATTTATTTAATAAAATATTAATGAAATAAATAAATGTATCTATTTATTTTGTAAAATTATGATTTAAAATGATGAAATTATTGAATATATTTCACAATTACCACATTCTTTCAAATAGATAAAAATCTATTTTTGCATTATTTTATGTGCTTTTTCAAAAAGTCGTTTTTCATAATATGCTGCATTTACGAATGATGCCTATTTTGAGGAATCATGCATTTCCAAAGCAACATTTTCCCAAAGATTTTTTTCATAATAATAAAGGACACATCACCACAGCACACAAACCAATCCGCACCAAGCTCCGCCCACTGCCTGTTGATTGGCATTTGTGAAATGTCCTTTATTATTATGAAAAAAATCTTTGGGAAAATTATGCTTTGGAAATGCAGGATTCGTCAAATAGGCGTCATTCATAAATGCAATATATTATTATGAAAAACGTCTTTTTGCAAAAGGAACATTAAATAATGAAAAAATAGATTTTTACATATAAAAATAGTGTGTGGAAGAGGTAATTGTGAAATATATTAAACAATTTCATGTAATTAAAAAAAATAATTAGATACATTTATTTATTTAATTATGTTATTAAATTAATTATTTAATTATGAAATCAATTATTTAATTATTTCCGAATAAACTAGTACATTTAATTGTTGTTTAATTGAATCCATTATTTATTCCATGTACATAGCTACATGTACATAACTTAATTTCATTGAAATGTATCCACAGGACCCTCCTGCTATGCTGCTGTTCGATTCATGCTCAGTGTGGAACGCAAGATTGTGAATGATGACATCACTACATTCATCGCTGCTGTCTGCCTAATGTTTGGCAGTTATTACTGTTTCAACATTCACTACCCTACTGAACTGGCATCAGTGCTTGAATTTTTGCAAAGGTATGTAAAGACACCTAGGAGGGGATTTTCACTTTATATGTGGCTTAATTTACAGAGGTTTTCAATGTTGCTTTTTCTTTTCAAGGTGTTTTTTCATCATCAATCCCGAAAAGGGCTCAAAGGTTGTGGAAAAGAAGAACAAAAAACGACTCCCAGTGAACCCAAGAGTCGTCACCTTAATCTCTGACCTTTCTGATCATGAGTGGCGAGAGACTTTGTAAAGGTGGCCTGCAAACGGTTTCCAAGTTTAAACTAACATTTGAAATGTATATGTAAGCACTTGTGTTGTGCCTTGTTCTGCTTTAGGAGTTATTATTGTAAATTTTCAGCTTAACCTTTACTTATCTTCCCAAGCTCAGTATAAAGTGGCAGTTAGGTAGCAGAAATGTTTTAAATTCTAAATCTAAATTTTAAATTGTTGTTTTAAATGCCTGACAATCTTTATTAAAAAAAATACTTGGGACAACACTGATGTGTAAGTCTTTAATAGATTTTGATGGGGTTTAATTTGATTTAGGTCTGAAATCCAAAGGCTCGGAAAGGCCTTCATTAACACCAATGTCATTTCCTCTCTCAAGACCTATAAAGGCACTAAAGACGTCGTTACAAAGCCCATCTCACTACAGCGGCTCTAAGTTCCTTTTATAAAAATGCCTTAGCTAAAACATTACAGGTGAGTATCTTGAGACAAAATAATGCCAATAACATTTTAAGATGTGTCAGGGCAATTTATTTTCAGTTAAGACAGTTCAAACTTTCATTTTAGTCTTAAGCCTTGTTTGTGAAACTGTCCCTTAATGTTTTACCATAGTTTAAATAGTTTCCTGTCTGCTTTGTGAAATAATTACAGATTTTAATCATAACTATTACAACATAAACTTCTAAATTAGACCGTTCTGAGCTGTAAAAAATATGGTAATGAACCGTAAATATTACAATGTAAACCTTTAAATAAGACAGTTCTGAGCTGTAAAAAAGATGCTCATAAACCGTAAATATTACAATGTAAACCTTTAAATAAGACAGTTCTAAGCTGTAAAAAAGATGGCCATAAACCGTAAATATTACAATGTAAACCTTTAAATAAGACAGTTCTGAGCTGTAAAAAAGATGCTCATAAACCGTAAATATTACAATGTAAACCTTTAAATAAGACAGTTCTGAGCTGTAAAAAAGATGGTCATAAACCGTAAATATTACAATGTAAACCTTTAAATAAGACAGTTCTGAGCTGTAAAAAAGATGCTCATAAACCGTAAATATTACAATGTAAACCTTTAAATAAGACAGTTCTAAGCTGTAAAAAAGATGGTCATAAACCGTAAATATTACAATGTAAACCTTTAAATAAGACAGTTCTAAGCTGTAAAAAAGATGGTCATAAACCGTAAATATTACAATGTAAACCCTTCAAACTGACGGGTTTAAACTGTTTTTATAGCAACATAAATATGTTAATTAGATGGTTATAAACCGTTAAAAAAAAAGTTAAAATCCGTAAAATATACAGTACAGTGGGTGTAATCCCGTAAAACCAATAACGTTGCTACCGTATTTTTGACGGTAAAGTTCTGGCAACCACAGCTGCCGGTTTTTTACCGTAAAATTTACGGTTTATTTTTTACAGTGTACTCAATGCAATGGCCCCCTGATTATCACCATACATTGTGGTGCAAGTGTAGACACTATTATCCATGCCATTTAGCAGTTGAGTTAAGTACATGCTTTCCTGAGTAGTGTTTGCTAGACCAATGTATTCAGCTTCGCAGGTCGACCTTGCTTTTCAGTGTCTGATTAAATCTTTCTACCAGACCATCCGTCTGGGGGTGGTAAGGGGTAGTACGCACTCTCTTGATACCCAATAATTGATAAACCTGATGCAAAGTGTGACTCATAAAATTGGTGCCCTGATCAGTCAGTATTTCTTTAGGTATCCCTACATGTGAGAAGAAATGCAGAAGTGCGGTTGCTACCTGATTTGCAGTGACTTCCCTCATAGGATAAGCCTCAGGGTATCTGGTTGCGTAATCACAAATAACCAGAATAAATCTGTTCCCCTTCTGACTTTTTTCAACAGGTCCCACAACATCCACACCTATTCTCTCAAATGGAACATTGACTGCAGGAATTGGTACAAGCGGCGCTACACTGGGTTTTCTGCCCGCTGCCAGCTGACATTCAGGACATGCTTTACAGAACTCCTTTACCTCAACGTACATGCCAGGCCAAAAGAACCTTTTAGCTATTCTCATTAAGGTCTTCATAAACCCCAAATGTCCGGACCATGGAATAGAATGAGCAAGTTCCATCACTTCCTTGCGATAAGTTTTTGGTACCACCAACTGTGTACCCTCTTCCTTAGACTGTCGGTAAAGAAGCCCTTGCTTAATCACAAACATTTCAGCATTCAACAAATTCACAGCAGTCTCTTTGCTAATTTTGTGAAAGCAATCTGCCAGTGTTGCATCTTCTGTCTGTAGCTTAGCTATATCATTAGATATGCTCACATCCAGTTCATCAACTTCCGGTTCTTCCAATTCAACATTCAACTGCTCTGAGGAATTAATTACATCGGCCACCCATTTTCTCCTCTTTTCTAGCCTTTCTTCCTTACTTGACTTAGCTTCACCTACTATCTCATCAGTAAAGAATGGCATTTCTTGAAGGGTGTTCTGTGCAAAATCTTGGGGCTGTGACAACTGAGTCAATTTTTGAGCCTGTGCTCTAGTAACAATGCCACACCACGCAGTTTCCTGCACCAAACCCGCTAATATAGGCATGTCTGTACCTAACAAAACGGGATAAGGTATGGTTGTGGTAATTCCTACTTTCATCAGGTAAGGCTGCCCATGAATCTCAATGTATACCTCAGCAGTAGGCAATTCTGTTTTATCTCCATGTACACAACATACTGTAACTGTACCCTCAGTCCGGGAATCTCTTGGAACATACTGCTCCTGCACCAAAGTTCTTGCACAACCGGTGTCTACCAAAGCTGTTACTGGCTTGCCATTTAGTAACACAGAAACAGTAGGTTCTTTGTCTATTTTGGGTGGTAATGTAGCAGTTGGTACATAACATAGTCGAGCTGATTTTGACTTCCTTAAAGGACAATGTGGACTAGTATGACCTGGTTCTGCACAATTATAACAAATCACATCCTTTTTATCTAATGCTTGGAATGTTGTAACAGGTGATTTGGGTCTAGGGTGGGTGGGTTTTAAAATCTGGGTTTGTAATTGAGAATATGAACTACCCCCGGACCCCACAGACTTACCCCTGTTGGATGGTAGGACTCCAGCATACGGCAATGTCCCAGAAGAAACCTTCCTTGCTGTGATGTAGGCCTCAACAAAACTAGCTGCCTCTCCTGCAGTTGCTGGATTTCGCTCCTTCACCCAAGTTCTTACTTCTGGGAACAATACCCGCAAGTACTGTTCTAGGACCATCGTCTCCAACAGGTCCATTTTGCTACTTGTCTCTAGTCGCACCCATTTGGCAAATAAATCCTTCAGCCGAACGTACAATTCCATTGGGGATTCATCAACTGGTGTATCCATAGAACGAAATCTTAGCCGGTATGTCTCAGCGCTGATTTCATATTTCTTGAGAATTGCTTCTTTGACTCGATCATAGTCCAGAGATAGTACTGGTGACATTGCAATGAATGCACTCCTCGCTTTTCCTGTGAGTAGAGGAATCAAATGGATAGCCCAGTCCTCCTTTGGCCACAAATACACTTCTGCCATTCTTTCAAAAGTGGTTAAGTACTGCTCTATATCATCTTCCTCTTGCAGCTTCGGCAACTGAGGCACCGGAGCCAATCCTCGTGATGCTGATTGGTCTGCAGTGGCTGCTCCATGTCTGGTTCGCTCTACGTCCATCTGCATTTGCGTGACTTGATGGGTAAGTACTTTAAACTGTTGTTCTCGTCGAGCCATGTCTCTTTCCTGTCTCAAGGCAAGGCAAGGCAAGGCAAGGCAAGTTTATTTGTATAGCACATTTCATACCCAATGGCAATTCAAAGTGCTTTACATAGAAATTAATTAAAACAGTGGTAACAAATGCATGAGAAAAAAAGAATACCATATGGACGAATAAAGAATTAAAAACAAGCATAGTTAAAACAGTCGTAAAGATATAGTAATTTAAAAAAATAAATAAATAAAAAATAAATAAAAAAATACGATAAAATAAAATAAAATGGTCAGATCCACAATAATGGTCTGATATAAAAATAAACATTCTTCAGTTTACTGCCTACATACATGTACCATCTTAATTAGAACACCTCTCATTCATTTCTTTCTCAAACACGTTCATAACATCCATTTTAATCACTATTCCCTGATTTTTACTCAGAAACCTTCTTGTTAAACCCTTACTCACTCATCATACCCTCCACAGATTTACACATACTCAAACCTTATTGTCAAACTTACTATTTCCATCCAACCCAGTTTTCACTCGTCATATTCAACTCAAAAGAACATATAAAATAAACAATAACCAGAGATAAGAACAAAGGTAAACTAAAACAATTATAAAAAGAATAAAGAGATAAGATAGGGTGCAATCAGTCGGACATACAGTCTCACATCTCTCTCCTTCTGATACTGCAAGAAAGTTTGAAACATACCCGCTAATGCGGTGAGGGCTGCACCTTCTGTGGTTGCTGGAGTTTCGGACGCCTGTTGCACACTTCCTTCTCCCTCTGTAGTTCCACTTGCTGCTTGCTGTCCATCCTCAATATCCATATTCACCGTCTGCTGTCCTCTTGTTTTGGGCGGCATTTTGGTCTATTTTGGCCTCTTAATCCCACTTCTGACACCATCTGTTAGCAATCGCACTCGCGATCAGAGGCATAATAAGACCAAGGTGACAGGAATCCCAGTTGAGGTGAATTTATTGTGCAGACAGTGCAAATCCCACAGCGAAGTCGAAACAAAGAACTATGTACAAACATAAATAAAAAAAAGGAAAATAACAAAATAACTTGGAAAACTATAAGTCCTTTGTTGGCAAGTTGCAATTAGTATTGTTTGAGTAACAAATGTTCTTGAGCAGAAGCTTTTTCCTTTCTACTTTGCGTCAACTCCACTCAACCCAAACTGATCCTCTAGACTCAACTTCACTCTGCCCTCCATGTACAAACTCCAGCAGCCATTTATAACCTAGGCCACACCCTGGAGTGTACCATTCTAGGAGGTAAGTTTTATGTTTCACATATGTCCTTCTTATCACCCTAAGTACATAAACATCTATCCATGATTAAGTTACACTATAATACAATACAATAATACAACACATGATTTACCAAAGATTAACCTTGTTTTACAGGGATACTGGAATACCCCCCCATGACATCACATAACATGGTCTCTCCCATTCAGACAGCATGTCCACCATGTTTAAGTACTCCATTTTTAAAACAATACAGGTTTGGTCACTGGTGTCCGGTAAGTCCTATTTGTTATTGTGCTGACTGTATGACCCCATCTTGAATAAAGACTTAAAATCAGACAACTGTATATTGTGGTTATTTATAATAACAATGAATGAACAATGTTAACATCTATGTTTACCCAAACACATTGTACATGTATCCACTACACATTACAAACCAATGCACATTGTACCCCTAAATATCTTAACCACATGCAACACAAAGAATTTAAATATTTGCAAACATTGCACAAGTCAGAGCATGTAAGGTATCAGTGTCAATAACCAGACTGTGTTAATGCTGCAACAACCTAGGCCTATGTGTGTGTTAGATATTTGGTATGTGCATGCACATGCAGTCCATTCATGATCACGGGATTACTCCGTGACACAGAGATTTCTTTAGTTTGTATACTAACTTGTCTCCTATGTCAGATGTTTCTTCAAAACCCTCTGGTTGTTCTAAGTATATGTCTTCCTCTATTGGGGCATGTAGATATGCTGTTTTGACGTCCATCTGATGAACAAAAAAGTCATTCTGAGCAGCTATCTGCATTAATGCCCGTACAGAGGTGAGATTTGCTGTAGGAGCAAATGTCTCATGGTAGTCTATGCCTTCAGTTTGGTTGTATCCTTTTGCAACATACCTAGCCTTGAAGATTTTTCCTCTTTTAGCATTTTCTTTAAGGGCATATACCCATCTTCCCCCTACTGTCTTTCTGCCCTCTGGTAGAGTAGTGAATTCAAATGTGTCATTTTCTTTAAGTGAGTCCATCTCTTCCTTCATAGCATGTTCCCATCCGGGAGCATCAGGTGACATAAGGGCTTCTCTATAGGTTTGGGGAACTCCACACACTGCCCTGTAACAATAATTGACACTCACATTGGTTACATCGTCTTTAAAATCTGTCAGGTAGTCTTTAAATACTTTGGGGCTCTCTTTTCTCTTTTCGAGTGATACTGTTTTTGACTATCAGTGTCTGTTGGACCTGTACTGTTTTTGTTGTTTTCTGTGTCTACTTTTTCCATAGTTCCATCATGTTCTGACACTTCTGTATTGTCTGTATCTATACTCTCCATTTTTTCACCTAGTACCTGCTTCTCTGTGCTCTCCTCACTTTGTGGGGTATCACCACCGTTCACATTATTCTGTGTCCTATCTCTGTAGCTTTGGATTTCCAAGTAATCTTCATCGGTTTGTGTCTGTTGTTCAACACTGTTCTTCCTAATGAATTTCACCAATCTATGTTTTGACACATTTCCTGTCTGTGGATTGTATACCAGATAAGCTGGGCTATTCTTACTATACCCCACAAATATTCCCTTCTCACATCTAGGGTCCAATTTCTTTTGATTGTGTTTGTATGCATAGCATTCTGATCCAAAAACCCACATTTTAGAAAGATCTGGCTTTCTTCCTGTCAATATGAAATGTGGAGTATTCTTAATTCTGTCATTATAGCATCTGTTTCGGATATGAGTAGCAGTTTGGACAGCATAAGGCCACAGAACCTTTGGTAATCCCTTCTCTATTAGAAGACACCTTCCCATTTCAAAAATGGTTCGCCATTGTCTCTCAGCTGTACCATTTTGATGTGGAGAGTATGGGGATGATGTATCATGTCTTATACCCTTTTCTCGTAAAAGTGACTGAAATGCATTGCCTGTGTATTCTGTACCATTGTCTGATCTAATGCATTTGACTCTACCGTATGGTGCACAGTCTGCTAGGAACTTCTCTGTCGCTAGAGTAGTGTCACTCTTATTCTTAAGGAAGTAAACAGATATTGCCCCTGAAAAATCATCTGTGAATGAAATCGCATACTTATATCCATCTTGAGAAGTTGGTTCAATAGGACCTGCTAAATCAGTGTGTACTAACTCTAGGGCCTCGCCAGCTTTTGTGTCAGTTTTTCTACTTCTGCTGTTGATGAACTTTCCCTCAGTTCAGACGTCACAATCTAGTTTGGTATTACCTGTGATTTTCATACCCTCTACCACTTCAGGTAATTTCAACACATCACTAACATTACAATGTCCCATTATCTCATGCCATGTTTTAACATCACAAGTTAAACTCACTTTGTCCCTGGACATCATATCAGTAACTGATGTATCAACACAGTGTTTGTTGTTATTTACCGTTTTCAGATAGTACAGTCTCTCATGCTCTTCTATGCGGAACACAGCTCCATCCTTGCTTATCAGTTCATTCTGTCCTTCTTGGAAGATCACCCTGGCACCATCTGTTGTAGCAGCTTGAACAGAGATGATGCTTTGTGGATATGATGGTATGAACAAAGCCTTCTTTAGAGTGATCCTGACGCATTTTCCTTCCACATCCAGCAGTAACACCTCTGCGTCGCCCCGCTTTAATACCACGTTGTTCATCCTGGCTCCATCCGCATGTTCCATGTAGTGTGACTTTGGGTCGAAACTCTCATCAAATCTCATGAAATCGTTCTTCTCTGTTAAGATGTGGGATGTTGCTCCACAGTCTACCATTAGTCCATTTTTCGTAATATTGTCTGGAAGAAATGTTTGACTGACTTTGAAAACAAATGTTTGTTCTTTTTCACGCTCCTCTTGTTTTTCTGCAGCTTGTTTCGCTTCGTCTTTGTGCCCGTCTTTTCTCCGGCGACATGTCTCATCACTGTGTGTTGAACTTCTATGGTAGCTGCACCACTTGGGTACCCCCTTTTGGCGGCAATCACGTGCAAGATGACCGCGGTTTCCACATCCATAGCAGGTCACGGATGCTATGTTTACTTTCATCACATTGTCAGTATTGGGTTTATCATCAAATTTTTCTGTCTCTTCATAACTTCTCAGTTTGCTTTTAAACTGGGTGTAAGTCAATTCTTCATTACTCTGTGTAGTATGGATAGCGAAAGGCTTGTAAGAATCTGGCAGGCCCTTTAGGATCATCGCTATTATCAGTCCGTCACTTATTACTTCTTTTGCGTTTCTTAGGGAAGTCACCGCTTTCTCAGCTCGGATAATGTAGTCTGTCACCGTCTCGTTAGATTCCTTCTTTAACGAAGTTAGTTCAGTGTATAGGGCGATAATTCTCAGCTTACCCTGACTGGCGTAGTGACTTCGAAGTATTTCCAGAGCTTTCCTGCCGTCATCAGCCGCCTCTCGCATCACCAGTGACAAGCTTTTATCGTCGAGAAACTGGATTAGTTCAGCGTAGCACTCCTCATTCTTTTCCTCGTCTATATCCTCGGTAGACAGTATTGTTTCCTTTAAACCCATTAATCTCAGATGACCAAGAAATTTTACTTCCCATAGTTCGTAGTTATTCTCGTCTCCGTCGAAGACTAGTCTCTGCCATTTTCCTCCTGAAACGTTAGCATTGGCGCGCCTGGGCCCATAACCTGTTAGGTTTTCATCTCTCTCCGTCATGTTTATGTGTAATGTAGTTGTCATCCATCCATTAAAGAATATTACATATTAAATAACTTCTTAGCATTCTTTATTTTTACCGTACATCTCGATACACTGGCAAACCATCAGTGCTCAAGGGAGCAGCCACATGTGTCAGGGGGGTCGTCACATTCTCAAGTCAAAAAAGGTCACATGTTGTCCACATATGCGCACAATAAACTCTTGCACATTTTTAGTATACGACAGTCAGTATTATAATGTACCATAAAAGGGAAATAATAATAATAGAAAACAACATAATACAACATAAATGATGAGAACATAATTCAACACTATTTATTATTTGAATTTCATTAAAACACATTTTAAAAAATTAAAGCTTATAGCTTTGTTTAATATCAAAAGCAGGTTTGGCAATTTGGCTTGAGAATGAGTTGGGCAACCCTGCACTTAAAGATCAGGATCTCACGCCGGACGTGCAGATTATATACGAGCAAGCTCAATTCTGAATGACTTCTGACAGAAGAGCTGCATGGTGGGTGTATCTTGTAGCACAGGGTCAAATCAGTATATTGATCAGATCAAATCAGATTTTAGGGAATATAAATTTAATATAAAATCTTAAAATGGCGCTCGTGCCGCGGCAGGATTTTGAACAACTTCCTGAGTCGCCATGGACAGGCACCGAATACTGCCACCGGTGTGCTTACACTCATTGAAAACAATATGTTTGAATTTTAGAGACTTGGCGAGCGCTTCGCTTTGCGTCCGGTGTGCGAACCCCTTGATGCGGCAGACAAACTGCATGTCACAAAATGATTGCGATTGAAAGTCGGCACATGTAAACCCCAGATTGGTTTAGATAACGTCTCATGCAAACAGTCCACTAAATCTTTTAATCGGAATTATTTTAATCGGAATGACAAAAAAGTGTGCATGTAAACATGGCTAGTGATGTTGCTTAAAGTCAGCAGAACTGCAATTCAGCTGCATATAATCACAGCCGCACTAATATTCAGAACAACAGATGTAACTTACATTTCAGACACAATGGGCCTTATGTATATCGATCTATGGTCTAAATAAGCACAGGGTTCACGTGTGATTCATAAAACATTCCTATGCCGCCAATCCCATCGTACGAATAATCACGACTTGATAAATGTGGCTGTTGAAAACAATCGTCATTTAAAGGTGCACTATGCAACTTTTCGTCCACTGGAGGGCGCCTATTCTAAACGGCTCGCAAGTACCGGGACTTTTATTATGACGGGACGGGACACAGTCGCCGGGCGCGTGCACTTCCGCTTTTTCCGGTCAGCTAAAGCAGCTATGTTTATCATATCAGATACATTTAAGGGGCCAAGGGCTTCGGCCATCCGTCCGCTCTCTTCCCTGAACTGAAATGAAGTAGTGGGCTGTACTTTCCATGCACATGATTGACATCAGGTTCAAGTACGCCCACAAGCCGTGCGAGTTATTCGTGTATTGCAGGTTGGCTTGTGGTTATGTTGCCCGTTGGGCCGGGGCTAGTAATGCTACTGTTAATTAAGGTTGATATCTCTGCAGCACTATAACTTGATATTTTTTTAATGACATCATCGCCCTTATTTCTTCTCATTCTTTTGATGCAGTAGGTCATTATTTTGATATTTTTTCCTCCATTTTTACACAAGGGCACCTTTAAATATCACACCCCTAAAAATTCACGGTTTAGAAGCCTCACCCCTAGGGTTTACGACATGGAGAAACGTATCCCGGCCAAGATGATGGAGTAATCTCATGAAAGAGAAATGTCTTAATCCAAAAACACCTGTTAAAATCATAATTGAAAACAATTACATTAATTTATATTTATATTAAAAATCATTCAGTAGGCTATCCTTGTTTTAGAAGAAATTAATCAAAATGGTGTAAAATTAATTTCAGAGAAAGTTTTCAGACAATTATTCTCAAAATAAGTTTTACTGCTTTAAAGTCACAATATATATAATTCTTCGCTGCTAGAGGTCGCTTATTTAGAGGTGTCATGAACTGGCTTTTTTTTTTAAATATTGTCTGAGCTCAACTTATGACGTTTGTGTGGTTTTTACATTCAAAAACATAACTAATAAGTAATAGGCTATTTTCTACATATAATCTACAGCTATTTGCACAGTGTAAATATCATATATTGCTAAGAAAATGTTATTTTCACTGAGTGTAAATATCTAGTTGCTATTAACACTTGGTGTAAATAGCATCTATCGCTATTTGCACTTAGTGTAAATAGCAACTAGATTCGATTTACACTTGCAAATAGTTGCTGCATATAATTTAACTTATCATTTTGATGGCGGATCCAGAAAGGATTAAACCACAATTATCAGTGTCAACTGGAGATTCACCCGTTGTAAAACGCAAAAGACTTTCAGAGTGGCTACAGAAAAAAAGAGACTGCAACCAGCCCCATGCAAAAACAAGGATCATTTTTGAAAGGTTGCGTGAACTCCATGTTTTGAAGGGGCTCAAAACAGACGCAGAGACTGCATTTTTTCCTCTGCTTTCAAGTAGAGTTCTACTTGAAGTTCAGTTGTAACAATAGCGCAAGGTTCAGTTGTAACAGTAGCGCAATTGTTCGCATAATTCATACAGTTATGGAGTTTTTTTTCTTGTGCCTTTCTCGTTTTACTTATTTTGTGCTAGATATGAGGGAGAAATTCACCTCTACTCCACATTAATTTGTTGGAATATGACGATTAAAAATCAGACTGCACAATAATGGAAACTGAACTACAGGTAGCCCTAATACTCACTAAATGTATACACGCAATGCTGATGTTAACATTAACAATTTGAAAACACAAAGTATAATTTGCATAGTTTGACGTGATACTATAAGTGATCATTAGATTTAATGAGCATGATTTATTCCAATGATTTTTTCCCTTAGTTGGTCAGAACAAAAGTGGATGTTAGCTACTAACTTAATTCAAATGACATTCTTATGTTGATCATACTTTCAAACAGTCCAATCTGTGATTCTGAATAACAGTATCCACATCGGCGCGGTATGTAGATCGTAGAGCGGTCTCATGCTTATCTCTTTGATCTCAAATTTAACTCTATATGCACTTCTGCACTTAGACATAATATATTAGCTAAATACGTCACACAATGTGGTCGTTTAATTGCATTCTTATGCATATTACATAACAATACCTTCTTCTTTACTGTCAAACACCCCCTTTTTTACAGTAATTTGGTCATCTGTTGGTAGCAGTGCATGATTAAATTCTGAGGTTGTGGTTGTGGGTTGTGTGTTATCAAACTTAGATTTTTCTGGAACACAGAGGCTGTAGTTTGAGATCTAGGGAGTTCTGTGTGTTTCCTTGCCATAAATAAATGAATCAAATTTAAGGCAGGTCCAAATTTCATAACAGAGGAAAACAGCTTCAAGGCTGTGTAACAAATTAGTGACAGCATTAGTGCTGACAGCAGAAACTCTGCAACTCTGTTGCCCAAGTGTGCTGAGTCAGTGTTTGGACCTGAGTGATGTGAAGGCCATGTGCTTACCATTGTGTCTGGAGAAAAAAACTAATGTTGCATTACATAATATAGGGGAGAGCGGGGCACAACCTAACACTTTTTGACCTGTCTCAGTTTCTGTAAATCCACTTTGGGTCCAGAGTATTTATTTTTTCCCACATTAATTTCCCACATGTAACATTTACCCCGAAAGAATGGAAGTGAAATGTGACAACATGGCCCATAGGTGGGGTACGTTATAACATGAGCATATGACCATACCAGCTTAAAAGGTTACCTGATATAATAACTAAATATCCAAGACACTAAAAAATATTTTAACATTTATTTAAAAATGATCAACTTTTTAAAATAAAATAATGCCCTTTTTAATAATTAAAAATACCAATTTCTGAGTTTGATAACAAACACAACGCTAATACAGTTATACAGCATATTTAAAAACATAATAATAAAGAATCATTTCTGAACATTGACTCTCAATCATTATTCACCTTTTTCTCATGGTTTCTCAAAATAATTTATAAAAGTATGGAATATAATAGCACAGTTCTAATAGGGCCTCATTGTGACGCAGTGTTACAACTGCACAATTTAAACCACGGATCCAGGCTTCTGCTGTTAGATCAGCATTAAAGAACAATTTTTGAAGAACAATGCTATGGCAAGGCAAGGCAAGTTTCATATACAATGACAATTCAAAGTGCTTTACATAGAAATGAATTAAAAATAGTGATAATATATGCATAAGAAAAATAATACCATGCGTAAAAATTTAAATAGAAACAGTTGTAGAATTTACTGTTGAAGAGAATTGAAAGAATAAATAAAGATAAAATGGTGATAAATAGATCCCTATCTGCCTTATTCTGAATTTGGGTACCCCTATCTTAGAGGGAAGAGATGGAGCAGGTTCGTAATGTCTCCTGGACCTTACAAGTCGGTCCTCCATGATGGGCTCCTGTAGGGGAAGTTTCCTTTGCCCCACAGGTCCTCCCCTTTCTTGAGTCCTCTTCTTTACACTGTCTGCTACACAAGTAGAATGAAGTGAAGCACACTGCTCTCCTTTTCCAATCTCTTCCAGTCAGACAGCCCTAACCAAAAATAATAATCAACAGATGTATAAGAAATAGAAATATACAGTTGTAAAGAGAACTAAAAATAATACAATTATGATAACCAAAGATAAGAACAAAGGTAAACTAAAACAGTTTTAAAAAGATTAAAAATATTAAAAGGGCACAGTGCTCATTAATCAGCATATCTACGATGTATTGAGGTCCTAGATCATTGAGTGATTTATAAACAAGCAACAGTACTTTAAAATCGATCCCAAATCTAGCTGGAAGCCAGTGTAAAGACCTGAGGACTGGTGTGATATGGCCCTATTTTCTGGTTCTGCTCAGAATCTTGGCAGCAGCGTTCTGTATGAGCTGCAGCTGTCTTTCTCTAAGTCTTGACTGGAAACAAAGCATCTAATTCTTGCAATATTTTTCAGATGATAGTATGCTGATTTAGTTATTGCTTTGACATGACTACTGAAACTCAGGTCTGACTCCAAAATCACTCCAAGATTCCTGACTTGATTTTTTGTTATCAGACCTTTAGCCTCAAGATATAAGTTTCCCTTGAGAATTTCATCTTTGTTTCAAAATGTAGTGATTTCAGTTTTGTCTTTGTTTAACTTTAGATAGTTTTGGCACATCCAGTTGTGTCTCTGTTGTGGGGTCGTGGTCGGAAATCAGATTATCCATTTGAGTTTAAGAATTTGTTCAGTTGATTGAAAAATATACTTTTGAAAAAAGAAGTGGGGAGTGTGTCAAGGGCGCAGGTTGATGTTTTAAGGTGCTGTTTCTTCTAAAATGTTACCATCAATTGTTTCAAAATTAGACATAGTAACTTTCTGAGGTTGTGGTCTGATCTGACTGACCCCAGAGCAACTCAAGGATGTGCTGATCGCCTTTCTGATATTATTAATTTTCTCTGAGAAGAAGGAAGCAAACTCACAGCATATGCTGTCTGGGAGCATTTCACTAGGAATGTGACTCAAGGGGTTTGTTAGTCTCTCTACAGTAGCCAAAAGAGTGTGCGTGTTGTTTATTTTTCTGTTAATAATATTTGAGAAGAAGGTTTTGTTTTCTTGGAAGAAGCTTTGCCTAGTTCCACATTGAAACAATGAAGGCTGTCTTTATAGATGTTATAATGGACTACAAGTTTTTTCTTCCGCCACATGCATTCAAATATCCTGCATTGTCTTTTCATTATTTGAACTGCTGTAGAGTTCCCTTTATCGAGGGAACTCGCACTGCGTCATCGTAGATGACACTTCGGGGAACGCCCTTAGCGTGACGCCACTGAAGCTTGAATGAAAATGTTGCGTCATGACGTAGCGAGTGACGGCATACCCGGAGGTATAAAGGGACGCCGACACAAGCAGTGTTAGCTTTCTGCTCTTCAGCGTTAGCGCTCTGTGTTGAATTGTTTGTCTATTTGGTGTTGTTTGTCCAAATGAGTATTATGTGGCAGGCTTGTGAGCCTCGAAGTTCTGTCCCGCGTCTGTTTAGGCAGCGTGGCGGCAGATCAGTGGGCTCACAAATGAACTTGTCAGCGGGTCTTAGGGCTGCTGAGGCACTTTCTCAGTCCCTGCTGACAGTTCAGATGTTCTCCGTCCCCATGTGGAAGCCCGCGCTGTGGCCTCTTCCCACGGGGAGGAAAACCCGATGCTTCAGCCATCTGATTCTGAGGAATTAGATGTGCTCAGCATCGAGGCGGGTGACGTTAAGCACCAAACACGCTGCTTCATTCATAAAATAGGGGCGCTCGGGCAGTCCCCAAGGGGGCTGCCTGTAGTAACCAGGTGTTCTCCGTCCCCGTGCAGAAGCCCGCGATGCGGCTCTTCTCCAGGGTGGAGAACCAGATGCTTGAGCGATCTGATTCCGAGGAATTAGATGTGCTCAGCATCGACGGAGTGATGTAAAATAGAGCTCGCCACCTCTTAATACAATGCTCAATCGCGTGTTGTCGAGGCAGCGTGTGGATTACGGGTCTGCAACAAGAGTGAACACACGCAATCGATGTACATGTGATACTGTTTGGCGCGAGGCATGCAGTCAGCTCCTGAGGGTGCTGACTATCTCGCAGCGTACAGCCGTGCGTTTTCGAGTGTTTCAGCCTCGCGCCTGTGGTCTTTCATCTCGAGGGATGAAAGCCAAATATGTTGTAAACGAATCGAATCTCGTGTTGCTGAGGCAGCGTGTAGATGATGATTTGTTAAATACATATTTAAACAGTATTGTTTATGGCTGCATTTAATTCTGAGGAACATTATCTGACTTTGAGGAGTTTATTCAGCCTATCATTCAGACCATGTTCACTTGAGGGGTGATTAGGGGCATTTAATTCTGAGGAATTAAATGGGATTTATCTAACTTATTTATCTGAGGAGTTTACCCCACGCTTAAGGTGGCCTTTCTCCTTGCCATCACTTCTCTAAGGAGAGTGGGGGACCTCCAAGCGTTGGCAGTCACGCCAAATTGCTTGGAGTTTGCCCCAGGCGGAATTAAGGCCATCTTGCGTCCGACCCCGGGTTATGTACCCATGGGTTATATTCATAACCCGAGACGTTTCCCCAAGGTGCCTTTTGTTTGCCACTCTTTTTCCTGACTTTCAGAGGAGCAATATCATCAATTACACTCTTACCTTTTGAGTTAAAAAAGTCAAGGAGAAAATCAACTGAGTCTGCAGATATTCTTGGTGTTAGAGATATAGCCTTCATAAACAGCACATTAGCGTTCTCATTTAAGCATCTCCTTTTGACAGAGATAGATCTAGCTTCAATGGCAGGAAAGACTGATATATCAAAGAAAATACAGAAATGATCAGACAGTGCCACATCCTTAATAGCAATCGATGAAATGTTTAGACCCTTACTGATAAGTAAATCTAGAGTGTCCACAATTTATTTGGTTTTCAATCTTCAAATAAAGTACAAATAAAGATTCAAATGGTTGTGAATCAGTCCATGAACAAGCTGTGTCAAATCAAAAGTGTTAAAGAGTTAGTTCACCCAAAAATGAAATTGATGTCATTAATGTGTGGAACGACCCTAATGTCGTTCCACACCTGTAAGACCTCCATTCATCTTCGGAATACAGTTTAAGATATTTAATATTTAGTCCAAGAGTGTATGGAAGTGTATGCACACTATACTGTCCATGTCCAGAAAGCTAATAAAAACATCATCAAAGTAATCCATATGTGACATCAGTTAGTAAATTAGAATCTCTTGAAGCATTGAAATACATTTTGGTCCAAAAATCACAAAAAACTATGACTTTATTCAGCATTGTCTTCTCTTCCGGTTTGGTTTTCAATCCTCAAATAAAGATTCAAATGGTTGTAAATCAGCATATTGATCGCCAATGTCACGTGATTGACACATGATCCAATGAATGAACATGAAGTGTGTGTGTTAGCTCTTATACAAAGCTTCTGCAAAGAAAAACTGTTTCAAAGCCTTTATCTATTGCTGAAAAGATTTGTTTTTACCATACTATGTTGAAATGGATAGTTCATCCAAAAATAAAAATTAGCCCATGATTTACTCACCCTCTAGTCATCCTAAGGTGTATATGACATTCTTCTTTTAGACTAATAATATTGGAGTTTTCAAGAAAGGACGGAAGCAGATTGTTTTGGTTGCTATAGCTGCCTAATGGAAAATTATATTTGACCTTCACCAATACTGTAACAGTAAATGTTTCAGAGGAACAAAAGTAGGATCCATATTCAGCAAACTTTTATTCAAACAAACATAATAAAAGTAAATCCAGACAAAACTGACAATTTTTTTCAAATAATTGGCATGCGGTTCAACAACTATATATAGGGACAACTATATATAGTGCTCAAGTATGATCAACTCTTTCCCCGCCAAACACGGAAATTTCCGTTATTTGTGAGACAACGTTTCCAGGCCAATAAAGGAATTTTCCGGGTTTCCCTGTTTTCACTGTCGGACGCTAGGGGGCGCTATTGTGCATCTTCTGAATGAGAGTACTGAATCTCCTGATCAAAACACACGCGAGGAAGACGCAATGAAACGAACGATCGCATGTAATCATATGCATATTAAAAATAACCTGATCATCATCAATAAACAGCATATGAATCAAAACTGCCTAATCTTACTGAATGAAATGTGGACCCAGGATGAGCTACGTGACTGTGCAAGCATTAGGAGTGTTGATGGACTCGATCTCCTCCATCTGCATTTGATCGTCGCTCTGAATCTGATCTGGAAACAGTCTTTCGCAAAAAATGTGATTTTCTCAGCTTTTTGTTCAAAATTTTGCTTTTTTTATGAAACCTACCCAAGTGTTGGTAAAAAAGGAATGCATTATGTATTTTGATATATTGCATGCTCAGATATTAATTAAACAAAATATTCTATGGGCTATTACATTTTTGTGAAAACTGTCAAAAACCCTGGCGGTGGCTGGCAATTTTTTTTAAAAAACGCTGGCGGGGAAAGAGTTAATGCCGCTTTTGTCATTGTTGGAGCTTGACAAGCTAGTCACCAATCATTCATTTTATGGAAAAAACCAGAGTGAATAGTCTGCTAAAATTCTTATTTTCATAGTAAGGTTGTTATTATACAATATTTTTACCAATTACTGTGTTTTTCCCCATAGCAACTTCTTTCTCCAAAATCTATTTCCTTCCTTGTGCTCGCTGTTTATGTCTGCAGTGCAATCTGCAATTACGACCATTTTCTAAGCGTAAGTCCAGGATGTATTGAGAGGGCCAGCATGACTGGTTCCCAAGATTTATGGCAAACATAATAAATCTTCTTAAGTCCATCTCTGGACTGTAAAAAATGGCTTTGGTTGTCAGAAAATCATTTTAATAATGAAGACTTCAGATGCAAAAGCCTTTAAGTCTGTCTGACATTGTTTATTTATTTTCTTTATTTTGTAATAACTATATCAGTATCGTTACATCCTTTTTATCTATCTCGCAAATTTCCCCAAATGTTTATAACACAGACTCCGTTTTCTGCCTCAAACACCATCTTTGATGTATTGCAGAGGCTGCAGTCAATCTCACCTGATCCACCTAATTTTATTCTGGGCGACTTTAATCATGTTTCTCTCAAACAGACACTCAAAACAATTCATCAATATGTCACCTGTCTAACTAGACAGGTTAAGACATTATATCTCTGTTATGGTTCAGTTATGATTGATGTTGATTGACGTAACATGCTCATATATTGCCTTCTGCAGGGACATGATTGTTCCCTTTAAATGTGTTAAAGTATATCCTAATAACAAACCATGGGTTACTAAATCTGTTAAGTCTCGCCATATTTACCTTCCAGACTTAATTTCATAAATATTAAATCTGTTTAAAAATACCACAATTGTACTCTTCTTCTGATGTAAATTCTTCCAGCATTATTTCTACTTCATCCCAAAAATGTATTTAATCTGATGAAATTTGATGAGTTTTATTGATGTGTGCGTTGACTCATGGATCGTTTAAAGCCCTATTCCCATGGGATTAGTATTATCTAGGGACCTCTGTGATTTAAAAATTACTCCCCCATGAAGCCCCTCCCTGAATTTTGATCCCTGAATTTTGCATGGTGCATTCACAAAGGATAAGTAAAGCCTGTGATTTTACTCAAATTTACTGACTTATTTACTGACTTATGACTTATTGTCAAGACTTGTAAATGTATTTTCGTTATAAATATAGCTGTATGAAATCATAAACAGTCATCGATATCATCTTGATAAATAATTTTGTTCAGAAAACAGACACTACAATTAAAAACTGAACTGAGCACAGACCAGCGGCAGGAGTTCGATTTCATTCATCATGAGAAGCTTAGCTGACAATATATACGGCGGAATATTCAGTTTCAAAGCTAAATGTAAAAGCGCCCGTTTAAGCGAGCTTGTCATTGTACTGTTCTGTTATATTTTTCATTAAGAATAGTAGGCTATTGATTTTAATATTAAACACACCATTCAAGCTATTTGCTCCCATATTGGTACTCATTCTAAAGGGGAAGTATAATCTGTGCGGGAATTCATAACGGTGCGCATTATGAATGCCGCCTCCATTCTTCGTGAAAGATAAAGATAGAAATGCACACTGGAAACAAAAACTTTTCAAAAATTATATACAATCCGCCTTATCCTGGCCAAATCACAGAGATGACGATTCGCACGGGGCTAGTATTATCGCAGGACCTCGGTGTTCGGCAAAATATGGTAGGTAATTTGCTGGGGAATTTTTACTTTACATATTACAGACATGGCCAATTCGCATGGGATTAAGATTACTGACATTCTCTGCAATTATTACAAATCACCAGAGGTCCCCAGATAGTACTAATCCCATGCGAATAGGGCTTAAGAATAGCACACACTCTCTGTAGGTGTGTTCACGCAAACAATGGTACATCTCTCTTTTTCATACAGATCACATTAACAAAATGAGAATATTAGATTCTTTTTTATCAGAAAATGTTGAAGTAGACACTTAAATGTTTTTTAGATAATGCTCATGTCAGCTAGCCTGACAAGCCAGACCCACATCAAGATGTTTGGTCTGGAAACTCACCATTGACAGCTCAATCCGAGGGGCGGGATAAACGGTTGTCTTTCAAAATCCCTCTGCATGCGATAGGATATCGCATGCAGAGGGATTTTCATTATGGCCCCGCCTACCGACTCTATACACGATGTGATTGGCCAGGCAAGAGTTAGGAGAATACAGCTCTGAAGGGTATTGAGAGTTGCTAGACGACACTCGTGGGCCTTGATTGTGTTTACAGTGTGCAATATAACATGAGTTCTTGTTTCGCGTGTAAAAAAACAGTATTTTTCACACAATTTACTTATCTGTAAACATATGTTTTCTCTGTCCTGAAAACGGCCTGATGATTTCCTTGTTCTATGAAGTCCCTCCTTCAGAAATACGTAACAAGTTCTGATTGGGCCAGCGCTTCCTGTGTTGTGATTGGACAGCAGCTTAGCGCACTTTGCCCGGAAAGGTCCCGCCTCTTACCATAACGGGGCGATGCAAGCGCTCAATGTGCTCTTCTCCACGTGGGAGAGCAACAAGACCACTCCCCCTTTTTTGCGTGTTCTTGTGGGCGGAGGGTTAGTCAACAAACTGTTCTAGTGACGTCATTCCTGCAAGGAAGTGCAGGGGTGTAGTCCAAACCGGCCGTCAGTGTTGCCAACTTAGCGACTTTGTCAACAAATTTAGTGACTTTTTGGACAAACATCAGCTGCTTTAAGGCGGGCGTACACGGTGCGATTTTTGCTGTCGTACGAACTCGCAGACGATTTTTTTTTCTCGGGAGAAATCGCGTGGACATCGTGGATGCTCGTATGGTCGCGGCTCGCACCGTGTGAGAGGAAATACGAGACGAGCCGAGCACGTTAAGAGCACCTCCCGACCTTACGATCATTTTTAAACATGTTTAAAAAGTTCGGGGAGTCGGCCCGATTTTTACCAGTATATGGCTGTCCCCTATTGCCAAATCATGCACAAGCACGTCACATACGCTCAATCTATATGACTATTAGCTCAGTGGCTGCCACATACTGCGTTCACACACACACACACACACACACACACACACACACACACACACACACTTTCTCTCTCTCACGTGCACTCTTCTCTCTCCCTCTGGTTGTTTCGGTTAAAAGGAATGGCTTTTCTCTGCTTTTCAACAAATCATTTTCACACCTTTTTTCTTTATTTTTTTTGTATCTGAAGCTATAGCAGCAACATTGAAAGCTCCGGTGTCTGTGTTACATGAAAACTCGTGTGATCGCGGCCGGCTCGCGGTGCAAACAGTCGTGCCGTGTACCAGCTGAATTGATGCGATGATCAAATTAAATGACTCGTAGCGTCTGCAATATCTCAAGACCTTCCGAGTGTCCGAATTCGCACAGTGTACGCCCGCCTTTAGTTTACAAATGTCGCTAGCACTTTCCTGCGAGCGTGAGGTCTTTTTTCCCCCTCTCTTTGTCTGCCCTGTTCAGTGAATGGCTGAAGGGAGCTGCACGTATGCCGGTGAACGTACACAGACAGCAGTTGACAGACGGGAATGAACAAGCTATACATGAGCACACATGGTTGCCACGTTATATTTAAAGAAATTAGTTATGATGAGTTCCATTCTTCTCTTGTGCTTATTGCTACTCACTATCACAGAGATTTATTTCATCCAGTTTCTCAATTCAGATTTTACACATATAACATTTTTGTAATTCACTATATCATCATACTCCAATTGTATGCCAAAAGGGTATAGGAAATGAAAACATTTATTGGACAGTCGGCTGTATTATATTATTTTAAAAAACAATAAATGAGCATGGATTAGGAGAGAAAACATGTTAGGGAGGCTGAATGCAAGGACAGCGCGATGACGTCACGGATATGCTAATTGACATTTAGCGACTTTTTGGGCAGGCTTTAGCTACTTTCCTTGGAAAATAGTTGGCAACACTGCCGGCCGTTCGCCGAAGGCTTTGAAAGGGAACAAGGGAACTTCTGGTAAATAAAATATCTCGCTTGGCATTGAACTTTGAGCGTTATAAGTTTACAGGTATTTTTAATGCTCTAACAGCAACATTTCACACTAACTAAAGTTTGCAAGATGGGATCGCGAAGAACAGGAACTTTAATGATTTATTATTGTTTCGACCAATGCCTGACAAAGACCTGTTGGTCAAAACAATGCAATAAATTGGAGCAGTTATATCAGTGTGCAGACATCACATTTGTTTTTTTTTGTTTTATGTCTGGTCACAATTATCCAGTGCTAGAACACAAGGAGTCAAGGTCTATGATTACAAAATGACAAACCTCCAGAAATTAGTTCAAAGACTGGGTTAAATAGTTAAAAATTTGTGTTTTAATCCATTAATAAAGAAATAAACCTTGTTAGGCTCAGTTTTATAAAGGACACAATTACCTTGGGATAAACTTTAAAAAAAAAAAAAAACCTTGGGAGAAACCAGGCTCAGTCAGGGTTCTAGTTCTCCTCTGGCCTATTATCAAACAATGTATGATTATTATTCTGGCAACCTTACAGGTCAGAAATCATATTAGATTGGAATATTCAAAATCTCTGGGTATCACGCAAGAGACAGGTTTTATTATGATGGCGCGTCGATTACACAAGAGTATAAATACTTGAAAGATATGAGTTATTGCGCCAGAGACGGGTTTATTGAGGATGATGTGCCGGTGAGGCAAATTAAGAGGAGACACCAACTGACACGGACTCAGCAAACACTCCAGGATGTGTTGGTCATGTCCAGACGCAGCTCCACCATCCGATCCGGACACGGTCTGGATCTGGCTGACAGTAGTAAACCTCGGGATAAACAGAGAGACTAACATTAGTGTGGATGCCACTCTTTTTATGATGCAACGAGTACATCAGGTGTTATGGGAAGTGTTCTCGGTTCCGACTGACCTAGTTAATGCAGCCTAACAATCAGTCAATTGATTTAAATAATCAAATACAATGTTACAAAATGACAAATAGAATGAAACCAGAATGTAATTATTATAAACTTCTTTATAAACAGAAAGAAAAACATTAATTTAGGACGGACGGACGGACGGACGGAGGGAGGGAGGGAGGGAGGGAGGGAGGGAGGGAGGGAGGGAGGGAGGGAGGGATGGATGGATGGATGATAGATAGATAGATAGATAGATAGATAGATAGATAGATAGATAGATAGATAGATAGATAGATAGATAGATAGATAGATAGATAGATAGATAGATAGATAGATAGATAGATAGATAGATAGATAGATAGATAGATATGACTATAGTGTGGATATATATTTTCTGTCTGGTATTTCTTTCATGGAACAAAATATTCATCTGCCTATAGTCTTTCTGGTATGCTGATATTTACATTCTGATACATTACATTTACATACATTCTGATGCTGGTGAATGAATAATGTAAATCACTTTTCTAACTCTAAACTCAGTGATTTAATTTGTTCTGTATTTGTCATTATAAACCACTTAAACATGTCAAAGTCTTTTGTATTGTATTGGCTAAATAAATGTATTCAACTGATTTCCAAAAGAAACCAATTATAGAGTATGTCCAAAGAGTGAAAACACAATTTAGTTATTTAGTATAACCATAATGTTATTTGTATACATAGCCTACTCTAACAATTATTGTTAAAATGTGAATAACTGGCTTCCCTGATGTACTTCCACAGTCAGGAGTAAAAACCTCTAACATTAGTAATCCTCTCCACCAAAACACTTCACAAAGAGTGATTTAACCATGTTATCTAAGTGCAGGAGGACAAGCATCATTAGCAGAGACAGCAGCAGTCATTTCTTAATTTGTTCCTCACGCTGCGTCTCATTAACTTCTAGGTCACGATTGCCATACTGGATTACTTCTGCTTTCTCTGGTTCAATAACAATATAATTTGTAGTTTAGCACAACAGGTTAAACTGGGAAGCATAAATTAAGTGATTCAAAGAAGATGAAACTCAATCTGGTTGTCAGACTGTCAAAAGACTTCTCAATGGATTGAGCTGTTCAAAACCCAAGCATTCAAAGCATTCTCTGGTTGCACATTATTTTAAAGCACAGTGTACTTAACTAAGAATGTACTTGGGAATAAAAGGTAACTACATGGGTTAATGTTATGTTAAGGGTAGATTATTACCCAGTTATTTTAATTACTATAATTATTTTAATTACTAGTATATAGTATGTAGGCCTATACATAGGAGGACTGTAAAATAAAGTGCTACCCATTCTCGTCATATCTGCGTCGTCTTATCTGTCATTTTGTTCATCAGATGAATTTTGACCTGGTCCACAAAACCGTATTCATAAGTTGCATTTGTAGCAATAGCCAACAATACATCGTATATGGCAAAATTATAATTTTTTCTGTAATGGCAAAATTCATATTAAGTAAAGATTGTGTTGATATTTTGTACATTTTCTTCTCTATCAAAAATGTTTTTTTTCCAGCCTGTGGGGGAGGGAAATGTTTCAGCTTTCAAATGATGTGTCTCAATTTAAAAACAACAACAACAACAACAAAACAACATCACAAGTGATCCTTTTTCAAGGATGATGAGGTAAGGATTGTTTAAAAGTATTGTTTAAAGTAGATAAAAAATAATGCTTTTCATGTTTATTCCACATGCCACACATTCCATTCTTTTGAAATGTTGAATAAAGATAAGGATAATGTTCAATAGGGATAATAAGGATAACCTTTAACTTGGCATGGCATTTAATTCAGGCACTTGTTTAGCCATCTGGTTTTAAATATTGAAGGTCAATGGCTACATGTGGACTAGTCTGTGACCTTACAAGAAACTAGCAGTTGCCCTTGTCTGAGTCATGTAACTTCAATGGACAAAGAAAACCTCTCTGAAGCTCAACCTGGGAACTGGATTGTAAAAACCGTATTCCAGAGACAGTGGGTAGATACAGCATGTGATACATTCAAACCATTTTTTTCCCTCCAAATTCTGAACACAAATCAGATACTGTAATGACACAAACACAAACATCCCCCCCCCCTATCATCTAGAAAACTAGAAAAATATCTAAATACCCCCACTTGCGGTCCTGGCCACTTGAAAGTGCATGCACGCAACTAGAAAGTAACTGTGCAAGACTGTCCTAGGTCTTAAAAGCGGCAAAACTCCATGCCCATAACACATCTCAAATAAAGCTTCGGAGTGGTTTTCAAGATTAAACATATCATCCATCATGTTCAGGAACTCATGACATGCCTCAAAATCATAAGATGTCAAGGAAAACATTCTACATGATGTTAAATTAATTACATATTACATAATAAAACATGAAGTGATGCAATGTGTGCAAAGATACTAATTATGTGCTTCCAATAGCTCACAAAATACAAAAAAACTTATACTCGGTTCAGTGTAATGGTGAATATTATTATGTGCCACCATGTTGCAGCAACATAAATATTCTCAATTATGTGAATCAAAAGGATCTGTAGCCTGCCTTTTAAAACGTCCATGACTGTTGCTGCCATAGATATCCATAATAAAGGCTAGATGTCTCGTGCGCGCTGTTGGCCAATGGAGGTCACTGTCCGCAACTGACGGCCATCTTGTCAAAGGCAGCTCGCTCACTCGTAACAGTGTTTTAATGGTTCATGTACTTTTAAATAACCATAACTTGCTCAATTTTCAACCGATTTTCAAACTGTTTCGTTTGTTATAAACGTCAGAGATGTAGTTATGACACTACATACTTATGAATAATTTTAACCATGGATTCAATATGAAAGTAACATTGAACAGAACCGATAGGTGCAATGAATATACATACACACAAGGTATTTATGTTAAATCAATATATAGGCTACTAAAACTGTGTACCGAATGGCAACATGAGAAATTATATATATTTATACACATATACAGCTCTGATTTTTTTTTCCCAGAGCTAGATATTATATATATATATATATATATATATATATATATATATATATATATATATATATATATATATATATATATATACTTAAAATTAAATAGTTTGTATTTTTATTTATTTAACAAAAAACAAAACAAAAACAAACATGCAAACTAAGTTTATTTTAACTAGACAAAAGATTGGTTGTCATAAAATCGTTATTGGTGTCAATAAAACCTATATAATTGAACAGCTCGATTGTGGTCTCAACCCCCCTTATAATGTGCATGTAAGTTAGCCGTGATGCACAAGCTGCACGATTAAGTCGTTTATCGAAGTGAAAAGCTGCAATTTCAACGTGTTAAAGCATCCAGATTTGTAGCCATGTTAATAACGTTTGTAAGAAAACAAACCATTTGTAAATCCGTCAAGATTTCAGCGAGATAAGAGTATTTATGTTCGTACAGATCACTCATCTTACATCAGGTTCCACAGAGCCCAACAGAAAGCTTGCCTGTGACAAGATGGCCGCCGATGATGACGATGGTGACTCCGCCGTAAGATATCTAGCCCTTATTATGGATATCTATGGTTGCTGCATACCAATTAGCCTACTTATACTACGT